>NC_064836.1:81980505-82288485 GCF_024166365.1 Elephas maximus indicus | reverse complement strand
ATGAAAAATTGTACTCTAACAAATTTGAGAACCTAGAAGAAATGGATGAATTCCTGGAAAAACACTACCTACCTAAACTAACACATTCAGAAGTAGAACAACTAAATAGACCCATAACAAAAAAAAGAGATTGAAACGGTAATCAAAACACTCCCAACAAAAAAAAAGCCCTGGCCCGGACGGCTTCACTGCAGAGTTCTACCAAACTTTCAGAGAAGAGTTAACACCACTACTTCTGAAGGTATTCCAAAGCATAGAAAATGACGGAATGCTACCCAACTCATTCTATGAAGCCACCATGTCCCTGATACCAAAACCAGGTAAAGACATTACAAAAAAAGAAAATTATAGAACCATATCCCTCATGAACATAGATGCAAAAATCCTCAACAAAATTCTAGCCAATAGAATTCAACAACACATCAAAAAAATAATTCACCATGATCAAGTGGGATTTATACCAGGTATGCTTTTTTTATGCAAGGCTGGTTTAATATCAGAAAAACCATTAATGTAATCCATCACATAAATAAAATAAAAGATAAAAACCACATGATCTTATCAATTGATGCAGAAAAGGCATTTGACAAAGTCCAACACCGATTCATGATAAAAACTCTTACCAAAATAGGAATTGAAGGAAAATTCCTCAACATAATAAAGGGCATCTATGCAAAGCCAATAGCCAATATCACTCTAAATGGAGAGAACCTGAAAGCATTTCCCTTGAGAACGGGAACCAGACAAGGATGCCCTTTATCACCACTCTTATTCAACATCGTGCTGGAAGTCCTAGCCAGGGCAATTAGGCTAGACAAAGAAATAAAGGGTATCCGGATTGGCAAGGAGGAAGTAAAGTTATCACTATTTGCAGATGACATGATTATATACACAGAAAACCCTAAGGAATCCTCCAGAAAACTACTGAAACTAATAGAAGAGTTTGGCAGAGTCTCAGGTTATAAAATAAACATACAAAAATCACTTGGATTCCTCTACATCAACAAAAAGAACACCGAAGAGGAAATAACCAAATCAATACCATTCACAGTAGCCCCCAAGAAGATAAAATACTTAGGAATAAATCTTACCAAGGATGTAAAAGACCTATACAAAGAAAACTACAAGAAATTCAAAAGGACATACTTAAGTGGAAAAACATACCTTGCTCATGGATAGCAAGACTTAACATAGTAAAAATGTCTATTCTACCAAAAGCCATCTATACATACAATGCACTTCCGATCCAAATTCCAATGTCATTTTTTAACGTGTTGGAGAAACAAATCACCAACTTCATATGGAAGGGAAAGAAGCCTCGGATAAGTAAAGCATTACTGAAAAAGAAGAACTAACTGGGAGGCCTCACTCTACCTGATTTCAGAACCTATTATACAGCCACAGTAGTCAAAACAGCCTGGTACTGGAACAACAACAGGCACATAGACCAATGGAACAGAATTGAGGACCCAGATATAGATCCATCCACGTATGAGCAGCTGATATTTGACAAAGGACCAGAGTCAGTTAATTGGGGAAAAGATAGTCTTTTTAACAAATGGTGCTGGCATAACAGGATATCCATTTGCAAAAAAATGAAACAGGACCCATACCTTACACCATGCACAAAAACTAACTGCAAGTGTATCAAAGACCTAAACATACAGACTAAAACGATAAAGATCATGGAAGAAAAAACAGGGACAACCCTAGGAGCCCTAATACAAGGCATAAACAGAATACAAAACATTACCAAAAATGATGAAGAGAAACCCGATAACTGGGAGCTCCCAAAAATCAAACACCTATGCTCATCTAAAGATTTCACCAAAAGAGTAAAAAGACCACCTACAGACTGGGAAAGAATTTTCAGCTATGACATCTCCGACCAGCGCCTGATCTCTAAAATCTACATGATTCTGTCAAAACTCAACCACAAAAAGACAAACAACCCAATCAAAAAGTGGCCAAAGGATATGAACACACATTTCACTAAAGAAGATATTCAGGCAGCTAACAGATACATGAGAAAACGCTCTCGATCATTAGCCATGAGAGAAATGCAAATTAAAACTACAATGAGATTCCATCTCACTCCAACAAGGCTGGCATTAATCCAAAAAACACAAAATAATAAATGTTGGAGAGGCTGCGGAGAGATTGGAACTCTTATTCACTGCTGGTGGGAATGTAAAATAGTACAACCACTTTGGAAATCTATCTGGTTTTATCTTAAACAGTTAGAAATAGAACTACCATACCACCCAGAAATCCCACTCCTCGGAATATACCCTAGAGATACAAGAGCCTTCACACAAACAGATACATGCACACCCATGTTTATTGCAGCTCTGTTTACAATAGCCAAAAGCTGGAAGCAACCAAGGTGTCCATCAACGGATGAATGGGTAAATAAATTGTGGCATATTCACACAATGGAATACCATGCATCGATAAAGAACAGTGACGAATCTGTGAAACATTTCATAACATGGAGGAACCTGGAAGGCATTATGCTGAGCGAAATGAATCAGAGGCAAAAGGACAAATATTGTATAAGACCACTATTATAAGATCTTGAGAAATAGTAAACCTGAGAAGAACACATACTTTTGTGGTTACGAGGAGGGGAGGGTGGGAGGGTGGGAGAGGGTTTTTGATCGAGTAATCAGTAGATAAGAACTGCTTTAGGTGAAGGGAAAGACAACACTCAATACATGGAAGGTCAGCTCAATTGGACTGGACCAAAAGCAAAGAAGTTTCCGGGATAAAATGAATGCTTCAAAGGTCAGCAGAGCAGGGGCGGGGGTCTGGGGAACATGGTTTGCAGGGACTTCTAAGTCAATTGGCAAAATAATTCTATTATGAAATCATTCTGCATCCTACTTTGAAATGTGGCGTCTGGGGTCTTAAATGCTAACAAGCAGCCATCTAAGATGCAGCAATTGGTCTCAACCCACCTGGAGCAAAGGAAAATGAAGAACACCAAGGCCACACGACAACTAAGAGCCCAAGAGACAGAAGGGGCCACATGAACCAGAGACCTACATCACCCTGAGACCAGAAGAACTAGTTGGTGCCCGGCCACAATCGATGACTGCCCTGACCGGGAGCACAGCAGAGGACCCCTGAGGGAGCAGGAGATCAGTGGGATGCAGACCCTAAATTCTCATAAAAAGACCAAACTTAATGGTCTGACTGAGACTAGAGGAATCCCGGCGGCCATGGTCCCCAGACCTTCTGTTGGCACAGGACAGGAACCATCCCCGAAGACAACTCATCAGACATGAAAGGGACTGGTCAGCGGGTGGGAGAGAGATGCTGATGAAGAGTGAGCTAATTATATCAGGTGGACGCTTGAGATTGTGTTGGCAACTCTTGTCTGGAGGGGGGATGGGAGGATAGAGAGAGAGGGAAGCCGGCAAAATTCTCACGAAAGGAGAGACTGAAAGGGCTGACTGAAGAGGGGGAGAGCAAGTGGGAGTACGGAGTAAGATGTATGTAAACTTATATGTGACAGACTGATTGGATTTGTAAACGTTCACTTGAAGCTTAATAAAAGTTAATAAAAAATAAAAAAAATGAAAGCAGAGCTAAATAAAATAGAAACAGAAAACAATTGAAAGAGTTAACAAGAACAAAAGCTGGTTCTTTGAAAAAATTAACAAAATTGATAAGTCATTGGACAAACCGATAAAAGGAAAACAGGAGAGGAAGCAAATAACCCAAATAAGAAATGAGATGGATGATATTACAACAGACCCAAGTGAAATTAAAAGAATCATATCAGATTACTACAAAAAATTGTACTCTAACAAATTTGAAAACCTAGAAGTAATGGGTGAATTCCTAGAAACACACTACCTACCCGAACTAACACAAACAGAGGTAGAACAACTAAATACACCCAGAACTGAAGAAGAGATTGAAAATGTAATTTAAAAAACTCCAACCCAAAAAAAACCCTGGCCCGGATGGCTTCACTGCAGAGTTCTACCAAACTTTTAGAGAAGAGTTAACACCACTACTACTAAAGGTATTTCAGAGCATAGAAAAGACAGAATACTCCCAAACTCATTCTATGAAGCCAGCATATCCCTGTTACCAAAGCCAGGTAAAGACACCACAAAAAGAGAAAATTACAGACCTATATCCATAAACTTAGATGCAAAAATCCTCAGCAAAATTCTAGCCAATAAAATTCAACAACATATGAAAAAACAATTCACCCTGACCAAGTGGGATTCATACTAGGTATGCGGAGATGGTTAAACATTAGAAAAACAATTAATGTAACACATCATATAAAAAAAAAAGACAAGAGCCACATGATTTTATCAACTGATGCAGAAAAGGCATTTGACAAAGTCCAACACCCATTCATGATAAAAACTCTCAGCAAAATAGGAAAAGAAGGAAAATTCCTCAACATAATAAAGGGCACTTTTTATACAAAGCCAACAGCCAACATCGTTCTAAATGGAAAGAGCCTGAAAGCATTCCCCTTGAGAATGGGAACCAGACAAAGATGCCCTTTATCACCACTCTTCTTCAACATTGTGCTGGAGGTCCTAGCCAGAGCAATTAGGCTAGACAAAGAAATAAAGGGCATCTAGATTGGCAGGGAAAAGTAAAAGCATCTCTGTTTGCAGATGACATGATCTTATACACAGAAAACCCTAGGGAACACTTAAGAAAACTACTGAAACTAATAGAAGAGTTCAGCAGAGTATCAGGATACAAGATAAAGATAGAAAAATCAGTTGGACTTCTCTACACCAACAAAAAGACCATCGAAGAGGAAATCACCAAATCAATACCATTTACAGTAGCCCCCAAGAAGATAAAATACTTAGGAATAAATCTTACCAGAGATGTAAAAGACTTATACAAAGAAAACTACAAAACACTTCTGCAAGAAACCAAAAGAGACCTACATAAGTGGAAAAACATACTACGCTCGTGGATAGGAAGCCTTAACATTCTGAAAAGCCAAAAAGGCATCTATAGATACAATGCGATTGAGATCCAAATTACCCCGACATTTTTTAATGAGATAAAGAAACAAATCACCAACTTCATATGGAAGGAAAAGCATCCCCAGATAAGTAAAGCCTTACTGAAAAAGAAGAAATAACTGGGAGGCCTCACTCTACCTGGTTTTAGAACCTATTATACCGCCACAGTAGTCAAAACAGCCTGGTATAGGTACAACAACACATACACAGACCAATGGAGCAGAATTGAGAATCCAGACGTAAATCCATCCACTATGAGCAGCTGATATTTGTGAAAGCCCCAAAGTCAGTTAAATGGGAAAAAGACAGTGTCTTTAAAAAATGGTGCTGGCATAACTGGATATCCATCTGCAAAAAAAAGAAACAAGACCCATACCTCACACGATGCACAAAAACTAACTCAAAATGGATCAAAGAACTAAATATAAAATCTAAAATGATAAAGATCATGGAAGAAAAAATAAGAACACTAGAAGCCCTAATACTTGGCACAAACAGCACACAAAACATTACTAAAAATGCACAAACACCAGAAGAGAAAGCAGATAACTGGGAGCTCCTAAAAATCAAACACCTATGTTCATCCAAAGACTTCACCAAAAGAGTAAAAAGATTATCTACAGACTGGGAAAACGTTTTTAGCTATGACATTTCCAGTCAGCACCTGTTCTCTAAAATCTACATGATACTGCAAAAACTCAACCACAAAAAGACAAATAGCCCAATTAAAAAATGGACAAAGGATATGAACAGACTCTTCACTAAAGAAGACATTCAGGTGACTAACAGATACAAGAGGAAATGCTCACATCATTAGCCATTAGAAAAATGCAAATCAAAACTACAATGAGATTCCACCTCACTGCAAGAAGCCTGGCACTAACCCAAAAAACACAAAATAATAAATGTCGGAGAGGTTGTGGAGAGACTGGAACACTAATACACTGCTGGTGGGAATGTAAAATGGTACAATCACATTGCAAATCGATTTGACGCTTCCTTAAAAAACTAAAAATAGAACTACCATACGATCCAGCAATCCCACTCCTTGGGATATAAAACCAAAAAAAAAAAAAAAACCAAACCCACTGCTGTCAAGTCGATTCTGACTCATAATGACCCTATAAGACAGAGTGGAACTGCCCCCATAGAGTTTCCAAGGAGCACCTGGTGGATTTGAACTGCCAACCCCTTGGTTAGCAGCCATAGCACTTAACCACTACACCACCAGGGTTTCCCCTTGGAATATATCCTAGAGAAACAAGAGCCTTTACACAAACAGATATATACACACCCATGTTCATTGCAGCACTGCTGACCATAGCAAAAAGATGGAAGCAACCAAGGTGCCCATCAGCGGGTGAATGGATAAATAAATTATGGTATATTCATACAATGGAATGCTATGCTTCGATGAAGAACAATGATGAATCCATGAAATGTTTCATAACATGAAAGAATGTGGAAGGCATTATATTGAGTGAAATTAGTCAGTTTGCAAAAGGACAAATATTGTATAAGACCAATATTATAAGAACTAGAGAAATAGATAAAACAGATAAGAAAATATTCTTTGATGGTTACCAAGGACGGAGGGAGGGAGGGAAGGAGAGGGTTTTCACTAATTAGATAGTCCAAAAACAAAACCAAACCCAGTGTCGTCGAGTCGATTCCGACTCATAGTGACTCTACAGGACAGAGTAGAACTGCCCCATAGAGTTTCCAAGGAGCGACTGGCAGATTTGAACTGTCGACCTTTTGGTTAGCAGCCATAGCACTTAACCACTACGCCACCAGGGTTTCCAATTAGATAGTAGATAACAACTATTTTAGGTGACGGGAAAGACAGCTCACAGTACAGGAGAGGTCAACACAACTGGGCTAAACCAAAAGCAAAGAAGACTGAATGCTTTGAATGCCAGCGTAGCAGCAGTGGGGGTTTGGGGACCATGGTTTCAGGGGACATCTAAGTCAATTGGCATAATAAAATCTATTAAGATAACATTCTGCATCCCACTTTGGAGAGTGGAGTCTGGGATCTTAAACGCTAGCAAGCTGCCATCTAAGGTGCATCTATTGGTATCAACCCACCCAGAGCAAAGGAGAATGAAGAACACCAAAGACACAAGGTAATTATGAGCCCCAGAGACAGAAAGAGCCACATAAACCAGAGACTACCTCAGCCTGAGACCAGAAGAACTAGATGGTGCCCAGCTACAACCAATGACTGCCCTGACAGGGAACACAACAGAACCCCTGAGGGAGCAGGAGAGCAGTGGGATGCAGACCCCAAATTCTCTTAAAAAGACCGGACTTAATGGTCTGACTGAGGCTAGAAGCACCCTGGGTGTCATGGTCCCCAGAGCTTCCATTAGCCCAAGACAGGAACCAAAGCCAACTCTTCAGACAGGAATCGGACTGGACAATGGGATAGAAAATGATACTGGTGAAGAGTAAGCTTCTTGGATCAAGTAGACACACGAGACTATGTTAGCATCTCCTGTCTGGAGGGGAGATGGGGGTGAGGAGGGCGTCAGAAGCTGGCAGAATGGACATGAAAAGAGAGAGTGGAGGGAAGGAGTGTGCTTTCTCATTAGGGGGAGAGCAATTAGGAGTATATAGCAAGGTGTGTATAAATTTTTGTATGAGAGACTGACTTGATTTGAAAACTTTCACTTAAAGCACAATAAAATTTTTTTTTAAATGGCTAAACAACCATGGTAGCTCTATATTTCACTGAATGGTAGATATAACAATCTTCCATAAGAGTTTTAAATATTATTGAAATTTGGCAACATGATACATGTTTGCTACCATACACATATATAATTTTCAATTAATTTAAATTTCATCTTGTAAATTCCATGCCTTACCACATTAAATTAGCATCTTGGTACAGATTTTTATTCGTTTTCAGGATCTAAAATCACAAACTCTTTTTCATTTATATCAAAGCTGGTCAAATCTTTACAGTCAACGGAGATAGTAACATGAAATATGATTAATATGACTATATCATATAGTCAAACATTTAAATATGTACTAAGCATCTTCTATGTGTTATGCACCTTCTACGTGTTATGCACAGCTCAAAGTATGAGGGCAAATAAACAAAATTTTTTTCTTTGGGGACATTATAGATTAGTTGGAGGGGCACTTAAATAAAATAATTACATTAACATATAGTGTGGTAGACAGAACTGAGTGTGATGAGAAAAAAAAGCAGGGCAAAGAGATAGGGACTACAAAAACAGGATTACTTGCATTTTTAAGTAAGTCAGGGAGAGAATTACTGAGAGAATACATTTAAGTAAAAACATGTAGAATGCTCTACAGGAGACACCATACATATTTCTAGAGGGGAAGCAGAAGGAACAACAAGGACAATGGCCCTGAAGTTAATTTGGTATGTTTGAGGAACATCAAGGAGGCCAAGGGGGTTGGAAAAGAATAGATGGAAAGAAAAAAATAGAAGAAAGTAAAGTTAGTGAGATAAAGGGAGTGGATGATGGGCTTAGGACTGCCATGTGACATGTCATATTCTCTGTGACTGACACTGGAGTTGTGCAGCCATTCATGACACCTCTGAGTGGGCCATTCACCAATGGCACCCCTGGGTGGGCAATTCATCAAACAGAAATAACAGTATTTAACTATCATGCAGCTAATAGCAGAGCTTCAAAAATATATAAAGTAAAAACTGATAGAACTGCAAAAAATAAAAGAGACAAATTCGAAATTATAGTTAGATAATTCAAAAACCCTCACTCCATAAAGAAATAAGAATATAGAAGACTTGGAGACACAGCTACAGATACTTCCTAGATATAATCAAATACCTGGTGGGATTGGTTTGCTGAGTTTGAAGGCTTAGGACCAAAATCTCATGGGACAATTCAGTCAATTGGCATAACATAGCCCATAAAGTTTATGTTTTACATCCTAGTTCAGTAAGTAGTGTCTGGGATCTTTTTTTTTTTTTTTTAATTTTTATTGTGCTTTAAGTGAAAGGGAAACCCTGGTGGTGTAGTGGTTAAGTGCTACAGCTGCTAACCAAAGGGTCCACAGCTCAAATCCACCAGGTGCTCCTTGGAAACTCTATGGGGCAGTTCTACTCTGTCCTATAGGGTCTCTATGAGTCGGAATCGAATCAATGGCACTGGGTTTTGGTTTGGTTAAGTGAAAGTTTACAAATCAAGTCAGACTCTCATACAAAAATTTATAAACACCTTGCTGTTGTTGTTGTTTCTTCATCTTTAGCCCTAGTGGTTGGTGTGTAAATTTGAATGATAGTCGTATTAACTGGTCTTCCTGGTAGGCGTATGGATATTATCCTATCACCGACAGCGTTGTACTTCAGGATAGATCTTGAAACGTTCTTTTTGATGATGAATGAAACACCATTCCTCTTCGAGTTCTCATTCCCAGCAGACTATATGATTGTCCGATTCAAAATGGCCGATACCAGTCCATTTCAGCTCACTAATGCCTAGGATATCGATGTTTATGCATTCCATTTCATTTTTGATGATTTCCAATTTTCTGAGATTCATACTTCGTACATTCCAGGTTCCAATTATTAATGGGTGTTTGCAGTTCTTTCTTCTCATTTTGAGTCATGCCATATCAGCAGCTGAAGGTCCTGAAAGCTTTACTCCATCCACGTCATTAAGATTACTCTACTTGAGGAGGCAGCTCTTCCCTAGTCATCTTTTGAGTGCCTTCCAACCTGGGGGGCTCATCTTCCAGCACTATATCAGACAATGTTCCGCTGCTATTCATAAGGTTTTCAGTGGCTAATGCTTTTCAGAAGTAGACTGCTGGGTCCTTTTTCCTAGTCTGTCTTAGTCTGGAAGCTCAGCTGAAACCTGTCCTCTATGGGTGACCCTGCTGGTATCGGAATACCAGTGGCATAGCTTCCAGCATCACAGGAACATGCAAGCCCCCACAGTACGGGAAACTGACAGACACTTGGAGGAACACCTTGCTATATTCTCCTAATTGCTCTCCCCCAATGAGAAAGAATGCTTCTTAGAAGCAAGGATGGCAAGACTGCATCTTACATACTTTGGATATTTTGTCAGGAGGATCAGTCCCTGGAGAAGATACTATGCTTGGCAAAGCACAGGGTCAGTGGAAAAGAGGAAGACCCTCAATGAGGTGGATTGACACAGTGGCTGCAACAAGAAGCTCAAGCATAACAACGATTGTAAGGATGGCTCAGGACCAGGCAGTGTTTCCTTCTGTTGTGCGTAGGGTCGCTACGAGTCGGAACTGACTCGACGGCACCAAACAACAACAACAATAACAACAGAGAAAGCACACTCCTTCCCTCCACTCTCTCTTTTTGTGTCCATTCCACCAGCTTCTGACCCCCTCTACCCTCTCATCTCCCCTCCAGACAGGAGATGGCAACATAGTCTCATGTGTCTACTTGATCCAAGAAGCTCGTTCTTCACCATTATCATTTTCCATCCCATATTCCAGTCTAACCCCTCTCTGAACAGTTGGCTTTCAGAACGGTTCCTGTCTTGGGCTAACAGAAGGTCTGGGGACCATGGCCTCTGGGGTCCTTCTAGTCCCAGTCTGACCATTAAGTCTGGTCTTTTTATGAGAATTTGGGGTCTGCATCCCATTGTTCTCCTGCTCCCTCAGGGGTTCTGTTCTGTTCCCTGTCAGGGCAGTCATCATTTGTGGCCAGGCACCATCTAGTTCTTTTGGTCTCAGGCTGATGTAGCCTCCCATTTATGTGGTCCTTTCTGTCTCTCAGGCTCATAACTACCTTGTGTCTTTGGTGTTCTTCATTCTTCCTTGCTCCAGGTGGATTGAGACGAATTGATGCATCTTAGATATCTGCTTGCTAGTGTTTAAGACCCCAGACGCCACTCATCCAAAGTGGAATGCAGAAAGTTACCTTAATAGATTTTATTACTCCAGTTGACTTAGATGTCCCTTGAAACCATGGTCCCCAAATCCCCACTGCTGCTACGCTGGCCTTAGAAGTGTTCAGTTTATTCAGGGAACTTCTTTGCTTTTGGTTTAGTCCAGTTGTGCTGACCTCACCTGTATTGTGTGTTGTCCTTCCCTTTGCCTAAAATAGTTCTTATCTAATTAGTGAAAAACCTCTCCCTCCCTCCCTCCCTCCCTCCCTCCCCCATCTTGTAACAATCACAGAATATTCTCTTCTCTGTTTCAACAATTTCTCAAGTTCTTATAATGGTGTTCTTATACAATATTTGTCCTTTTGCAACTGACTAATTTCACTCCGCATAATGCCTTCCAGATTCCTCCATGTTATGAAATATTTCACAGATTCATCATTGTTCTTTGTTGATTCGTAACATTCCATTGTGTGAATATACCATAATTTATTTATCCATTCATCCGTTGATGGGCACCTTGGTTTCTTCAGTCTTTTTGCTATTGTAAACAGTGCTGTAATGAACATGTGTGTGCATATATCTGTTGGTGTAAAGGCTGTTATTTCTCTAGGATGTATTCCAAGGAGTAGGATGACTGGATCGTATGGTAGTTCTGTTTCTAGTTTTTTAAGGAAGCGTCAAATTGATTTCCAAAGTGGTTGTACCATTTTACATTCCCACCAGCAGTGTATTAGTGTTCCAGTCTTTCCACAACCTTTCCAACAATTATTATTTTGTGCTTTTTGGATTAATGCCAGCTTTGTTGGAATGAGATGGAATCTCACTGTAGTTTTAATTTGCATTTCTCTAATGGCTAACAATAGTGAGCATTTCCTTATGTGTCTGTTAGCTACCTGAATGTCTTCTTTAGTGAAGTGTCTGTTCACATCCTTTCCAGTGTCTGGGGTTTGAAAAGCTTGTGAGCGACCACCTAAGATACAATTATTGGTCTCTACTCCTCTGCAGTAGAAAAGAAAGAAGGAAAGCATAGACTCAGAGAAGAAACTAGTCTACAGGACTAATAGACTACACAAACCATAGCCTCATTAACCCTCTTAACAGAAGAACTAGATGGTGCCTGGCTACCACTACTGAGGTTTCTGACCAGTGAAACAAGAGATGGTCCCAGGTAGAGTGGAGAAAAATGTAGAACAGAACACAAACTAATAAAAAAGGCCAGACTACTAGGCTGAGAGAGACTAGAATTCCTGAGACTGTCAACCTGAGATACCCTTTAAAATTTGTACTGACACCACATCTGGAGGTCACCTTTCAGCTAAATAAGAGATTCACTCATAAAATAAAATAAACAATATTACTTATTAATACTGTGCTTCTTTAAAAAAGTCATCTATATGAGGCCAAATGGTCAACATTTACCCAAAAGCGAAGATGAGAAGGTAAGGGGGGAGTGCAGGGAAGCTAGATGAATGGAAATGGAACAACCAGAATGGAAATAATGAGAACATTAACACATTATGAAAAATGTAACTAATGTCACTGTACAACATATATAGAAATTGTTTAATGAGAACCTAATTTGCTGTGTGAACTTTCACCAAAAACACAATAAAATATTATATTTAAATATATATATGAGATTTAAACAACATTATTAACCTTCTTTACCAAATTAATATTTATAGAACATTCCAGTTAGCAACTGGAATACACATTCTATTCAAGTTCACTGAGAACATTTACCAAGATAGACCATACTCTAGATCATCCAGCAACTCTCAATAAACTTAAAAGTATTCAAGTAATACCACTAGGTAAAGTTAAATTTGAAATTGGCAACAGTAAAATACTTAGAGAATTCCCATATATTTGGAAATTAAATAACACACTTATAAATAACTCATGGATCAAAGAAGATTTACAGGAGAAAATAGCCAGCATTTTGAACCAAGTAAAATGAAAACACAATGTATTAAAATTTGGGGTATGTAGCTAAAGCAGTACCTAGATAGAATTTTATAACACTACCTACCTACACCAGAAAAGGAAAAAAAAAAATGCTCAAATCAATGACCTTAGCTTCCATCTTAAGAAACTAGAAAAAAGAAAAGCAAAAGGAATTCGAATAAGGAGAACAGAAATAATAAAAATCAGACTGAAGACCAATAAAATAGAAAACTGAAAAATGACATGGTAAATCAGTAAAATCAAACACTGATTCTTTAAAAGATTAATAATTTTGATAAACTTCTATCCAGAAAGATCTGAAGAAGGGCGAGAAGACACAAATTAATAATATCTAGAACGAGCGAGGTGATGTTGCTTCAGAGTCTACACATATTAAAACAAAAAGGGAACATTATGAATAAATTTACACCAAAAAATTTGACTATTTATATGAAATTAACAAATGTTTTGAAAGACACAAAGTACCAAAACTCATCTAAAAGAATTATATAATTTTAATAACTATATAATTTTAAGCATTGGATTTATAGCTAAAATCCTTCCCACAAAGAAAACTTCAGGACCTGATCATTTCATTGGTGAATTCTGTCAAACATTTAAAGGAGGAATAATAAAAATTCACAAAAGCTCTTCCAGAATACTGACGAGGAGGGAACACTTTGCAACTCATTTAATGAGGCAGGCATTACTCTGATGCCAAATCCAGACGAAGACATAACAGGAAAAGGAAACTAGAGATATTACATCCCTCATGAACATAGAGGTAAAAATTCATTTAAAAATTTTAGCAAATTGAATCCAACAATATATTAAAGAGATTGTGAAGAAGAGGAGTTCATTTCATAAATAGAAAATTATTTAAAAATTCAAAATCAATTAATGTAATTTGCTATATTAACAGATTTAAAAAAAAAAGAAGAAGAAAATCCAACAACAATTTCTCATAAATACTCTCAGCAAATTTGGAATACAAGGGAGCTTTCGCAACATGATAAAGAGGGTGAATGAGTGAACGTTGCCCTATAAGATCAGGAAAAAGGTACAGATGCCTGCTTCACCACTTCTATGCAACATTGAACTAGCTTTAGGTGGTGCAGTAAGTCAATAAAAATAAAAATAATAAAAATCACCTGTATTACAAGGAAAGAAGCAAAACTGTCTTTATTCACAGTAAACACTCCTGTCTAGAAAATCTAATAGAACTTAAAAAAAAAAAATGGTACTAGAATAAATCCATTACATTAAACCAACTTTTTTAAAAAATCAGTTGTATTTCTAAATACTAGCATCAATCCAGCTTTTGTTTTTTCAATACCATTTAAAATAACATCAAAAAATGTAAAATACTTAGGGACTAATCTGACAAAGTGAGTGCAAAATGTGCTCTAAAACTATAAGGCTTTGCTGAGAAAAATTAAAGAACACCTAAATCAATGGAATTATATGTCATGTTCATGTATCAAACAATTCAGTATGGCTAAGATGTCAATGCTCCCCTATTTAATCTATAAATTCAACCCAATCTCAATCAAAATCTCAGCAGACTATTTTTGTAAAAATAGACAAGCTAAATTTTAAATATATTTGGAAATGCAAAGGACAAGAACAGCCAAAACAACTTTGAAAAAGAACAAATTTGGAAGGCTTACACCAAATGACTTTGGAACTTATTTAAAAATTATATTATCAAGACAGTATGTTAATGGTATCAAGTTAAATAAATGTATCCAGTAGAACAGAATAAATTTGTAAAGACAATTTAGTGAAGAAAGGATAGTCTTTTCAAAATGTAATGCTGGACCAAAATACCTAAATGTGAAATCTAAAACTATAAAACTTCTATTGGAAAACATAAGAGAAAATCTTCGTGACCTTGAATTAGTCAAAGAATTCTTAGTTATAACACCAAAAGAATAATCCATAAAATAAAAATTAAATATATATAAAGTAGGCTTTAAAAAACTAAGAAGTTCTGCTCTTTAAAATATGCTATTAAGAAAGTAAAAAGAATCATATTTGAAATTCACCTATCTGAAGGAGGTATTGTACCCAGAATATATAAAGAATACTTGAAACTCAATTATCAAAAAAAAAGCATCTAAATTTTAAAATGAACAAAAGATTTGAACAGACCAAAGAAATGTATATGTAAGTGTCATAAAAGATACTCAATATCATTAGTTGTTAGAGGCATACATGTAAAAACTGCAGTGAGGTTCCACCATATACCTACTAGAATGTCTATAATTAAAAAGATTGATGTTACCAAGTGTTGGTAAGCATGTACAACAACTGGAATTCTCATGCACTCTTGGTGAGAACGTAAAATGCTATATCCGTGGAAAACAGCATGGCAGTTTCTTTAAGAAGGTGAAAAATAAAAAGGTAGGTAAAAAACATATACCTACCAGGTAGGGTTGCATAGCCAGTTATTACAAGTCCTGTCAACAAGCTCTTTACCTGTAAAAAGTTGAATTGGGAAAAGTTGTGTGATACACATATTTACAACAATGACAAAGATAAAAAGAGTACCTGCTGAGGCTGATTATGTACAACCAAACACCTCATGGAATTTAATTCCTTGGTTTAGAATTTTAGGGTCATGATTTCATGGGACATCCCAGTTAACTGGCCAAGTAACAAGTCTAGGGCTTCCATTCTACCTCCTGGCTGGTTGTGTATTGCTTGGTGTTTTAAGAACTTGCAAGAGGCACAACTGGTCTCTGTTCACCTGAAGCAACAAAAGAAGAAAGAGAGTCAAGAACAGGAGGAGGAAATGGAATATCTGGCTAACTTCCCCCATGAACAACTGCCTTCTTTGCCAGAAGACCAGAAGAACCAGATGGTGCCCAGCTACCATTACAGGCAGTCCCTGGGTTATGAACAAGATCTGTTCCTAAGTGTGTCTTTAAGTCTTTAAGTTGGATTTGTAGGTAGGTCGGAACAGGTGCATACAGTTCTATTTACACTTACTTTACTACAAGAAAAGGCTCAAAGCCTATTCAATGATGTAAAAACTGCACTGCAGAAATTGAAGGTAACTATGATGAAGACCTTGTTGAGAGCAGGGGTTGGTTTGATTGTTTCAAAGTGAGGGCAAATGTACACAACATTAAAGGGCAAGTGTGTGTTGTCCATAAGTTAGAGGTGTATAACTGGGGAATTACTGTATTGAACATTTTGATCAAAAATTCTATAGAAGAATCCTGATCAAAAGGGGAAAATACAGAACAAAATTTCAAATTCTCATGGACTCCAGACTTTCTGAAATCACTGAGGCTGGTCAAACCCCTTAAACTATTTCTCTAAAATAATCTTTAAAATTTAAACCAAAAATATTCCCTGAAGTCTTCTTAAAACCAAACAATAGTTTAGCTTATCTAGTAAAAAATGCCTTCCTTGAGCATTATGTTCTTTTAAGAACTTTCTATATGGGATCAAATTGACAACAGCAACTTGAAAGATTAGATAGGAACCTTAGGGGGCAGTGAATTTATGTTAATGGGGGTGGAACAACTAAGAAAAAGAAGTTGAGAATAGTTCCACAACTTGAAGAATATAATCAATGTTACTGAATTGTGTATGTACAAACTATTGAATTGGCATATGTTTTGCCATTTATACTCTCAGCAACAACAAAAAATAAAATTTTTAATCACCTATGTGAGACCAGTCAACAATTACTTTAAAAGATGAAAATGTAAGGGGGCAGAGAGAGTAGATTAAATGGAACAGTCAGAAAAGAAATAATGAGAGTGCTCAAGCATTGTGAAGAATGTAACCAATGTCACCGAGCAACTTGTGCAGAAATTGTTGAATGGGAACCTAAACTTTAGTGTAAACCTTCACCAAAACACAATAAAACATTATTTTAAAAAAAAGTAATAATAAATATTTTTTAAAAGAATGTATTGGGAAATTTCCTATCCTTGTTACACATGATGTACTTTGAAAAACAGGGTTCTTAAGGTCATGTACATGCCTAGTGTTTATTCAAAGAATGTACTAGAAACTTTCCTGTCCTTGTAATACAAGACTTGCTTTGAAAACTTGGAAACACACATCTACCATATGATCCAAACATTCCACGCAAGAGAAATGGAAGCATATATAAAGATTTGTATATGAATGCTCATACTGGCTTTGTTTGTAATAGTCAAAACTAGAAACAACCCAAATGTCCATTAATAGGTGAATGGTTAAACCAATTGTAGTATATGTAGACCATGGAATACTACTCAGCGTTAGAGAGAAATGAGCTGCTGACACTTGCTATAACATAGATGAATGTCAAATTAACTATTCTTACTGAAGAAAGCCAGATTCCCTTCCCTCTCCCAAAAGGAAAAAAAAAAAAAAACCAATATTGTTAGATGCCATTGAGTTGGTTCCAACTCATAGTGACCCTATGTACGACAGAACAAAACACTGCTGCACCCTCACAATCACTGCTATGTTTGAGCCCCTTGTTGCAGCCACTGTGTCAATCCATCTCATCGAGGATTGTCCTCTTTTTTGCTGACCCTTTACTTGACCAAGCTTGATGTCCTTCTCCTGGGACTGGTCCCTTCTGATAACATGTCCAAAGTAAGTAAGATGAAGTCTTGTCATCCTCACTTCTAAGGCGTAGTCTGGCTGTACTTCTTCCATGACAGATTTGTTTGTTCTTCTGGCAAACTCCACCAAACTTACTGCTGTCCAGTCGATTCTGACTCATAGCAACCCTACAGGACACAGCAGAACTTCCCTATAAGGTTTCCAAGGCTGTAATCTTTATGGAGGCAGACTGCCACCTCTTTCTCCTGCAGAGTGGCTAGTGGGTTCAAACTGCTGACCTTTCAGTTAGCAGCTGAGTGCTTTAACCACTGTACCATTAGGGCTCCTTATTCTTCTGGCAGTCAATGTGTATTCAATATTCCTTATTTAAAAAAAAATGCGGTATTCGACTTACTAAATAGTCATCAGAAAGAAACCCCGTCGTAAGTCAGGACTACTTATCCCACTTAATCTAATGGTTGCTGTTGTCGTTAGGTGTCATGTCATTAGGCTCTGACTCATAATGGCCCCATGTATTACAGAACAAAATGTTGCCCAGTCCTGTGCCATTATCCCAATAGTATGTTTGAGCCCATTGTTGCAGCCACTATGTCAACACATTTCATGAAAGGCCTTCCTCTTTTTTGCTGACCCTCTACTTTATCAATCATGATGTACTTCTCCAGGCATTGCTCTCTCCTGATAACATGTCCAAAGTAAGGGAGATGAAGTCTCACCATCCTCACTTCTAAGGAGCATTCTGGGTGTATTTCCTCCAGGAGAGATGTTTTCATTCTTCTGAAAGTCCATGGTATATTCAATATTCTTTGTCAACATCATAATTCAAATGCTTCAATTCATCTTAGGTCTTCCTTTTCATTGTCCGGTTTTCTCATGCTTACAAGGCAATGGAAAAGACTATGGGTTGGGTCAGGAGCACCGTAGCCATCAAAGAGACACCTTTGCATTTTAAAATTTTGAAGAAATCTTTTGCACTGGATTTTCCCAGTGCAATGTGTTGTTTGATTTATTGATTGTTGATTCAGGTAAAACAAAATCCTTGACAACTTCAGTATTTTCTCTGTTTTTCATAATGTTATTTGTTGGTCCAGTTGTGAAGATTTTTGTTTCTTTATGTTGAAATGTAATCCATACTAATGGCTGTAGTCTTTGATCCTCAACAGTAGGTGCTTCAAGTTCTCTTTGCTTTCAGCAAGCAAGGTTGTGTCATCTGCATACTGCAGGTTGTTAATGAGACTTCCTCCAATCCTGATGCCATCCATGTTATTCATATAGTCCAGCTTCTCAAATTATTTGCTCAGCATACAGATTGAATAATTATGATGAGAGGATACAACTCTAACACATATATTTTAAAATTTTAAACCACATATCATCCCATTGTTCTGAACAAACAACTGCCTCTTAATCTATGTACAGGTTCTACATCAACAGAATTGTGGCCTACAATACCTATTCTTCTCAATGTTATCCATAATTTGTTATGACGTACACAGTCAAATGTATTTATGTAGTCAATAAAATACAGATAAATATCTTTCTAGTATTCTCTGCTTTGAACCAAGATCCACCTGACATCACCAATGATGTCACTTGTTCCATATAGTCTTCTGAATCTGGTTTGAATTTCTGGAAGTTTCCTCTTGATGTGTGGTGGCAGTCATTTTTTAATTATCTTCAGCAAAATTTTGCTTACATATGATATTAATTATATTGCTCTATAATTTCCATATTCCATTGAAATGCCTTTCTTTGGAATGGGCAAGATAATGGATCTCTTCCAGTTGGTTGGCCTAGTAGCTGTCTATCAAATTTCTTGACAAAGACAACTGCTATTCTGTCAATTCCTGGAGCCTTGTTTTTTTGTTTGTTTTCAATGCCTTCAGCACAGCTTGGACTTCTTCTTTTAGTGTAATTGATTCTTAATCATATGCTTCCACCTAAAACGGTTGAACACTGATCAATTCTTTTTTGGTACAGTGACTCTGTGTATCCTTTCCATCTTCTTTTGATGCTTTCTGTGGCATTCAATTTTTTGCCCATGTTGTTTGGTGCCACTGAGTCTGTTCCAACTCATAGTGACCCTATGCACAACAGAATGAAACATTGCCCAGTCCTGCCCTATCGTAAAAATCTTTGCTAAGTTTGAGCAGATTGTAGCCACTGTGTCAATCCATCTCGCTGATGGTCTTCACTGTCTTTTTTACAGCCCCTCTGTTTTACCAAGCATGATGTACTTCTCCAGGAACTGGTCCTTCCTGATAACATGTTCAAAGTGCATCAGAGGAAGATTAACAGTCCTCACTTCTAAGGAGTATTCTGGCTGTACTTCCTGCAAGATGGATTTGTTCATTCTCCTGGCAGTCCGTGGTATAGTTGATAATCTTTACCAACACCATAATTCAAAAGTATCAGTTCTTCAGTCTTCCTTATTCATTGTTCAGCTTTCACATGCATACAAGGTGGATTGAAAAGACCATGGCTTGGGTCAAGCACAACTTGTCCTCAAAGTGACTTCTTGGGCTTTTTAACACTTTAAAGGGGTCTTTTGCAGCAGATTTGTCCAATGTAATATGTCATTTGATTGTGGATCCAAGTAGAATGAAATCATTACAACTTCAAAATTTTCTCCATTTATCATGATGTGGATTATTGGCCCACCTGTGAAGATTTTTGTTTGCTTTATGTTGAGTATAATCCACAGTGAAGGCTATAGTCTTTGATCTCCATCAGTAAGTGCTTCAAGTCCTCTTTGCATTCAGCAAGCAAGGTTGTGTCATTTACATATTGCAGGTTGTAGTTAGCCTTCATTCAATCCTGATGCCACTTACTTCCTCATATAGTCCAGTTTTTTGAATTATTTGCACAGCATACAAATTGAATAAGTATGGTGAAAGGATACAACCCTGACACACACCTGTCCTGATTTTAATCCACAAAGAATCTGCTTATTTTGTCCTAATGACTGCTTCTTGGTCTACGTATAGGTTCTGTACAAGCAAAATTAAGCATTCTGGGATTCCCATTCTTCGCAATGTTATCCATAATTTGTTATGATCCACACAACTGAATGTCTCTGCATAGTCAATAAAACACAGGTAAACATCTTTCTAGTATTCCCTGCTTTCAGCCAAGATCCATCTGACATCAGCAATGATATTCTTCCTTTCACATCCTCTTCTCAATCCAGCTTGAATTTATAGCAGTTCCTTGTCACTATATTGCTGCAACCACTTTTGAATGATCTTTAGCAATTTTTTTTTTTTTTTTTAAAGCACAGGGTTTATTCTGACCAGTCATTGTGTATGGATGCAGACAGATCATTTGTTTCTAAAAACAAGTGGCTCAAAGTAGGCTAGTTATAATTGTTTAAAAAAAAAAAAAAACTTTGAATTAGTTCTAAAAGGTAACACAATATTTTACTGCCCTCTGATTTAATAAACAATTTACAAATTGGGGAAGTATCTCTCCCCGTAAGAAGAAAAATGCTCCCCCAGACCAGAGATTTTTACAGAAGTGTAAATACAGGTTATCTTTTTATTTTTTTTTCTTAATGAAACAATTTTTTTTTTACTTTATTAATTTAATTTTTTTAATAATTTTTATTGAGCTTTAAGTGAACGTTTACAAATCAAGTCAGTCTGTCACATATAAGCTTGTATACACCTTACTCCATACTCCCACTTACTGGTCTTTAGCAAAATTTTGCTTGTGTGTGGTATTAATGATATTTGTTGATAATTTCTGCATTCTGTTTGATCACTTTCTTTGGAATGGGCATGTCTTAGTTATCTAGTGCTGCTATAATAGAAATACCACAAGTGGATGGCTTTAACAAAGAGAGATGTATTTCCTCACAGTAAAGACGGCACTGGGTTTCTGGGTGGAAAGTAGGCTAAAAGTCCAAACCCAGGACATCAGCTCCAGGGAAAGGCTTTCTATTTCTGCGGCCCATTCTCCCTCATGAACATCATAGATGTAGGATTTACAACATGTAGGAAAATCACACATGACCCAGACAAATTGATACACAAATTTTTGGGGGTCATAATTCAACCCATGACAGGGCACAAATATGGATCTCTTCCAGCTGGTTGTCCAGGTAGCTGTCTTCCAAATTTCTTGGCATAGACTAGTAGTGCTTCCAGTGTTGCATATGCTTACTGGAACATCTCAATTGGTATCCTGTCAATTTCTGTAGACTTGTTTTTCCACAATGCCTTCAGCGAATCTTGATTGCATGTTTGATCAATTTCAGGCTGCAATAGTTGGTAAAAATCTTCAGTTTCTTCATTTTTGGAATTAGTGGTTGGTGTGTAAATTTGAATAATAGTCGTATTAACTGGTCTTCCTTGTAGACATATGGATATTATCCTATCACTGACAGCATTATGCTTCAGAATAGATCTTGAAATTTTTTTTTTTTTGACCGTGAATGTGACACTATTCCTCTTCAATTTGTCATTCCTGGCATAAACCATATGACTGATTTAAAATGGCCTGTTTCAGTGTATTAATGCCTAGGATACTGATCTTTATGGGTTCCATTTCATTTTTTGATAATTTTATTTTTCCTAGGTTTATAGTTTGTACATACCATGTTCTGATTATTAATGGATGTTTGCAACTGTTTCTTCTTATTTTGGATCATGTCACAGCAGCAAATGAAGTTCCTGAAAGCATGATTCCATCCACATTATTAAGGTCAACTCTACTTTTAGGAGGCAGCTCTTTCCCAATCACATTTTGAGTGCCTTTCAACATGAGGGGCTCACCTTCTGGCACTATATCAGACAATGTTCTACTGCTACTATGGCCATTTTTTTAGAAGTAGATTGTCAGGCCTTTTTCCTAGTCTGTCTTAGTCTGGAAGCTCCACTGAAACCTGCCCCCTTTTGGGTGATCTTGCTGGTATTTGAAATACTGTTGGCATAGCTTTCACCATCACAGTAACCACAATATGACAAACCAACAGATAAGTGGTGGATTTTGCCCATAAACCCTTCAGCATTGCAACTCTAGGCTTGAATTTTTCTTCGGTTCTTTCAGCTTGAAATGCCAAGTGTGTTCTTCCCTTTTGGTTTTCTAACTCCAGATCTTTGCACATTTCATTATAATACTTTACCTTGACTTCTTGAGCTGACCTTTGAAATTTTCTGTCCAGCTCTTTTACTTCATTGTTCCTTTCACTCACTTTAGTTCTTCTGTGCTCAAGGGCAAATTTCAGAGTCTCTTCTAATACCCATTTTGCTCTTTTCTTTCTTTCCTATCTTTTTAATGACACTTTGTTTTGTTCATGTATGATATTCATGATGTCATCCCACAATTCTTCTGATCTTCAGTCATTAGTGTTCACTGAATCAAATCTATTCTTGAGGTGGTCTAAAAGTAGTACTTTGGCTCTCATGGACTTGTTTTAATTTTCTTCAGCCTCAATTTGACCTTGCATATGAGCTATTAATGGTCTGTTCCACAGTCGGCCCCTGAACTTGTCTTGACTGATAATATTGAGCCTCTCCATTTTCTCTTTCCACAGACATAGTGGATTTGATTCCTGCACATTCCATCTGGGGAGGTCCATGTATACAGTCATTGTTTGTGTTGTTGAAAAATGGCATTTCCAATTAATGAGTCCTTGGTCTTGTAGAATTTTGTCATGCAGTCTCCAGTGTCATCTCTATCACCAAGGCCTACTTTACTGATCCTTCTTCTTTGTTTCCAACTTTTGCATTCCAATCACCTGTAATTTATCAATGCATCCTGATTGGATGTTTGATTCATTGTATACTGCAGCAGTTCATAAATATTTCCAATTTCTTCATTTTTGGCATTAGTGATTGGTGTGTAAGTTTTAATAATAGTCATATTAACTAGTTTTCCTTGGAGGCATATGGATATTATCCTATCACTGACAGTGTTGCACTTCAGCATAGATCTTGAAATGTTCTTTTAGATGATGAGTGCAATGCCATTTCCCTTCAATTTGTCATTCCCAGCATGGTAGACCATAAGATTGTCCAATTCAAAATGGCCAATATCAGTCCATTTCAGCTCAAAAATGTCTTGGGTATTGATCTTCAAGCATTTTAATGGTAGGGAGTGGTCATTCAATAAATATTTGTATTTATTAATTATTTGATTTATTGGATTTTTGTTCAGGACAAACAAGATACAAGAGACAATGTTTGTTTTATGATTTTTGGTGTTTTGTTTTTGGATCCATCTATTTTTCTTGTATTTGAAAAAAAAGGTTAAATACTTCAGTATAATTTTAGCATTTTGCCTAGAAATAGAAAATCTAATTGTGAAAAGAAAATATTCGATCCTTTCTTCTGGCTAATTTAAAGTTACAATTCACCCAGTTTTGACCGGTCCGAGAGACCACATCACACCTTAAGATTACAAAATTTGGCAGCTCTTCAGCAGAGCCCTGTAAAAACTTTTCCTGGCCTTCCTGAGCTCATGAACTCTATCCACTTTTCTGGCCCTGGTCTTTTTTGTACAGGCAACTTTTAACAATGGAGACAGCCCTAAGAAAGCTGTGGTTCAATCAGTAACCAGAATGTGGCACTCACGAGAACAGGACCTGAGGTTCAATAAATTGGCTTCAAGGACAAATTGGCTACACAAAGAGAGAAGTCCAATCCTGTAACTACCATGAGCACTCCTAAGCAGCACTCCCACAAATACAAGACCTTAATCACAACGGCATCCTAGTAAGAGAATGTGGCTCTCTCTTCACAAACCATCACAGCTATGAGAAAAAAAAAAAAAATTGCAGCACAAGACCCACGATTTACCTCATAATCTTGTCCATCAACTTTCCTATCTGATAGGCATGGAACATATTTAACAACTGCTTGAAAGTGTAGAAGATGGCATTCTAGTGTAGGAACTTAAATATTTCCAAAACAACTGTAGGACAATTTTGTAGAAGAAAGCTAACGATTGGTTTTAATAATCAGACTTTGTTAAGAGTTGACTGTGTGGTCATCTGTGGCTAAGTGCTCCTCATTAAGTCTGTAAGACAGCACTGAAGCTCAGTCCATATCACATAGCTTGAAGGTCGCCCGGTCAGAATACAACCCAAATCTACTGAAGGTCAAAATCACTTGTCACACGTCTACACCGCTTTCCTAATAGAACACTGCAAACAGCACAGAGAAAACTGACGACCTAGGTTTTTCTACCCAAATGGGATCTACCGAATGAGGCCTTTTAGGAAGTATGAAATAGCTGTGTCTTCTGCATCTTATCAGGAAATCAAACAGTGAGCTTTCACGGGATTGATAGGAACAGAGGCATCCTCACCTTTCCAGGTATTTCCATTCCACCTTGGCAAGTATTGATGTTTTCCTCAAACAGGAAAAAGCCCAGAAGCACTGCAATGAATCTATGCACAGACCTTTTAGCAGAAATCAGAGGGAGGATTTTACAAGTGCCTGAAATAATGACCAAAGCATTTTTTAAAAATGTGTTCAAATAATAGCTTCGAGCACAGTCAAATTATTCCTCCTAAGATGCAGAAGGAGGGTAATTACCTGTAAAAGACATAAAGTGTATATTGTTTACTTGTCATTAACTCTGAACACCTTTATGCTAATGGATAAAATAAGACATGCTCCCAGCAATAAGGTGATGTAAACAGTCAGAGCAAGTAAAAGGGGCACAAAGACCTCCCCAGATGAGTGAGTTGCATCCGCATAACCTTGAAGAGTCCCTGTGGATTGCAGCCAATGTCACAAAACAATTTGTATATAAATCTTTGAATGAGAAACTAATTTGCACTGTAAACTTTCACCTAAAGCACAATATAATTTTTAAAAAAGATCCCTGTGACCAGCCACAAACTTCAATCACCTGTGGAAACAGTAAATTATGGGATGAAACTGATAGACACTAGTTTCTGCTTTATAAATATGACTTTATCCTTACTCAGCCTCTACCAAGGTGATAGTAAGCAAATTGTAGGCAAAGAACAGAGAAGCAAGGAAGAGAATAAATGACAAGACCTAATAGAAAAGTCTCAGTCTTCTGAATCCCAAGATTATTGCTACAACTGACTCCTCTAAAGTTATTGTCATGTGGGGGATCTTTAAATTGTTATTGTTGTTGTTTCTTTAATGTTAAAAAGGCATTTCTGGAAAAGTTTGAAATCACTGAACTAGAGTTTTGCTTTTACCATCTATTCAAGTTTCTTTCTCCACACGCTTAGGGAAGCATAGAAGTTAACAAATGTTTATTAAGCTCCTGCATTGTGCCAGGTCACTTATACAGACCATATATAGAAATGTATTTTCAACAAACCATTTAGTACTTTTCTTCTTTCATAATCCATCCTTCCCTTCTAGAAGCAGAAGCTATCAAAGGAGCCATTGCAGAAAAGTAAGCACGAGAAGAGGGCAGTGAAAGTCTCTCCTTACCCTGATATTTTTCTTTTTTATGTGGTGGCTTTGGTCAATTCTGAACAGATTTGGGATTAAAAGAGCCTGATTTCTATCAAGTACTTAGCTCATGGCAAATTTGGTAACAGAGGAAGAACTAGGCTTCTAATAGCTAAAAGAATCTCATTGAAAGCATTTAAAAACAAGCAGATGAAGAGATAGATAAACAGAAGATAGCTAGATGATAGAGATATAGGTATAGATATAGATAGATGATAGATGATAGGTAGGTAGACAGACAGGTAGGTAGATAGGCAGGTAGGTAGATAGACAGGTAGATAGATAGAAAGGGAGACAGGTAGATGGTCTGTACTCCCCATTATAAGACACAGTTTAGCACCCACCCTACTCCGTTATGGCTTCATCAACATAACAAAAGAAAACCTCTGTTACCAAACAGAGTCATAGTCACAGGTACAGGAGTTCTGACTTCAACATATCTTCTTGGGAGACACAATTCAATCTATAGCACTGCTCTGAAAGGTAGGTATAAACATTAGCAATTCATAAATTGATAGCACTCAATAAGCAGTAGTTATCGTTATTTTTATTATATAAATATACCCCATTATACAGATAAAAAATTACCAAAGAAAGATGCTCCTTCTATAAAAGGAGACCTTTAACAGGTGCTGTGGTATGCAACTCAGATCTCTTCAGGACTAAGGCACCCATTTCCTAGGCTGCCGTGACTATGAGTCACATACCACAAGCGCTCACACGAACTGGGTGAGCATATATAGAACTGGATCAAAGGTGCTGGAACAAGAGGGGATGATACATAAAGTTGGATAAGGGACAGTTTATCAATATGGGATCACTAGGTTGCCATGAGCTGGAAATTACTCTACGGCAACCACAATTCTGTGATAAATATTTAACACCTTGGACACATTTTGACAGATGGTGCTACCATGCTGCTGGGATGGCTTTGGAAGCATGAATAAAGTGATGACCTATATTAGTGAAGTAATAATACCAGCGATTCTTCATGTGTGGATAGATTGGTTCAGTATGTGGGTACATGCTGGAAACTGACAATGCTGCATTACAGCCTCACCTAGAGTTAACTCTGAAAACAAAAAAGAGCGAAACTTCACCCAGCATGGAAGTTCACATTGTGCATACAGTCATCATCTTTGTGTGAAAAGGAAATAGCAATACACATGGTTCCATGAGCCAAGGCAAAGGGATTGGCTGGCTGGACAGGGGCATGAAAAAAATAGGACAGGAAGAGCCCTACATTTTCTTTCTATAATCAGAAATATAAGCATAAAAAACCTTTTAGAAAATTTGCTTAGGAAATTTTTCCCAAAGATCAAGTATTAAGAACATGGATTCCAAATATTTTATATCCAAGTAGAATAGAAATGGATTTGGGGAACAAAATCCATCAATTGATGGAGTGGGGTGTGAGGTCCTCTGTGCAGCATGCACTTTGTCCCACTTTAGCTTTATTGTGAGTTTAATCATTAAAAAAATTTCAGAGAACTCTCAGGGAGTTTATTATATAGACATTTCAAGAGATTTCTTCAAGAAAGAAACACTTTTAATTTCATCAGTGATACAGGTCTTCATTTTATGGTGTTCAAAGTGTTGTCATACACGTTTTATTAATTATCACAGCTTAGTGATTTAAGTGGTATAAGTAACTCTGTAAGCAGCTTTATTCCCGTTGTTTAAATGAAGAAACTAGGGCTGAGGTTAAAGAAAATCTTAGGGTCATGGCTTTACAGATCTGGCCTAGAATCCAGGTACCAATGCTTCATAAAGGAATCCCTCTTCCCTTGCTCTCTTTTTTCTTTTCTCCCTGCAATAACCATATATTGAGCACCTACTGTGGATCAGATACTAAATGCTGGAAGTAAAGATTACTAAGACAGAAAAGTCTCCCTAAAGGACACACAGACCCATCATTTAGTATGGGAAAGAGATATTGAAAATAAAATGGCACCACAATTTGATTAAAGGGGCTAATGAAGATAGTGCTGTGGGAGCAATCAACCCTGTTATTAGCTCTGTTCTCAATCAAGGCTTCTGAGAGATTAGCGGGAGGGCTGAAATAGAGTATTTGTACCAAAACACATTAATCAACAAACAAATATTTTTTTAGTACCTACACTGTAGGGAATATATGACACTTTTTTTTTTTTAATGCAAGGCTTCCATCTTTGACAAAAATTTCCATCACCTCTGAAAAGACAAAACCAATAAAAACTTCAATTAATACAAACACATATTCGAATGTAAAAATGGAAACTATTTTAAAGAGGCAATGTAGTAAGAAAAAAACAGGTGAGAGTCAGATGAACTGAATGTTAGTCCCAATTCTACCACATAAAACTGGTAACTGTGGACCAATAACTTAACTCCTGAGAGTTCCCTCATCTATAGAACAAGAGTGATGGGGAAAAAAAATACTTAGTTTCTCTCAGGGTTATGTTTCTTAGATTCCACCTGCATCACTGTGGCTTACTGTGCTACTAGCTAGGGTTTGGTGAGTCTTTCATATTTTGTGACATCTAAGATTATCATTCCATCTGTAACTATGAGCTTTGCTACTGGAAAGATAAATAAAATGTATTTAGAAAATGTTTTTACAAAAGATAAGGTTTTATCATGAATAAAAACAGGAATAATATTAGTATTCTAAACACCCTCAGCAAGTATGGCATCCATAACTTCAGATTACTGAGAAGATCAACATTTCTGTTATGCAATCATTTTTGTTTTATTTTAAAATAGTATAGATATGAAAAGGGAAAACAATACCAAGTAGCTCATTTATTATTACAATACTGTCATAAATTCTTTATCATAAATGCTGGGTTTTTGGTTGTTCACTAAGTACTATTCCTCACTTTGAATTTTTGGATCAGGGAGGAGTTCTAAGTTACATGACAAAAATTGACAATGGGAAATATTTATCAAGATTGGGCACTCTTCTCAGTCAACTTAACTTCATGATGCAACTTTAGGCAAACTGTTTCTGAATCCAAATATGTTGTGACCTCAGACTTGATTTACCTTTCCCAAGAAGATTTTCGGGTATGAAATGTAAGTCAGAGTTGTTGGATTGAAATTGACAAAATTAGACTTAACCAGAATAAAACAGTAATATTAGTTGTAGTAGTAGGGTTGCTGTAACAAATTACCACAAATTTGGTGGCTTAAGCAACGGACATTTATTCTCTCACAATTCTGGAAGCCAGAAGTCTGATATCAGTTGCACTGGGCTGAAATCAAGGTTTGGGAGGTCCATGCTCCCTCCAGAGGGGTTAGGAGAAAATCTGTTCCTTGCCTTTTCTGGTTCCTGGTGGCTGCTAGCACTCCATGGTTTGTGGATATACTGCTCCAAACTCTATGGTCACATTACATTCTATTCTTCTATGTGTGTCAAATCACCCTCTGCTTCCTTCTTAAAATGTTACTTGTGATTTTATTAAGAACGCTCTGCTTAGATAATCAGGCTAGACTCCCCATCTCAAGATCCTCAACTTAATCACATCTTTTGTCATGTAAAGTAGTAGTCACAGGTTCCAGGGATTAGGACCTAATATCTTTGGGAGACATTTTCAGCCTATTACAGTAGTAAGTAGTAGTAGTAATTATAATATCAATTCACATAACAGAAAGTGCAAAAGTAGACATGGTTTCAAAACTGAAGGGCATCCAACAATGTCATCAGGACCCCCTGAATCATCCGTAACTTTGATGTTTCCAATGTAGAATTAATTTTTAGAACGTTCTCTAACATGGCAGACTCAAAGCAATTCCAAAATTATCTCATCTGACATCTGGATGGTGCAGTTCTACTCTGTCCTCTAGGTTCATTATGAGTCAGAATGGACTCGATGGCAATGGGTTATATTCAGGAGGAATATTGGTCTAATTTTCTTTTTTTGTGGTGTCTTTCTCTGGCTTCATAGAATGAATTTGGGAGGTTTTTTGTTTTTTTTTTTTCATATGCTCTGAAATAGTTTGAGTAGTACTGGCATAAGCTCTTCCCTGAATGTTTGGTAGAATTCTCCAGTGAAGACATCTGGGTCAGTGCTTTTTTTGTGTGGGATTCTTTTTAACTACCTTTTCAATCTCTTCTATTGTTATGGGTTTATTTAGCTGTAATATTCAGAGACGAGCTCACAACAGTACTACTCAAACTATTTCAGAGCATAGAAAACAAATACTCCCAAATTCATTCTATGAAGCCAGCATAACCCTGATGCCAAAGCCAGAGAAAGACACCACTAAAAAAGAAATTTCTCAACATAATGAAGAGCATCTAGGAAGGCGAGGACAAGATGGCAGAATAGACAGATGCTTCTGGTGAGCCCTCTTACAACAACGACCTGAAAAAACAAGTGAAATGAGTATATTTATGACAAGCTAGGAGCCCTGAACATCAAAGGCAAGGTTAGAAAATGAACTGAGGGGCAGGGGGAGGAAGAGGTGGTCCAGAAGCAGAGAAGACTTACTGGACCTCAATCACTGGGAGCCCTCAGGCACCATTCCTGGAAGCAGCTGTGGTAGGCTGGTACTAGTGTTCGCCTGCAGTTTCCTAAGGGAGAAGCAGCCAGCCACACAGCCTAATCACACCTCCGAAGCCAGAGAAGAATGGCACTCTCGGCAAAAGCTAAGTACTTGCGTATATTTTACTGCACCCTGCCCCAAGACCCTGCTCCCAAGACGGATTCAGTAGCTGATTTCCCTGGGCCTGAGATAGGCCCTGTTGAGTGCCTAGAGTCATCCTCCCGGCCTTGGAGAAGGAATAAATTTGCAATTAGGATAAAAGATAATTTGTCACATACACTAACTGGGGGAGGTCAGGACAGAACCTACTCCTGTCCAGCATAAACAGACTGTGGACTTTGAGTAACTTTCCCCTCTGCACGGACGTGCATGGGCCTATCTCAGGAGAATGGGCCCTTGTTGGCAGGCTACAACTGTTTCAGCTGTGCAGTGGAGAGGTGGGAGCTTGATGTTATACACCGTTTTGCCCATTAAACAGGGTCCTCACCTACCCACATCAGGGCCTAAGGACTGGTGGCTCCACTCAAGTCACCCAGCCACACACAACAGGGGTCCAAAGATAGTGGTAATTTCCAGTCCTTACAACCAAAAACATTGGGTGCCCATGGTCTATCTGCAGAACCGACCCACCTGTACGCTTTCCTCAGAGACTCTTAGGGGACAGTTCTCAGCCCCCTGCCTTGTTCAGGGCTTGACACCCTGCTGCAGCCAGATACCAGTACCTATACCAATCACCCCGTCCCTCTAAGACTGTAGGACAGAGCCTACACCATGCACTTGATGATCAGCTACCTGGACACCTGAGCTGAATTCATACAAGAAAAGTGAATGGACTCCTAGACTGATATACCTGATAACAGCTCTGGACATCTGGGGACAGGAAGTCAGAGCTCCACAGGTGAAAATAATCAAGTTTGCTCACTCAAGCAGCCAATCTGGGCATATCAAAACAAAACAAAGCAAGAAGCTATGACACAGTAAGCAAGCATAAAATAAACTAATACAATAACTTATAGAGACAACAATAAATATCAAGTCACATAAAGAAACAGACCATGATTACCTCAACAATCTCTTAAAACAAAGAGTCAAGGGGCCTTCTAGATGAAAGTACTTTCCTGGAATTACCAGAGGCAGAATACAAAAGATTAATATACAGAACCCTTCAAGACATCAGAAAGAAAATCAGGCAATACACAGAACAAGCCAAGGAACACACAGATAAAGCATTTGAAGAAATTAAAAAGATTATTCAGGAAAATAATGAAAAATTTAATAAGCTCAAAAAATCCACAGAGAGGCAGCAATCAGAAATTCAGAAGATTAACAATACAATTACAAAAGTAGACAATTCAATAGAAAGTCAGAAGAGCAGAATTGAACAAGTGGAAGGCAGAATTTGCGAACTTGAAGATAAAGCACTTGGCACCAATATATTTGAAGAAAATCAGATAAAAGAATTTTAAAAAATGAAGAAAACTTAACAGTCATGTTGGACTCCATCAAGAGAATTAACCTATGAGTGACTGGAGTTCCAGAGCAGGGAGGGATAACAGAAAATGCAGGGAGAATCATTGGAAAATTTGTTGGCAGAAAACTTCCCTGATATCATTCGTGAAAGATGAGAAGATACCTATCCAAGATGCTCATCAAATTCCACATAAGGTAGATCTTAAAAGAAAGTCACCAATACATATTATAATCAAACTTGCCAAAACCAAAGATAAAGAGAGAATTTTGTAGCAGCTAGGCATAAACAAAAAGTAACCTACAAAGGGGAGCCAATAAAAATAAGCTCGAACTACTCTGCAGAAACCATGCAGGCAAGAAGGCAATGGGGTGACTTATATAAAAAATTGAAGGAAAAAAAATTGCCAACTAAGAATCATATATCCAGCAAAATGGTATCCGAAATATGAAGGTGAAATTAAGACATTTTCAGATAAACAGGAGTTTAGGGAATTCATAAAAACGAAACTAAAACTACAAAAAATACTAAAGGGAGCTCTTTGGTTAGAAAATCGTTAATATGAGGTATCAAGCCGAGACTAGAAAACTGCGCAGAGCAATCGGAAGTCAACCCAGACAGGAAAATCAAAAAGATAAATCAAGATAAAAAAATGCTCAAAACAAGGAAACAGTGATGCTATTACGTACAAGAAGACAGCATTAAAACAATAAAGAGGGACTAAGAAATGTAGTCATAGATCTTTCATACGGAGAGGAAGACAAGGCAGTACAAAGAAATAAAAGTTAGGTTTAAATTTAGAAAAATAGGGGTAAATATAAGGTAAGAACAAAGGACACAAACTATCCTACACATCAAAATAAAATACGAGAAAAAAATAGAGACTAAGCAGAAATGAAATCAACAACAATGATATGAGGAAAGGACAATATATAATCTACTCAGCACATAAAATTAAGTGGGAAAAAGAAACTGTCAACAACACACACAAAAAAAGACATCAAAATGATAGCACTAAATTCATACCTATCCATAATTATGCTGAATGTAAATGGACTAAATTCACCAATAAAGAGAGAATGACAGAATGGATTAAAAAACACAATCCGTCTATATGCTGCCTACAAGAGACACACCTTAGACTTAGAGACACAAACAAACTGAAACTCAAAAAATAGAAAAAAATATATCAAGGAACCAACAATCAAAAAAGAGGAGGAGTGGCAATATTAATTTCTGACAAAATAGACTTTAAAGTTAAAGCCAGCATAAAGGATAAGGAAGGACACATAATGATTAAAGGAACAATATGCCAAGAAGATAAAACCATACTAAATATTTATGCGCCCAATGACAGGGCTGCAAGATACATAAAACAAACTCTATCAGCATTGAAAAGTGAGATAGACAGCTCCACACTAATAGTAGGAGACATCAACACACCACTTTCGGTGAAGGACAGGACATCCAGAAAGAAGCTCAATAAAGGCATGGAGGATCTAAATGCTACAATCAATGAACTTGAATTCATAGACATATACACAACACTCCAGCCAACAGCAACCAATTATACTTTCTTTTCTAGTGCACATGGAACATTCTCTAGAATAGACCACATATTAGGTCAAAAAGCAAGCCTTAGCAGAATCCAAAACATTGAAATTTACAAAGCATCTTCTCTGACCATAAGGCCATAAAAGTAGAAATCAATAACAGAAAAAGCAGGGAAAAGAAATCAAACACTTGGAAAGTGAACAATACCCTGCTCTTAAAAGACTGGATTATAGAAGATATTAAGGATGGAATAAAGAAATTCATAGAATCCAATGAGAATGAAAACATTTCCAATCAGAACCTTTCGGACACAGTAAAGGCAGGGTTCAGAGGTCAATTTATATCAATAAATGCTCACATACAAAAAAGAAGAAAGGGCCAAAATAAAAGAATTATCCCTACAACTCGAACGAATAGAAAGAAAGCAACAAAAGAAACATTGCAGGACCGGAAGAAAACAAATAATAAAAATTAGAGCTGAACTAAATGAAATAGAAAACAGAAAAACACTGTAAGAATTACAAGACCAAAAGCTGGTTATTTGAAAACATCAACAAAATTGATAAATCACTGGCCAAACTGACAAGAGAAAAACAGGAGAGGAAGCAAATAACCCAAATAAGAAATGAGATGGGCGATATTATAACAGACCCAACTGAAATTAAAAGAATCATATCAGATTCCTATGAAAAATTATACTCTAACAAATTTGAAAACCTAGAAGAAATGGATGAATTCCTAGAAATGCACTACCTACCTAAACTAACACAAACAGACGTAGAACAACTAAATAGACCCATAACAAAAGAAGAGATTGAAAAGGTAATCAAAAAACTCTCAATAAAAAAAAGCCCTGGTCCTGATGGCTTCACTGCAGAGTTCTACCAAACTTTCAGAGAAGAGTTAACACCACTACTACTAAAGGTATTTTAGAGCGTAGAAAAGGACAGAATACTCCCAAACTCATTCTAAGCCAGCATGTCCCTGATACTAAAACCAGCTGAAGAGACCATAAAAAAAAAGAAAATTACAGACCTATATCTCTCATGGACTTAGATACAAAAATCCTCAACAAAATTCTAGCAAATAGAATTCAAAATACAAAAAAAATAATCCATCATGACCAAGTAAGATTTATACCAGGTATGCAGGGATGGTTCAACATTAGAAAAACAATTAAAGTAATATGTCATATAAATAAAAAAAGACAAGAATCACATGATTTTATCAATTGATACAGAAAAGGCATTTCACAAAATTCGATACCCATTCATGATAAAAATTCTTAGCAAAATAGGAATAGAAGGAAAATTCCTCAACATAATAAAGGGCATTGGTCCAAACGGAGAGAGCCTGAAAGCATTCCCCTTGAGATTGGGAACCAGACAAAGACACCCTTTATCACCACTCTCCTTCAACATTGTGCCAGAGGTCCTAGCCAGAGCAATTAGGCTAGATAAAGAAATAAAGAGCATCCAGATTGACAAGGAAGAAGTAAAAGTATCTGTATTTGCAGATGGCATGATCTTATACACAGAAAACCCTAAAGAATCCTCAAGAAAACCACTGACACTAAGAGTTCAGGAGAGTATCAGGATACCAGATAAACATACGAAAATCAGTTGTATTCCTCTACACCAACAAAAAAGAACATCGAAGAGGAAATCGCCAAATCAAAACCAATTACAGTAGCCCCCAAGGAGATAAAATACTTAGGAATACAGCCTAATTGGACTGGATTAAAAGTAAAGAGGTTTCCGGGATAAAATGAAAGCTTCAAAGGTCAGCGAAGCAGGGGCTGGGGTCTGGGGAACTTAGTTTGAGGGGATTTCTAAGTCAATGGGCAAAACAATTCTATTATGAAAACACTCTGCATCCCACTTTGAATTGTGGTGCCTGGGGTCCTAAATGCCAACAAGCGGCCATCTAAAATACATTAATTGGTCTCAACCCACCTGGAGCAAAGGCAAAGGAAGAACACCAAGGTCACATGACAACTAAGAACCCAAGAGACAGAAAGGGCCACATGAACCAGAGACCTACATTATCCTGAGACCAGAAGAACTAGTTGGTGCCCGGCCACAATCGATGTCTGCCCTGTCAGGGAGCACAACAGACAACTCCTGAGGGAGCAGGAGACCAACGGGATACAGACCCCAAATTCTCATTAAAAGACCACACCTAATGGTATGATTGCGACTAGAGGAATCCCAGAGACAATGCTCCCCAGAACTTCTGATGGCACAGGACAGGAACCATCCCCGAAGACAAATATCAGACATGAAAAGGACTGGTCAGTGGGGGGGAGAGATGCTGATGAAGAGTGAGCTAATTAAATCAGGTGGACACTGGAGAGTGTGTTGGCAACTCTTGACTGGAGGGGGGATGGGAAGATAGAGAGAGAGGGAAGATGGCAAAATTGGCACGAAACGAGAGACTGTAAGGGCTGACTCAATAGGGGGAGAGCAAGTGGGAGAAGGGAGTAAGATGTATGTAAACCTACATGTGACAGACTGATTGGAATGGTAAATGTTCACTTGAAGCTTAATAAAAATTAAAAAAAAAAAATACTTAGGAATAAATCTTACCAGAGATGTAAAAACTTACACAAAGAAAACTACAATGCACTTCTGCAAGAAACCAGAAGGGACCTACATAAGTGGAAAAACATACCTTGCTCATGGATAGGAAGACTTAACATTGTAAAAATCTCTATTCTACCAAAAGCGATCTGTAGATTAATGCAATCCCAATCCAAATTCCAACATTTTTTAATGAGATGGAGAAACAAATCACCAACTTCATATGGAAAGGAAAGAGGCCCCAGATACTGAAAAAGAACAAAGTGGGAGGCCTTATTCTACATTATTTTAGAACCTATTACACTGCCACAGTAGACTACTGCCACAGTAGTCGAAACAGCCTGGTACTGGCACAAAAACAGATACATAGGTCAATGGGACAGAATTGAGAATACAGACGTAAATCCACCCACATACGAGCAGTTGGTATTTAACTAATGCCCCAAGACAGTTAAATGGGGAAAAGACAGTCTTTTTAACAAATGGTGCTGGCATAAGTGGATATCCATCTGCAAAAAAAAATGAAACAAGGCCCATACCTCGCACCATGTACAAAAGCTAACTCAAAATGGATCAAAGGCCTAAACAGAAAATCTAAAGCAATAAAGATCGTGGAAGAAAAAGTAGGGACAACCTTAGGAGCCCTAACACATGGCATAAACAGTATACAAATCATTACTAACAATGCAGAAGAAAAACTAGATAACTGGGAGCTGCTAAAAATCAAACACCTATGATCATCCAAAGACTTCACCAAAATAGTAAAAAGACTACCTGCAGACTGGGAAAAAGTTTTTAGCTATGACATTTCCAATCAGCACTTGATCTCTAAAATCTACATGATACTGCAAAAGCTCAATTACCAAAAGATGCATAACCCAATTAAAAAATGGGCAATAGATATGAGCAGACACTTCAATAAGGAAGACATTCAGGTAGCTAACAGATACATCAGGAAATGCTCACCATCATTAGTCATTAGAGAAATGCAAATCAAAACTACAGTGAGATTCCATCTTACTCCAAGAAGGCTGGCAATTCAAAAAACATAAAACAATAAATCTTGGCGAGGTTGTGGAGAGACTGGAACACTTACACACTGCTGGTGGGAATGTCAAATGGTACAACCACTTTGGAAATTGATTTGCCACTTCCTCAAAAAGCTATAAGTAGAACTATCATGCGGTCCAGCAATTCCACTCCTTGGAATATATCCTAGAGGAATAAGAGCCTTTACACCTACAGATATATGCACACCCATGTTCATTGGATCACTGCTTACAATAGCAAAAAGATGGAAGCAACCAAGGTGCCCATCAACGGATGAATGGATAAATAAATTATGGCATATTCACACAATGGAATACATTGCATCGATAAAGAACAGTGGTGAATCTGTGAAACACTTCATAACATGGAGGAATCTGGAAGGCATTATGCGGAGTGAAATTAGTCAGTTGCAAAAGGACAAATATTATATAAGACCACTGTTATAAGAACTTGAGAGATAGTTTAAATGGAGAAGAAAATATTCTTTGATGGTTATGAGAAAGGGAAGGGAGGGAGGGAGAGGGGCATTCACTAATTAGATAGTAGATTAGAACTTTAGGTGAAGGGAAAGACAACACACAATACAGGCGAGGTCAGCACAACTGAATTAAACCAAAAGCAGAGAAGTTTCCTGAATAAACTGAATGCTTTCAAGGCCAGCATAGCAGGGGCGGGGTTTGGGAATCATGGTTTCAGGGGACATCTAAGTCAATTAACATAATAAAATGTATTAAGAAAACATTCTGCATCTCACTTTGGAGCGTGGTGTCTGTGATATTGAACTCTAGCAAGTATCCATCTAAGATGCATCAATTGGTCTCGACCCACCCAGACCAAAGGAGAATGAAAAACACCAAGGACGCAAGGTAATTATGAGCCCAAGAGACAGAAAGGGACACATAAACCAGAGACTACATCAGCCTGAGACCAGAGGAAGTAGATGGTGCCCAGCTACAACCGATGACTGCCCCGACAGGGAACACAACAGAGAACCTCTGAGGGAGCAGGAGAGCAGAGGGATGAAGACCTCGAATTCTCGTAAAAAGACCAGATTTAATGGTCTGACTGAGACTAGAAGAACCCTGCTGGTCATGGCCCCCAGACCTTCGCATTGGCCCAGGAGAGGAATCATTCCCAAATGCCAACTCTTCAGACAGGGATTGGACTGGGCAATGGAATGCAGAGGGCTGCTGGTGAGGAGTTAGCTTCTTGGATCAGGTGGACACTTGATACTATATTGGCATCCCCTTCCCAGAGGGGAGATGAGAGGGTAAAGGGGGTTAGAGGCTGGTGGAATGGACATGAAAAGAGAGAGTGGAGGGAGGGAGCAGGCTATCTCAACAGTCGGAAAGCAATTGCGAGTATTTTTTAGCAAGGTGTATATTTTTGGTGTATATAAGTTTTCGTGTGAGAGACTGACTTGATTTGTAAACTTTCACTTAAAGCACACTAAAATTTTTTTTAAAAGCATCTATACAAAACAAACATCCGACATCATTCTCTAAATTCAGGTGGGATATACTCAGAGTTATACTTTGGCTCTCATACACTTGTTTTAATTTTCTTCAATTTCTACTTGAACTTGTATAGGAAAAATTGATGGTTTGCTCTGCAGTCAGCCCCTGGCCTTATTCTGACTGATGGTATTGAGCTCTTCCGTTGTCTTTTTCCACAGATGTAGTTGATTTGATTCCTGTGTATTCTATCTGGCAAGATTCATGTGTATAGCCACCATTTATGTTGTTAAAAACAAGGTATTGGGGAGGCGGAGCCAAGATGGCGGACTAGGCAGACGCTACCTCGGATCCCTCTTACAACAAAGACACGGAAAAACAAGTGAATCGATCACATACATAACAATCTACGAACCCTGAACAACAAACACAGATTTAGAGACGGAGAACGAACTAATACGGGGAAGCAGCGATTGTTTCCAGAGCCTGGAGCCAGCATACCAGTCAGGTACGGCACAAGCACAGAGACCTGCTCCACCCCCCTGAACTAACCCCGGGAGGGGGACTAGCCGGTTCCACGGGCGGCGTGGGACGCAGCCGTTAGGAGAAGTCCCCGGGAGGCAGTGACTGATCTTGGAGCAGAAAGAGCAGCATCCGAGCCGGGGAACCGTCCCACAGGGATTTGGACTGCACGCAGGCGGCTTCATTAACATCTGAATAGCCTGAGCCAGAGGGAGAACTCTGATAGGGATCTGACTGCAGTTTTTTTTTAGCGGATTTTCTGGAAAAACTAGTTTCCCAGTGATGGCTCGGAGACAACAATCCATATCAAACCACCTAAAGAAGCAGACTGTGACAGCTTCTCCAACTCCCCAAACAAAAGAATCAAAATCTTTCCCAAATGAAGATACAATTTTGGAATTATCAGATACAGAATATAAAAAACTAATTTACAGAATGCTTAATGATATCACAAATGAAATTAGGATATCTGCAGAAAAAGCCAAGGAACACACTGATAAAACTGTTGAAGAACTCAAAAAGATTATTCAAGAACATACTGGAAAAATTAATAAGTTGCAAGAATCCATAGAGAGACAACATGTAGAAATCCAAAAGATTAACAATAAAATAACAGAATTAGACAACACACTAGGAAGTCAGAGGAGCAGACTCGAGCAATTAGAATGCAGACTGGGACATCTGGAGGACCAGGGAATCAACACCAACATAGCTGAAAAAAAATCAGATAAAAGAATTAAAAAAAATGAAGAAACCCTAAGAATTATGTGGGACTCTATCAAGAAGGATAACCTGCGGGTGATTGGAGTCCCAGAACAGGGAGGGGGGACAGAAAACACAGAGAAAATAGTTGAAGAACTTCTGACACAAAACTTCCCTGACATCATGAAAGACGAAAGGATATCTATCCAAGATGCTCATCGAACCCCATTTAAGATTGATCCAAAAAGAAAAACACCAAGACATATTATCATCAAACTCACCAAAACCAAAGATAAACAGAAAATTTTAAAAGCAGCCAGGGAGAAAAGAAAGGTTTCCTTCAAGGGAGAATCAATAAGAATATGTTCTGACTACTCAGCAGAAACCATGCAGGCAAGAAGGGAATGGGACGATATATACAGAACACTGAAGGAGAAAAACTGCCAACCAAGGATCATATATCCAGCAAAACTCTCTCTGAAATATGAAGGCGAAATTAAGATATTTACAGACAAACACAAGTTTAGAGAATTTGCAAAAACCAAACCAAAGCTACAAGAAAAACTAAAGGATATTGTTTGGTCAGAGAACCAATAATATCAGATATCAGCACAACACAAGGTCACAAAACAGAACGTCCTGATATCAACTCAAATAGGGAAATCACAAAAACAAACAAATTAAGATTAATTAAAAAAAAAATACACATAACAGGGAATCATGGAAGTCAATAAGTAAAAGATCACAATAATCAAAAAGAGGGACTAAATACAGGAGGCATTGAACTGCCATATGGAGAGTGATACAAGGCGATATAGAACAATACAAGTTAGGTTTTTACTTAGAAAAATAGGGGTATATAATGAGGTAACCACAAAAAGGTATAACAACTCTATAACTCAAGACAAAAACCAAGAAAAACGTAACGACTCAACTAACATAAAGTCAAACACTATGAAAGTGAGGATCTCACAATTTACTAAGAAAAACGCCTCAGCACAAAAAAGTATGTGGAAAAATGAAATTGTCAACAACACACATAAAAAGGCATCAAAATGACAGCACTAAAAACTTATTTATCTATAATTACCCTGAATGTAAATGGACTAAATGCACCAATAAAGAGACAGAGAGTCACAGACTGGATAAAGAAACACGATCCATCTATATGCTGCCTACAAGAGACACACCTTAGACTTAGAGACACAAACAAACTAAAACTCAAAGGATGGAAAAAAGTATATCAAGCAAACAATAAGCAAAAAAGAAGAGGAGTAGCAATATTAATTTCTGACAAAATAGACTTTAGACTTAAATCCACCACAAAGGATAAAGAAGGACACTATATAATGATAAAAGGGACAATTGATCAGGAAGACATAACCATATTAAATATTTACGCACCCAATGACAGGGCTGCAAGATATATAAATCAAATTTTAACAGAACTGAAAAGCGAGATAGATACCTCCACAATTATAGTAGGAGACTTCAACACACCCCTTTCGGAGAAGGACAGGACATCCAGTAAGAAGCTCAACAGAGACACGGAAGATCTAATTACAACAATCAACCAACTTGACCTCATTGACTTATACAGAACTCTCCACCCAACTGCTGCAAAATATACTTTTTTTTCTAGCGCACATGGAACATTCTCTAGAATAGACCACATATTAGGTCATAAAACAAACCTTTGCAGAGTCCAAAACATCGAAATATTACAAAGCATCTTCTCAGACCACAAGGCAATAAAACTAGAGATCAATAACAGAAGAACGAGGGAAAAGAAATCAAATACTTGGAAAATGAACAATACCCTCCTGAAAAAAGACTGGGTTATAGAAGACATCAAGGAGGGAATAAGGAAATTCATAGAAAGCAACGAGAATGAAAATACTTCCTATCAAAACCTCTGGGACACAGCAAAAGCAGTGCTCAGAGGTCAATTTATATCAATAAATGCACACATACAAAAAGAAGAAAGAGCCAAAATCAGAGAACTGTCCCTACAACTTGAACAAATAGAAAGTGAGCAACAAAAGAATCCATCAGGCACCAGAAGAAAACAAATAAAAAAAATTAGAGCTGAACTAAATGAATTAGAGAACAGAAAAACAATTGAAAGAATTAACAAAGCCAAAAGCTGGTTCTTTGAAAAAATTAACAAAATTGATAAACCATTGGCTAGACTGACTAAAGAAATACAGGAAAGGAAACAAATAACCCGAATAAGAAATGAGAAGGACCACATCACAACAGAACCAAATGAAATTAAAAGAATCATTTCAGATTATTATGAAAAATTGTACTCTAACAAATTTGAAAACCTAGAAGAAATGGATGAATTCCTTGAAAAACACTACCTACCTAAACTAACACATTCAGAAGCAGAACAACTAAATAGACCCATAACAAAAAAAGAGATTGAAACGGTAATCAAAAAACTCCCAACAAAAAAAAGTCCTGGCCCGGACGGCTTCACTGCAGAGTTCTACCAAATTTTCAGAGAAGAGTTAACACCACTACTACTAAAGGTATTCCAAAGCATAGAAAATGACGGAATACTACCCAACTCATTCTATGAAGCCACCATCTCCCTGATACCAAAACCAGGTAAAGACATTACAAAAAAAGAAAATTATAGACCTATATCCCTCATGAACATTGATGCAAAAATCCTCAACAAAATTCTAGCCAATAGAATCCAACAACACATCAAAAAAATAATTCACCCTGATCAAGTGGGATTTATACCAGGTATGCAAGGCTGGTTTAATATCAGAAAAACCATTAATGTAATCCATCACATAAATAAAACAAAAGACAAAAACCACATGATCTTATCAATTGATGCAGAAAAGGCATTTGACAAAGTCCAACACCCATTTATGATAAAAACTCTTACCAAAATAGGAATTGAAGGAAAATTCCTCAACATAATAAAGGGCATCTATGCAAAGCCAACAGCCAATATCACTCTAAATGGAGAGAACCTGAAAGCATTTCCCTTGAGAACGGGAACCAGACAAGGATGCCCTTTATCACCGCTCTTATTCAACATCGTGTTGGAAGTCTTAGCCAGGGCAATCAGGCTAGACAAAGAAATAAAAGGTATCCGGATTGGCAAGGAAGAAGTAAAGTTATCACTATTTGCAGATGACATGATTATATACACAGAAAACCCTAAGGAATCCTCCAGAAAACTACTGAAACTAATAGAAGAGTTTGGCAGAGTCTCAGGTTATAAAATAAACATACAAAAATCACTTGGATTCCTCTACATCAACAAAAAGAACACCGAAGAGGAAATAACCAAATCAATACCATTCACGGTAGCCCCCAAGAAGATAAGATACTTAGGAATAAATCTTACCAAGGATGTAAAAGACCTATACAAAGAAAACTACAAAGCTCTACTACAAGAAATTCAAAAGGACATACTTAAGTGGAAAAACATACCTTGCTCATGGATAGGAAGACTTAACATAGTAAAAATGTCTATTCTACCAAAAGCCATCTATACATTTAACGCACTTCCGATCCAAATTCCAATGTCATATTTTAAGGGGATAGAGAAACAAATCACCAATTTCATATGGAAGGGAAAGAAGCCCCGGATAAGCAAAGCACTACTGAAAAAGAAGAAGAAAGTGGGAGGCCTCACCTTACCTGACTTCAGAACCTATTATACAGCCACAGTAGTCAAAACAGCCTGGTATTGGTACAACAACAGACACATAGACCAATGGAACAGAATTGAGAACCCAGACATAGATCCATCCACGTATGAGCAGCTGATATTTGACAAAGGACCAGTGTCAATTAACTGGGGAAAAGACAGCCTTTTTAACAAATGGTGCTGGCATAACTGGATATCCATTTGCAAAAAAATGAAACAGGACCCATACCTCACACCATGCACAAAAACTAACTCCAAGTGGATCAAAGACCTAAACATAAAGACTAAAACGATAAAGATCATGGAAGAAAAAATTGGGACAACCCTAGGAGCCCTAATACAAGGTATAAACAGAATACAAAACATTACCAAAAATGATGAAGAGAATCCCGATAACTGGGAGCTCCTAAAAATCAAACACCTATGCTCATCTAAAGACTTCACCAAAAGAGTAAAAAGACCACCTACAGATTGGGAAAGAATTTTCAGCTATGACATCTCCGACCAGCGCCTGATCTCTAAAATCTACATGATTCTGTCAAAACTCAACCACAAAAAGACAAACAACCCAATCAAGAAGTGGGCAAAGGATATGAACACACATTTCTCTAAAGAAGATATTCAGGCAGCCAACAGATACATGAGAAAATGCTCTCGATCATTAGCCATTAGAGAAATGCAAATTAAAACTACGATGAGATTCCATCTCACACCAGCAAGGCTGGCATTAATCCAAAAAACACAAAATAATAAATGTTGGAGAGGCTGCGGAGAGATTGGAACTCTCATACACTGCTGGTGGGAATGTAAAATGGTACAACCACTTTGGAAATCTATCTGGCGTTATCTTAAACAGTTAGAAATAGAACTACCATACAACCCAGAAATCCCACTCCTCGGAATATACCCTAGAGATACAAGAGCCTTCATACAAACAGATATATGCACACCCATGTTTATTGCAGCTCTGTTTACAATAGCAAAAAGTTGGAAGCAACCAAGGTGTCCATCAACGGATGAATGGGTAAATAAATTGTGGTATATTCACACAATGGAATACTACGCATCGATAAAGAACAGTGACGAATCTCTGAAACATTTCATAACATGGAGGAACCTGGAAGGCATTATGCTGAGCGAAATGAGTCAGAGGCAAAAGGACAAATATTGTATAAGACCACTATTATAAGATCTTGAGAAATAGTAAACCTGAGAAGAACACATACTTTTGTGGTTACGAGGGGGGGAGGGAGGGAGGGTGGGAGAGGGTTTTTTTATTGATTAATCAGTAGATAAGAACTGCTTTAGGTGAAGGGAAAGACAACACTCAATACATGGAAGGTCAGCTCAATTGGACTGGACCAAAAGCAAAGAAGTTTCCGGGATAAAATGAATGCTTCAAAGCTCAGCGGAGCAAGCGCGGGGGTCTGGGGAACATGGTTTGCGGGGACTTCTAAGTCAATTGGCAAAATAATTCTATTATGAAATCATTCTGCATCCCACTTTGAAATGTGGCGTCTGGGGTCTTAAATGCTAACAAGCAGCCATCTAAGATGCAGCAATTGGTCTCAACCCACCTGGAGCAAAGGAAAATGAAGAACACCAAGCCCACATGACAACTAAGAGCCCAAGAGACAGAAAGGGCCACATGAACCAGAGACCTACATCATCCTGAGACCAGAAGAACTAGTTGGTGCCCGGCCACAATCGATGACTGCCCTGACAGGGAGCTCAGCAGAGGACCCCTGAGGGAGCAGGAGAGCAGTGGGATGCAGACCCCAAATTCTCATAAGAAGACCAAACTTAATGGTCTGACTGAGACTAGAGGAATCCCGGCGGTCATGCTCTCCAGACCTTCTGTTGACACAGGACAGGAACCATCCCTGAAGACAACTCATCAGACATGAAAGGGACTGGTCAGCGGGTGGGAGAGAGACGCTGATGAAGAGTGAGCTAATTATATCAGGTGTACACTTGAGATTGTGTTGGCAACTCTTGTCTGGAGGGGGGATGGGAGGATAGAGAGAGAGGGAAGCCGGCAAAATTGTCAAGAAAGGAGAGACTGAAAGGGCTGACTCAAGACGGGGAGAGTAAGTGGGAGTAGGGAGTGAGATGTATGTAAACTTATATGTGACAGACTGATTGGATTTGTAAACGTTCACTTCAAGCTTAATAAAAGTTATTATAAAAAAAAAAAAAAAAACAAGGTATTTGCAATGAACAATTTGTTGGTCTTGCAAAATTCTATAAGGTGATTTAAAGCATCATTTCTATCAGCAAGGCCATATTTTCCAACCACCAGTTCTTTTTCCTTGTTTCAAACTTTCCAGTTCCGATAGTCAGTAATTATCAATGCATCTTGATCGCATGTTTGATCAATTTCAGACTGTAGAAGTTGATAAAAATCTTCAATTTATTCATCTTTGGCCTTAGTGGTTGGTGTGTAATTTTGAATAGTTGTATTAACTTGTCTTCCTTGCGGGTGTATGGATACTATCCTACCACTGACAGCTTTGTACTTCAGGATAGATCTTGAAATGTTCTTTTTGACGATGAACATGATGCTATTTCTCTTCAACTTGTCATTGCTGGCACAGTAGATCATACAACTGACCAATTCTAAATGGCCATTACCAGTCCGTTTCAACTCACTAATGCCTGGAACGTTGATATTTATGCATTCCGTTTCGTTTTTGATGACTTCCAGTTTTCCTAGATTCATGCTTCATGCATTCCATGTTCCAATTATTAATGGATGTTTGCAGCTGTTTCTTCTCGTTTTGTGTCATGCCACATCAGCAAATGAAGGTCCTGAAAGCTTGACTCCATCCATGTCATTAAGGTCAATTCTACTTTGAGGAGTCAGCTCTTTCCCAGTTGTCTTTTGAGTGCCTTCCAAACTGAGGGGCTCTCCTTCAGACGCTGTATCAGACAATGTTCAGTTGATATCCGTAAGGCTTTCACTGGCTAATTTTTTCAGGTGTAGACTGCCAGGTCCTTTTTCCTAGTCTGTCTTAGTCTGTAAGCTCTGCTGAAACCTTTCCACCATGGGCGACCCTGCGGGTGTTTGAAATACCAGCAGCAAAGCTTCCAGTATCACAGCAACACGCAAGCCACCACAGCACAACACGTGGTGGAGAAACTTCCTAAGCACATCCAAACACCTTGAGGGACCTAGTTAGTGGAGTGAGGGCTGGGGACCATGGTCTTAGAGGGCACCTAAGTCAATTGGCATAACATAGTTCATAAAGAAGATGTTCTACATCCCACTTTGGTGAGCCATGTCTGGAGTCTTAAAAGCTAGCAAGAGGTCATTTAAGAAACCTCTATAAGTCCCATCCCTTCCAGAGCAAAGGAGAATGAAGAAGACCAAAGACACAAGGTAAATATCAGTCCAAAAGACTAAATGAACCACAGTCTCCACCAGCCTGAGCCCAGAAGAACTAGACGGTGCCTGGCTACCACCATCAACCACTCTGACAGGGATCACAATAGAAGGTCCCAGAGAGAGTAGCAGAAAAGTATACAAAAAAATTCAAATTCACAGAAAAAGACCAGACTTATTGGTGTGACAGAGGCTGGAGAAAATCCTGAGGCTATGGCCCCCAGACACCCTGCTATCTCACAATTGAAGCCATTCCTGAAGTCTACCTTTCAGTCCAAGATCAGACAGGTATATAAAACAAGCAATAACACACGTGAAGAACGTGCTTCTCTGTTCAATCAAGTATACGAGACCAAATGGGAAATACCTTCCCAAAAGTAAAGATGAGAAGGTAGGAATGGATAGAAAAACTGGAGGAATGGACACTGGGAATCCAGGGTATAAAGGGAAAGGGGGAGAGTGCTGACACATTGTGGGGATTGCAAGCAATGTCACAAAACAATTTGTGTATACATTTTTGAATGAGAAATTAATTTTCCCCGTAAATTTTCATGTAAGCACAATGAAGTTTTTAAAAAAGTTGAACCTAGAACTACCATAAAAAACAAAAAACCAAACCCATTGATGTCAAGTCGATTCTGACTCATAGTGACCTTATAGGACTGAGTAGAACTGCCCCACAGGGTTTCCAAGGAGCAGTTGGTAAATTTCAACTGCTGACCTTTTGGTTACCAGCCAAGCTCTTAACCACTATGCTACCATGGCTCCTAGAACTTCCATATCACCCAGTGATTCCACTCTTAGGTATATATCCAGAATACCTGAAAGCAGTGAAAGGAACAAACACATGTACGCAGATGCTCACTGCAGCACTATTCACAATAGACAAAAGGTGGAAACAACTTAAATGAAATGTCCATCAGTGATAAATGGATAAGGAAAATGTGATACATACATACAATGAAATATTACTCAGCCATAAAGAAGAATGAAGTCTTCATGCATGCCACAACACGGATAATTCAAGAAAACATTATGCTCAGTGAAATAAGTCAGTCACCAAAGGACAAATACTGTATAATCTCACTTACATGAAATAAGCAAATACACAGAAACCAAAAATTATTAGTGGGTACCAGGATTGGGAGGGAGGAGGAAATAGGGAGTTTTGCGTAGGGTACACTGAATGTATGTTCCTGGTGGAGAGAATATTTGGAAAAAGAGATCGACAATGGTTGTACAACTTGAAGAATATAATCAATGTCACTGAATTGTACATGTAGAAGTTGTTGAATAGCTTTATGTTTTTCACCACGATTAAAAAAAATGGAGGTTAATATCCTCTCTAGCTGACATATTTCTGCTAAGAGGCCTGGGGTAGGCAGGTTTCTAAATGGCCAATAAAATTCTTGCTCCCTAGAGTACACACTTTGTGTAATCCCCTCCCCTGAATGCCAAGAAAATCTGTGAATAAAATGGGACATCTTTTCCATAATTATGTCACATTATATGGCAAAGAACGTTGAATATACCATGGACTGCCAGAAGAAAGAACACATCTGTCTTAGAAGTACAGCCAGAATGCTCCTTAGAAGATAGATGATGAGAATTTGTCTCACATACTTGGGACATTGTCATGGATTGAATTGTGTCCCCCAGAAATATGTGTATCAATTTGGCTAGGCCATAATTCCCAGTATTGTGTAATTGTCCACTGTTTTATCATCTGATGTGATTTTCCTATTTGTTGTCAAACCTATCTGTATGATGTTAATGAGATGGGATTAGTGGCAATTATGTTAATGAAGCAGGACTCAATCTACAAGATTAGATTGTGTCTTAAGCCAATCTCTTTTGAGATATAAAAGAGAGAAGGGAGCAGAGAGACAGAGGGACCTTTATACCACCAGGAAAGCAACACCAGGAGCAAAGCATGTCCTTTGGACCCGAGGTTCCTGTGATGAGAGCTCTTAGACCAGGGGAAGATTGATGACAAAGACCTTTCTCCAGAGCCAACAGAGAGAAAGGCTTTCCCTGGAGCTGACGTCCTGAATTTGGACTTCTAGCCTACTAGGCTGTGAGAGAATAAACTTCTGTTTGTTGAAGGCATCCACTTGTGGTATTTCTGTTATAGCAGCACTAGATAACTAAGACAGACATGTTATAAGGAGGGACAAGGACATCAAACTTGGTAAAGTAGAGAGTCAGCAAAAAAGAAGAAGACCGTGGATTGACACAGTGATTGCAACAATGGGCTCAAACATAGCAATAACTGTGAGGATGGTGCAGAACCAGGCAGCATTTTGTTCTCCTGTACATAGGGTCACTATAAGTCAGAACCAACTGGACAGCACCTAACGACAACATATGGCAAATGTATTTTGGAGATGTAATTAAGGTCACTAATTAGTTGACTTTAAGCTCATCAAAAGACAGACTATTGTCGGCCTGACCTAATCAGATGAGCTCTTTAAAAGAGACTGGAAGCAACAGAGAGCTCTTATGCTGACTAGAAGAAAGAAAACAGCCCTGTTATGAATTGTCATTATAAGAGGCCACATGGCTAGGACCTGAGTGTGGCCCCTAAGAACTGAGAGCAACCCCTCCCTAGCCAACAGCCAGCAAGAAAATTGGGATTTCAGTCCTACAATCGAGAGGAACTTGTTTTAGCTGTCTAGTGCTGCTTCAACAGAAATACCACAAGTAGATGTCTTTAAAGAACAGAAATTTGTTTTCTCACGGTTCGGAAGGCTAGAAGTTCAAGTTCAGGGCACTGCTATAGGGGAAGCTTCTCTCCTTGTTGGCTCTGGAGTAAGATCCTTCCCTTGTTCAGTATCTGTGATGATCTTTACATGGCCTCTATCTCCCCGAGTTTGTGTTCCTTGTCTCTGTGTAATCTGCCCTTTTCAGAAGTGATTAGGTTTAGGACACACCCTCCAATGATATGGTCTCCTTGACACCACAAAGAAGATCCTACTCCCAAGTGGGATTACATTCACAAGGTAAGGACTAAAGATCCCACACATATTTTGGGAACACACAATTCAGTCTATAACAGAACCGAATTCTGTTAACAGCTTGAATGAATTTAGACAAGGACCCCAAGCTCAAAATGAGTCCTTAGCACCTACCCACGCCTTGATTTCAGCCTTTTGAGACCCTGAGCAGAGAGCCCAGTTCACCAAGCCTGGGTTTCTATTCTACAGACACCATGAAATAATAACTTGGTATTATTTTAGCCACTTAGTGTATAGTAATTTGTTACACAGTGCTAGAAAACCAATACAAGGTCACTTCTTAAATTCTTTTGTATTTTCATTTTCATGACAGAAACAACTTAAAACCAAAAGAAAAAAACCTGTTGCTGTCAAGTCAATTCCAACTCATAGTGTCACTATGGGAGCACAGAATACACACGTGAGTGCTAATAATCATGTGTGGGATACTGAGTTTCTGTAAAGGATGATGAGAGAACCTGGGAATAGATAGTGGTAATGGCTAACCAACATGATACACATAACTTAATGTCACTGAATTGTACATGTGAAAAATGTTGACAAGGCCAATGATTTGTTACACAGATATTTACCACAATAAAAAAAATTTTAAAGAATAATAATGGTTTCAGGGTTAGAAACAAAGAGCTTTTTCTGAGTTTGTTTTAATTTCCAACAGTGGCAAAGACAATAATTTTGAGAATTGGAGTGTGTCCCTGCTTAAATGTCTGCAATATGCCCTGCAGCTGAACTTCAGGCGTTCCATTTGGCAAAATAAGTCTTCCTTTCATTTGCTGAGAGAAAAATGTTAGCTGTTTACATTATAAACAGATTTTCTCTGTCAGGAAGAGCAACTTGCATTTCTTAAAATCTAGTAAGTCCTTTTTAAAGCTGTACTTTCTTAGCTCTGAATCAGTAGATGCCTCCTGAATCTTGAATACCCTGAAGAGATGGATAAAATGTGGAAAATGTTTCAAAAAGGTGTTTTCTTTCTGCTGAATTAATGTCCTGGAATTCTAGAATCTTTTTTTTTTTTACCAAAGAAATGATGCAGTATGGAAGAAGCAGGAGCCAGAGAAGTGTTTCGATTTCTCCCTGGATACTCCATTTCCTGGCCTGGAAGAATCATACAACTCTCTGAGCTTCAACCTTCTTTCTGTATTAAAAAAAAAAAACCCGTTGCCATCGAGTCAATTCCAACTCATAGTGACCCTATAGGTCAGAGTAGGACTGTCTCATAGAGTTTCCAAGGAGCGCCTGGGTTTCCTTTTCTGTATCAAGATGGAATAAATCTTAACAAACAGAATTGGTGAAAGGATTCAATGAAAATGATGCACGTAAATTCTAAGTTGTAAAAATAAAATTAAAACATAGAATAACATACTTGTTAAGCAGAGTTTTCATTTTTCTTTCTGCCCAAAACAGTATTTCAGAGACAGCACTGGGTTAGCATACTCCGAATGAAAACCTTTCAGAAAGATGCTGCCTTGGGCATAAATGATTGAACTGTAAAGTGTGTCTATTGGAGTGTTGATACTGAAAAACAAATTACTCTAATCAGGCTCTTAAATAAAACTTAACCTCTTAAATTATAGTGGTTGTATACTAGTACAATTGATGCTTAGGGACAAATTTAAATTGTTTAGTAAATTAAAGCAATTGTTAAGTTAATTGTTATTGGCCTATGACTCTTGAGTTATTAGCGTAATTCAGGTTATTTGTATAAGAATGCATCTCAGTACAGGGAAATTTCTTGTTCTTTTTTTTTCTTTTCTTTCTTTTTTTTAATTTCCTTTGACCAGAACTTATTAGGAACCCTAGGTCATTTAGATTCTGATAGGCAGGGGGCCAGTAAGTTTTAGATGGTTTCAGGCAAAGCAGTGATTCAAAATTCTCTCTCCTCTGAGAAGAATACAGCCACATGTCTCCATGGTGCCATATTCCGGGTCACATGCCTGACAATGGCTTATTGCTGCTTTCGATTGTATTTTTCTGGAAAGTCATTTAATAGCATTTATTTAAAATGGTCCCTGTATCCAGTCATACACAATATTTTGTTATTCGGAGAAGTCAAGAGGGCTCCTCTATAGATCCACCTTAGATAGGGACTTCAGCAGTAACTCTAGAAATGGCCACAGTCCAACCACCTCACACTGTAATTCAGAAATCCACAGTGAGATTATCCCCTAGGCTCTCCTTGGATCCTGCCTTGTTTTTCCATTGTTCTGGGTGAAAGCCATTCCTCCACCACCAGGGATTCCATGTAGCTAGATAATTGTGAGTCCCACTGCAGTACTTTTGCTCAATGATCCAAAATTCCCAGTTTCCCAAGACCTAACATGTTAGGGAAGAGCCACTTTAGCCAGTGGTTGTTCAGACAGAACTAGGGGATACTGATTGCTTTAAAGTCAGGAAAGGTGTGTGTCAGGGTTGTATTCTTTCACCATACCTATTTAATCTGTATGCTGAACAAATAATAAGAGAAGCTGGACTATATGAAGAAGAACAGGGCATCAGGATTGGAGGAAGACTCATTAATAACCTGCGTTATGCAGATGATACAACCTTGCTTGCTGAAAGTGAAGAGGATTTGAAGCACTTACTGATGATGATCAAAGACCACAGCTTTCAGTTTGGATTGCACCTCATCATAAAGAAAACAAAAATCCTCACAACTGAACCAATGAGCAACATCATGATAAATGGAGAAAAGATTGAAGTTGTCAAGGATTTCATTTTACTTGGATCCACAGTCAACAGCCATGGAAGCAGCAGTCGAGAAATCAAAAGACACATTGCATTAGGCAAATCTGCTGCAAAGGACCTCGTGCCGAAAAGCAAAGATGTCACCTTGAAGACTAAGGTGCGCCTGACCCAAGCCATGGTATTTTCAATCTCGTCATATACACGTGAAAGCTGGACAACGAATAACGAAGACCAAAGAAGAGTTGACGGCTTTGAATTGTGATGTTGGCGAAGAATATTGAATATACCATGGACTGCCAAAAGAACGAATAAGTCTGTCTTGGAAGAAGTGCAGCCAGAATGTTCCTTAGAGGCAAGGATAGCGAGACTGCGTCTTACATACTTTGGACATGTCAGGAGGGATGAGTTCCTGGAGAAGGACATCATGCTTGGCAGAGTACAGGGTCAGCGGAAAAGAGGAAGACTCTCAACGAGGTGGATTGACACAGTGGCTGCAACAATGAGCTCAAGCATAACAACGATTGTAAGGATGGAGCAGGAACGGGCAGTGTTTCGTTCTGTTGTGCATAGGGTCGCTATGAGTCAGAGCCGACTCGACGGCACCTAACAACAACAACAACATATTAGGGTAGAAGGAAAATTTTCTTGCAATATCTGCCTTGCTCTATTTTTAATAACAGTCTTACAGCTGGGAATTCCTTTAAACTAAAACTATTTGATCAGGTCAGACATCTCAGTGGCTCCAGCTCACCAAACATAGATGTGAAAGTAAGAAGTAAATCCAAAGAGTAGTGCCCTGTCCCCCAAAACAGACTTCCTGGGGAACACAGAGCTATGAACTTCTAGAATCACATAGGTTTGAAAATCATGGAGTCTCTGCAGTATTGGGGAAGTCTCAGTGGTGCCAGATGGCTGCCCTGATTAATAAAAAGATGACAAAATCTTATGTGTCAAACTCAAGGCTATTTAGTATTATTTAAACTGACTACCCAAAGCATGCTCTACCTGTCCAAATAGACTCGCATTGGTGAAACTGCGGGGGTCCAGAACCAGAAACAGCTTCTGTATTTCATTAAAATTAAGACGGGGTTCCGTAAGTCGATTCTGGCCTAAGTTGAATACCTCTTTTTTTGTTTGCTTAGTTTTCATCGTTATTGTATTTTATTATCAGTAAAGTAGCACTGGGCACAGTGGCTAAAGCACCCGGTTGCTAACCTACAGTTCTGCAGTTGGAATCCACCAGCCATGCCATGGGAGAGAGATGTGGCAGTTTGCTTTTGTAAAGATTGATAGCCTTGGAAACCCTATGGGGCAGTTCTACTATGTCCTGTAGTGTCACTATGAGTCAGAATCAACTTGATGGCAGTAAGTTTGTGTTTTTATTATCAGTATCTTTATGAATTGGATATTTGTCTTTGGGGATTGGAAACATCACATCCAAGAATGATAACGTCAGCAACTTTACATGTTGCAACATTGTATGTAGCGCATATTACTAACAATATGATGTATTAAAAAAAAAAAAAAAACCAACATTGTAAGCACAATTTGTGGTAACCTGAATACTTCGTAAGTAGCGGATAACCGGTATAAAATATTAATGTTATTAAGATATTATTAAGATGATTATTGCTATTTATTGGTTTTGCTCTGTGTCTAGCTTTCTCTGGGCTTCCATTATTAATTCATCATTTTTAATTGTATACAGTAGGCAAGGTGCAAGATGTGCATACTTCATGCACTGCTCCACCCAGAGATGGCTCTTTGCTGCCCTGCTCTGTCAATGACATTCTCCTGGATCTGAGGCAGAGAACAGCCAGTGGAAGATGTCCAGAAAACTAGAGCAGGCATTCAGGCACCAACTTTCACAGCACTCCAGGAAATCTGATAAAGCTAGGGGACAACCCATACTGCAGGGGCCAGGCGTTAGTGTCATAAGATGGTATCAATAAAAGTACCAGGCAAGGCCACAGCCTAACAAGATCTTGATCCATTTACCCATTGACAGAGAGGAACAGAAATCTACTGTTTTATTCGTTCACCTGTCTATCCACTGAGTAACTGCTGTATGTATCACACTTTGTTAAGTACTAAGAAAGATGCAACTAGGACTGACAAATACACACACAGGTGGTACCTAACAAACATTCCTTGACCTCCGGGGCTAACAAGATTTTACAAAGTTCAGGTGCCTGAAATAACTATTAAAAGTAAGAGGCTGACGGGAAGGAGAGTAGCCAGTGTCAGAGATGGGGTGAGACAGCGGCTTGGAGAATGTGGAAATACGGGATATGTTTAACCTCCACATCATACGAATTTGTTTTGTTCTGATTCTTATATTTGAAGTTATTTGTACAGGTGCGATAGGCCTACTTGTTCTACCTTCAATATCTTTTAACCTCTTTTTCATATTTTCTGTATCTGTGTCTCTCTGTTTCATTCTATGTAATGTCTCTAGATTTATATTCATTTTACTAATTCGCTTGTGTGTCAGTTGCTATTTAATTCATCTTTTTAGTTAATAAAACAATTGTAATGGCTATTTCTAGAATTTCTTGGTCATTTTTTTAAATTGTACTTTAGATGAAGGTTTGCGGAGCAAACTAGTTTCTCATTAAACAATTAATACACATATAGTTTTGTGTCATTGGTTGCCAACCCCATGACATGTCAACACTCTCCCCTTCTCAACATTGGATTCCCCATAGTGCCAGCTTTCCTGTCCCCCACTGCCTTCTCATCCTTGCCCCTGGGCTGGTGTGCCCGTTCAGTCTTTCAGACCTGTTGAATCTGTGACTGAAGGGTAAATCTCAGGAGTAACTTCATTACTGAGTTCTAAGCATGTCCAGGGGCCATACGCGCAGGCTTTCTCCAGTCTCTGTTAGGCCAGTAGGTCTGTGTTGGTTTTTTGTTTTCAGTTAGAATTTTATTCTACATTTTTCTCCAGCTGTGTCCAGGACCCTCTGCTGTGATCCCTGTCAGAGCAGTCAGTTGTGGTAGCTGGGCACCACCTGGTTGTGCTGGACTCAGCCTGGTGGAGGCTGTGGTAGTTGCGGACCTTTAGTCATTTGGACTAATCTTTCCCTTGTGTCTTTGTTTTTCTTCGTTCTCCTTGCTCCAGACAGAAGTGAGACCAGTGGAGTATCTTAGATGTGCCTGGTCATTTTTAATAGTCCGTATTTCTTGCACATTTTTGTGGTTCCAAATCACAACTTGCATGCGCTGTCAATTTGCTGTCCCTCCCTTCTCTCACTTAACGATAGCCTAATTTTTTGTGCATTTGATAGTGTTTAGTTGAGAGCCATATTGAGTGAAACTTAATTATGTGGAAATTTTCAAGGTCTCATTTGGAGATGCTTTACTCCAAAGAGATTTTTCATTTTCTGGCAGTTTCCTGTCAATAGACTGCTGCAGCCACTTTTGAATGATCTTCAGCAAAATTTTGCTTGCGTGTGATATTAATGATATTGTTCTATAATTTCCACATTCGGTTGGATCACCTTTCTTGGGAATAGGCATAAATAGGGATCTCTTCCAGTCAGTTGGCCAGGAAGCTGTCTTCCGTATTTCTTGGCATAGACGAGTGAGCACCTCCAGTGCTTCATCTGTTTGTTGAAACATCTCAATTGATATTCCATCAATTCCTGGGGCCTTGTTTTTTGCCAATGCCTTCAGAGCAGCTTGGACTTCTTCCTTCAGTACCATCGGTTCCTGATCATATGCCACCTCTTGAAATGGTTGAGTATCGACTAATTCTTTTTGGTATAATGACTCTGTGTATTCCTTCCATCTTCTTTTGATGCTTCCTGCGTCGTTTAATATTTTCCCCATGGAATCCTTCACTATTGCAACTCGAGGCTTGAATTTTTTCCTCAGTTCTTTAAGCTTGAGAAACACCAAGCATGGTCTTCCCTTTTGGTTTTCCATCTCCAGCTCTTTGCACATGTCATTGTAATACTTTGTCTTCTCGAGAGGCCCTTTGAAATCTTCTGTTCAGTTCTTTTACTTCATCAATTCTTCCTTTTTCTTTAGCTGCTCGATGCTCAAGAGCGAGTTTCAGAGTCCCCTCTGACATCCATCTTGGTCTTTTCTTTCCTTCCGGTCTTTTCAGTGACTTCTTGTTTTCTTCGTGGATAATGTCCTTGATGTCATTCCACAACTCTTCCAGTCTTCAGTCACTAGTGTTCAATGCATCAAATCTATTCTTGAGATAGTCTCTAAATTCAGGTGGGATATACTCAAGGTCATATTTTAGCTCTCATGGACTTGCTCTGATTTTCTTCAGTTTCAGCTTGAATTTGCATATGAGCAATTGATGGTCTGTTCCACGGTTGGCCCCTGGCCTTGTCCTGACAGATGATATCGAGCTTTTCCATTGTCTTTTTCCACAGATGTAGTCAATTTGATTTCTGTGTGTTCCATCTGGCCAGGTCCATGTGTATAGTCACCGTTTATGTTGATGAAAGAAGGTATTTGCAATGAAGAAGTTGTTGGTCTTGCAAAATTCTGTCATTTGATCTCTGTCATTGTTTCTATCACCAAGGCCATATTTTCCAACTACTGATCCTTCTGCTTTGTTTCCAACTTTTGCATTCCAATCACGAGTAATTATCAATGCATCTTGATTGCATGTTCGATCAATTTCAGACTGCAGCAGCTAATAAAAATCTTCTATTTCTTCATCTTTGGCCCTAGAGGTTGGTGCTTAAATTTGAATAATAGTCGTATTAACTTGTCTTCCTTGCAGGTGTATGGATAGTATCCTATCACTGACAGTATTGTACTTCATGGTAGATCTTGAAATGTTCTTTTTGACCATGAATGCAACACCATTCCTCTTCAAGTTGTCATTTCCAGCATAGTAGACTATATGATTGTCTGATTCAAAATGGCCAATACCAGTCCATTTCAGCTCACTAATGCTGAGGATATCGATGTTTTTGCATTCCATTTCATTTTTGACGATTTCCGTTTTTCCTAGATTCATACTTTGTACATTCCAGGTTCTGATTATTAACAGATGTTTGCAGCTGTTTTTTCTCATTTTGTGTCATGCCACATCAGCAAATGAAGGTCCCGAAAGCTTTACTCCATCTGTGTCATTAAGGTCGACTCTACTTTGAGGAGGCAGCTCTTCCCCAGTCATCTTTTGAGTGCCTTCCAACCTGAGGGGCTCATCTTCCAGCAGTATATCAGACAGTGTTCCGCTGCTATTCATAAGGTTTTCAGTGGTTAATGCTTTTCAGAAGTAGACTGCCAGGTCCTTCTTCCTAGCCTGTCTTGGTCTGGAAGCTCAGCTGAAACCTGTCCTCCATGGGTGACCGTGCTGGTATCTGAACACAGGTGGCATAGCTTCCAGCATCACAGCAACACACACTCCCCCACAGTCCGACAACCAGCAGACACATGAGGGATGCTAGCTATATCATCTAGTTATTTGTCTGTTTTCTAAAATATCCTACATTTAAAGTATTCAGCTAGAATTGATTACCTGTTATAATTTTGAAAAAGGCTGCTATTTTCAACTTAGTTTCTGGGTAGTGTTCTGTATTAGCTCCCTAGGGTTGCTATAACAAAATATTACCAACTGTGTAGCTTAAGACAGAAATATGTCCTTTCCAGTTCTGGAGGCCAGAAATCTGAAACCTGGGTATGGGAAAGGCCATGCTCTCTCTGAAAGCTGTAGCGGAAGATCCTTGCCTCTCCCAGCTTCTGGTGGTTGTCGGCAATCCTTGACATTGCTTAGCTTCTAGACCACCTGCCCCTGGCATCACATGGCATTCCCCTTTATTCTATCTCTGTGTCTTCTTATAAAGACACCAATCATATTGGATTACAAAAAAAAAAAAAACTAATTGCCATTGAGTTGATTCTGACTAACAGCAACCCTATATGACAGATTAGAACTGCCCCATTGGGTTTCCAAGGCTGCAATCTTTACTAAAGCAGACGGCCGTATCTTTCTCCCAAGGAGCAATGGGTGGGTTCAGACCACCAATCTTTCGGTTAGCAGCAAAGTACCTAACCACTGCACCACCAGGGCTCCTTATATTGGATTAAGTTCTACCCTAATCCAGTATGTCCTCATCTTAACATGATTATATCTGCAAAGACCTTATTTTCAAATAAAGTCACATTCACAGGTACTAGGGATTGGACTTAAGCTATCTTTCTAGTGAACACAACTCAGCCCAAGACATGTCTTAAGAGATCTTTTGAATTTGTTCCTCATAATACCACCTATTTAATGTATAGGAAAAAAAGAAAATATTTTCTCTTTCAAGTACAACATATTAAAAGTTCTTGTAAGTCATAGATTCAAAATATAACATTAGAGTTGTGGTGTATGTATTCAAACCCATCATAAAAACTGCCTTTTAAAATTAAGTTATAAATTCAAACCCATGAAATTTCAATTGATTTTACTTCAATCTATAAATATTAAGCTACGCATCACTACATTGCAGTAAAGTAAATTTATCTAGAATCTCAGAAAAATCATGCAATGTTTGGTAGCATATTTAAATTTCCAGGTTATAAAATACAATGTTATATGCATCATTATAACATGAAAATTTAGATTTTTTTTAATTAATAATTTAAAGGTATACAGAGATTCTCTAATAATGTAAAAATATAATTGGTTTTTTATTATTTGTAAAACTTGATGTTTAATAATATGGACATTTTAACCTATAATGACCAATTAATTATTAGTTGATACCTTGAAGTGCTAGGTGTGTTTGTTTCTCTGTAGTATTTAATTTATATAGTGGCATATAGATTAATATTTGTATATTGAAGTGAAACAAATTTCAAATGTTTTTGAATATATACTTCCTTTTAAAAATGGTATACACAATGGCTTTGAATGTTATATGAAAATATGGTGCTCAGACTTTCCAGCGTTATCTAAGGATCATGAGGTGAAGGTCAGAGTTCAGCGTTTGAGTCCTAACATAACAGAGCCTAAACCATTCCTGGGACAACTTAACTCCAGATTTCCTGTAATATGAGGCAAATGTCTGCCTTTATTGTTTAATTGACTTTAAGTTGAGAACTCAGTTATTTGGATGCAAAACATTCCTAGATATAACAACCAAGCCATGTTTTTCTTGGAAGATAATAATTGTTCAACATGAGAAAATCTAACAGTGAGATCTCCTGATACCATCGATAGACTAAAGCAGAAAATATTGGAGGAAAAGGTGGTTAATAAACTTAATATCATTCATAATGAAAATTCTTAGCAAACTATGAATAAAAGGAAACTTCCTCAAGGGTCCCTCTTAGGACCCCATGCTTCAAAAAAAAAAAAAAAGAAGTTTTTTCTTTTTTTTTTCCTCAAGGGTCCCTTTTAGGACCCCATGCTTGAAGAATGATCAGAACCATTCTCATTTTAGACAGAAGAATACCCACTCTCAATAGTATTTTCGTCATTATACTATTGATCATAGCCACTGGAGTTACACACACACACACACACACACACACACACACACAAACTAAATGAAATGTAAATATATAGGCCTTATATATGTATAAATAAAACTCTCATTATTTGCATGTTCTGTGATAAAATGCAAAGAAAATTAAAAAAAAAAACTACTGAGATACTATGTAACCACAGGTTCTGCTAATTTAACCGCTGCATGACCGACACACTTTTTTTTTTCTCATTCTGCATATATTAAGAGTCTCTGTCATATGCCAGGAGCCCTGCTGGCACAGTGGTTAAGAGCTCAGCTATTAACCAAAAGTTCGGCAGTTCGAATCCACCAGCTGCAGCTCTACTTTGTCCTATAGGGCTGCTAATAAGTCAGAATCAACTTGATGGCAATGAGTGTGGTTTTGGATCACATGCCAGTTGCTGTGATAGACCTTGGAGATTCAAGTCAAGCAACACAGGACAGTCCTTGAAACTTATGAAATTGTGTCATTATAAGAGACGGACATTAATCTGATCTTTAAAAAAAAAAAAAATTTTTGGAATATGACCTAATCCAGGGAACTAAAGATGAATCACCTGTGCACAAAATTCTTAAGTTGAGCTTTAAAGGAAAGTTAACTAGATGAGGAAGAGAGAAGAGAAAAATGTTTCCAAAGGAAAAACAGGACATGCAAGAACATTTGGAGGGAGAATAGCCCATTCAAAAAATAAAAGATGTCCAGTGCTACTGAGAGTCAATTATCCATGGTATGTCTGCAGGTATTGTATCAGTCGCATGTCAGACTATTTTTCCAAGGATTTTTGTACAGCAAACGACTGTAGAAGATGGAGACAGTGCTTCCCTCTGTGGCAGAGAGAAATTCATTTTTGATCAGGATTTGTTCTTCCTAAAGAACGAAGGTTGGGCAAGTTTGCTAGCAGCCCAGTTATAAGACTGGGAGTTTTCTAAACCCAGGGTTCCTCAGCTGTGATGAAGGCTCAGTGCACAACAACCAACTAGGCTCACCTCAGCATTGCCTCATGGACTGGAAGGCAAGGAGAACCAATGTGAACCAATGAATCTTCCTGCTATGCCATGTGTAATAATATCCTTTGTTTTTAACCCAGGAATCTCCTGTCTTCTGCCATCATTTATATAACTGTGGCAGACTACAGAATCTTCACAGTTCTTGACAAGTATGGATGAAGCAAAAATATGGCAAAATATGAGTCTGGAAAGGAAAGCAGGATCCTGTGGGGCATGGTCAGTAGTAATATTCCAAACATCTAACAAGCAGCTTAGCCCAGGAAATAACATTTCTGATGTCAGATGGATTTGGGCTGAAAGCAGAGAACACCAAAAACATGTTCACCTGTATTTTATTGACTATGTAAAGGCATTTGATTGTGTGGATCTTAACAACTTATGAATAACATTGCAACGATTGGGAATTTCAGCATATTTAATTGTGCTCGTGGGGAATTTGGATATAGACCAAGTGGCAGTTGGTCAAACAGAACAAAGGGATACTGTGTGATTTAAAATCAGATAAAGTGTGCACCAAGGTTGTATCTTTTCACCATACTTATTCAAACTGTATGCTGAGCAAATAATCAGAGAAATTGGACTGTATGAAGAACTCAGCATCAGGATTGGAGGAATGCTCATTAACAACCTGCGATATGCAGATGATACAACCTTGCTTGCTGAAAGAGAAGAGGACTTGAAGCACTTACTGATGAAGATCAAAGACCACAGCCTTCAGTATGGATTACACCTCAACATAAAGAAAACAAAAATCCTCACAACCAGACCAATAAACGACATCATGATAAATGGAGGAAAGATTGAAGCTATCGAGGATTTCATTTTACTTGGATCCATAATCAACGCCATGGAAGCAGCAGTCAAGAAATCAAAGCAAGTATTGCATAGGGTGAAAGTGCTGCAAAAGATATTTTTAAAGTGTTAAAAAGCAGAGACGTCACTTTGAGGACTCAGGTGAGCCTGACCCAGACATGGTGTTTTCAATTGCGTTATATGCACGTGAAAGCTGAACGATGAATCAGGAAGACTGAGGAGAATTGATGCATTTGAATTATGGTGTTGGTGAATATAGCAGGGACTGACAGAAGAATGAAAAATATGTTTCGAAAGAAGCACAGCCAGAATGCTTATTTGAAGCAAGGATGATAAGACTTTGTGTCACGTACTTTGGACATGTTACCAGGAGGAACCAGTCCCTGGAGAAAGACATCATGTTTGATAAAGTAGAAGATCAGTGAAAAGAGGAAGACCCTCAACAAGACGGATTGCTAAAGTGGCTACAACAATGGACTCGAGCATGGCGATTGTGAGGATAGCTCGGGAATAGGCCATGTTTTCTTCTGTTATACATAGGGTCACTACGATTCAGAACTGACCGGAAGGCGCCTAAGAACAACAAGAACTGGCCCAGGCACTGGCCAATCTGAGTGGACTCCAGACAATCAGAAGGGACACAGTCCATTAACAACCTAGTATGGTTGTTGTCTTAGTTTCTTAGTGCTATTGTAATAGAAATACCTCAAGCTGGTGTCTTTAATGAACAGAAATTTATTTTCTCATAGTTGAGTAGGCTAGAAGTCTGAATTCGGGGCACCAACTCTAGAGGAAGACATTCTTTCTTTGTTATCTCTAGAGGAAAGTCCTTGTCTCTTTTCAGCTTCTGTTCCTTGGTTCCTGGGCGATCTTCATGTGGCCTAGAATCTACCTTTCCCATCTGTGTTTGCTTGCTTCCGTGCCTAATCTGTTCTTCTATACCTCAAAAATGACTGGTTTAAGACACACCCTATATTGATATGACCTCATCAACATGACAAAGAAAAACTCTATTCCCAACTGGAATTACATCCACAGGTATAGGTGTTAGTATTATAGCACATATTTTGGGGAGAAATATTTCAATCCATAACAGCTGTAGGGCTGTATACCAGATAAATATCAGCTTTATCCATGGACATTTTATTTCTATCCTAAGAAAAGTAGGAAATCATCATAGGATTTTTAGCCAGAGAGCAATACTAATAGATCTGGGCTTTTTGTTGCTGTTGTTGTTTTTAGTTTTTATTGTGCTTTAAGTGAAAGTGTACAAATAAGACAGTTTCCCACTTAAGTGAAAGTTTACAAATAAGACAAAAAATCACATACACCTTGCTACATACTCCCAATTGCTCTCCCACTAAGAAGACAGCCTGCTCCCTCCTTCCACTCTCTCTTTTTGTGTCCATTCCACCAGCTTCTAACCTCCTCTACCCTCTCATCTCCCCTCCAGGCAGGGGATGCCAACACACTCTCAAGTGTCTACCTGATCCAAGAAGCTCACGCCTCACCAACATCCCTCTTCAATCAATTGTCCAGTCTAATCCCTATCTGAAGAGTTGGCTTTGGGAATGGTTCCTGTCCTGGGCCAACAGAAGGTCTGGGGGCCACGACCACCGGGGTCCTTCTAATCTCAGTTAGGCCATTAAGTCTGGTCCTTTTACGAGAAATTGGGGTCTCCATCCCACTGTTCTCCTGCTCCCTCAGGGGTTCTCTGTTGTGTTCCCTGTCAGAGCAGTCATCAGTTGTAGCCTGGGCACCATCTAGTTCTTCTGGTCTCAGGCTGATGTAGCCTCCCATTTATGTGGTCCTTTCTGTCTCTTGGGCTCGTAATTATCTTGTGTCCTTGGTGTTCTTCACTCTCCTTTGATCCAGGTGGGTTGAGACCAATTGATGCATCTTAGATGGCCACTTGCTAGCGTTTAAGAATCCAGATGTCACTCTCCAAAGTGGGATGCAGAATGTTTTCTTAATAGATTTTATTATGCCAATTGACTTAGATGTCCCCTGAAACTGTGGTCCCCAAACCCCTGCCCCTGCTACTCTGGCCTTCGGAGCATTCAGTTAACTCAGGAAACTTCTTTGCTTTTGGTTTAGTCCAGTTGTGCTGACCTTGCCTGCGTTGTGTGTTCTCTTCCGCTTCACCTAAGGTAGATCTACTATCTAATTAGTGAATACCCCCTCCCCTTTCTCGTAACCATCAAAGAATATTGTCTTCTCTGTTCAAACCATTTCTCGAGTTCCTATAATATTGGTCTTACACGATATTTGTCCTTTTGCAACTGACTACTTTCACTTAGCATAATGCCTTCCAGATTCCACCATGTTATGAAATGGTTCACAGATTCATTAATGTTCTTTATCGATGCTTAGTATTCCATTGTGTGAATATACCATAATTTATTTATCCATTCATTCATTAATGGACACCTTGGTTGCTTCTATATTTTTGCTATTGTAAACAGTGTTGCAATGAACACAGGTGTGCATATATCTGTTCGTGTAAAGGCTCTTATTTCTCTAGGATATATTCCAAGGAGTAGGATTGCTGGATAGTATGGTAGTTCTATTTCTAGCTTAAAAAAAAAAGCGCCAAATGGATTTCCAAAGTGGTTGTACCATTTTACATTCCCACAGTGTATAAGTGTTCCAATCTCTCCACAGCCTGTTTTGTGTTTTTTGGATTAATGCCAGCCTTGTTGGAGTGAGATGAAATCTCATTGTAGGTTGATTTACATTTCTCTAGTGGCTAATGATTGTGAACTTTTCCTCATATATGTGTTAGCTACCTGAATGTCTTCTTTAGTGAAGTGTCTGTTCTTATCCTTTGCCCATTTTTTAATTGGGTTGTTTGTCTTTTTGTAGTTGAGTTTTTGCAGTATCATGTAGATTTTAGAGATCAGGCACTGATTGGAAAAGTCATAGCTAAAAACTTTTTCCTAGTCTGTAGATAATCTTTTTACTCTTTTGGTGAAGTCTTTGGATGAGCATAGGTGTTTGATTTTTAGCAGCTCCCAGTTAGCTAGTTTTTCTTCTGCATTGTTAGTAATGTTTTATATACTGTTTATGCTATGTGTTAGTCCATTAACAACCTAGCATGGTTGTCGTCTTAGTTTCTTAGTGCTATTGTAATAGAAATACCTCAAGCTGGTGTCTTTAACGAACAGAAATTTATTTTCTCACAGTTTAGTAGGCTAATGTTGAATCATCCCTGCATAAAAAAAAGTAAATCCCACTTGTTCATGGTGAATTATTTTTCTTATATGTTGCTTAATTCTATTGGCTATAATTTTGTTGATGATTTTTAATCTAAGTTCATGAGGGATATAGGTCTGTAATTTTCTTTTTTGTGTGGTGTCTTTACTTGGTTTGGGTATCAGGGATATGGTGGCTTCATAGAATTAGTTTGGGAGTGTTTCGTCCTTTTCTATGCTCTGAAATACCTTTTGTAGTAGTGGTGTTAACTCTTCTCTGAACGTTTGGTAGAATTCTGCAATGAAGGTGTCTGGGCCAGGGATTTTTGTTGTTGTTGTTGTTGGGAGCTTTTTGATTACCTCTTCAATCTTCTTTCCTTATGGGTCTATTTAGTTGTTCTACCTCTGTTTGTGTTAGTTTAGGTAGGTAGTGTGTTTCTAGGAATTCACCCATTTCTTCTAGGTTTTCAAGTTTGTTAGAGTACAACTTTTCATAGCCATCTGGTGTGATTCTTTTAATTTCAGTTTGGTCTGTTCTTATTCAGGTTATCTGCTTCCTCTCTGGTTTTTCTTTTGTCAGTTTGGCCAATGGTTTATGAACTTTGTTGATTTTTTCAAAGAACCAGCTTCTGGTCTTCTTAATTCTTTCAATTGTTTTTCTGTTTTCTATTTCATTTAATTCTGCTCTAATTTTTATTATTTATTTCTTCTGGCGCTTGAGGGTTTCTTTTGTTGTTCCCTTTCTATTTGTTCAAGTTGTAGGGATAATTCTTTGATTTTTGGCCCTTTCTTCTTTTTGTATGTGTGCATTTATTGATATAAGTTAACATCTGAGCACTGCTTTTGCTGTGTCCCAAAGGTTCTGATAGGAAGTATTTTCATTCTCATTGGATTCTCTGAATTTCTTTATTCCATCCTTAATGTCTTCTATAATCCAGCCTTTTTTAATTTCTTTTCTCTGCTTTTTCTGTTATTGATTTCCACTTTGATGGCCTTATGGTCAGAGAAGATGCTTTGTAATATTTCAATGTTTTGGATTCTGCTAAGGCTTGCTTTATGACCTAATACATGGTCTACTCTAGAGAATGTTCCATGTGAGCTGGAAAAGAAAGTATACTTGTTTGCTGTTGGGTGGAATGTTCTGTATATGTCTATGAGGTAAAGTTGGTTTATGGTGGCATTTAGGTCTTCTGTATCTTAATTGGGCTTCTTTCTGGATGACCTGTCCTTCACCAAAGTGATGTATTGAAGTCTCCTACTATTAATGTGGAGCTGCCTGTCTCACTTTTCAATGCTGATGGAATTTGTTTTATGTATCTTGCAGTCCTGTCATTGGGTGCATAAATATTTTATATGGTTATATCTTCTTGGTATATTGTTCCTTTAATCATTATAAAGTTTTCTTCCTTACCCTTTATGATGAGTTTAACTTTAATGTTTATTTTGTCAGAAATTAATATTGCCACTCCTCCTCTTTTTTGATTGTTGGTTGTTTGATATATTTTTTCCATCCTTTGAGCTTTAGTTTGTTTGTGTCTCTAAGTCTAAAGTCTGTCTCTTGTAGGCAGCATATAGACGAATCTTGTTTTTTAATGCATTCTGGCACTCTCTGACTCTTTATTGGTGCATTTACATTCAGGGTAATTATGGATAGGTATGAATTTAGTGCTATCATTTTGACATTTTTTTGTGTGTGTTGTTGACAGTTTCTTTTTCCCACTTAATTTTATATGCTGAGTAGATTATCTTCATATATTGTCCTTTCCTCATATTCATTGTTGTTGATTTTGTTTCTGCTAAGTCTCTATTTTTTTCTCATATTTTATTTTGATGTGTAGGATAGTTTGTCTTGTTTGCAGTTACCTTATTATTATTTACCACTATTTTTCTAGATTTCAACCTAAATTTTATTTCTTTGTATCACCTTACCTTCCTCTCCATATGGAAGATCTATGACTACCTTTCTTAGTCCCTCTTTGTTGTTTTAATATTGTCTTCTTTGGCATGATAATGTCACTGTTACCCTGTTTTAAGCATCTTTTTTTGTCTTGATTTATTTTTTTGATCTCCCTGTCTGGGTTGACTTCTGATTGCTCTGCTGAGTGTTCTAGTCTTAGGTTGATACCTGATATTATTCATGGTCTAACCAAAGAACACCCTTTAGTATTTCTTGTAGTTTTGGTTTGGTTTTTATGAATTTCCTAAACTTCTACTTATCTGGAAATGTCTTAATTTCACCTTCATATTTGAGAGACACTTTTGCTGGGTATATGATTCTTAGCTGGCAATTTTTTTCCTTCAATTTTTTATATGTTATCCCTTTGCCTTCGTCCTGTGTGGTTTCTGCTGAGTACTCCAAGCTTATTTTTATTGGCTCTCCTTTGTAGGTGAGTTTTCGTTTATCCCTACCTGATCTTAAAGTTCTCTCTTTATTTTTGGTTTTGTCAAGCTTGATTATAATATATCTTGGTGACTTTCTTTTAACATCTACCTTATGTGGAGTTGGATGAGCATCTTGGATAGCTATCTTCTTATCTTTCACAATATCAGGGACGTTTTCTGCCAATAAATCTTCAACAATTCTCTCTGTATTTTCTATTATCCTTTCCTGTTCTGGTACTCCAATCACTCGGAGGTTATTTCTCTTGATAGAGTTCCACGTTATTCTTAAGGTTTCTTCATTTTTTTAAATTCTTTTATCTGATTTTTCTTCAAATATATTAGTGCCAAGTGCTTTATCTTCAAGTTCAGAAATTCTGCCTTCAACTCACTCAATTCTGTTCCTCTGGCTTTCTATTGAGTTGTCTACTTCAGTAATTTTATTGTTAATCTTCTGAATTTCTGATTGCTTTCTGTCTATGGATGTTTCCAGCTTATTAAATTGTTCATTATGTTCCTGAATAATCTTTTTAAGCTCTTCAATTGCTCTATCTGTGTGTTCCTTGGCTTGTTCTGCCTATTGCCTCATTTTCTTCCTTATGTCTTGAAGGGTTCTGTATATTAATCTTTTGTATTCTGCCTCTGGTAATTCCAGGAAGGCACTTTCACCTAGAAGATCCCTGAATTCTTTGTTTTGAGAGCTTGTTGAGGCAATCATAGTCTGTTTCTTTATGTGACTTGATATTGACTATTGTCTCTGAGCCATCTATAAGTTATTGTATTAATTCGTTTTAAGCTTGCTTACTGTGTTGTAGCTTCTTGGTTTTTGTTTTGATGTGCCCAAATGGGTTGCTTGAGTGAGCTAGCTTGATTATTTTCACCTTTTTGGCTCTGACATCCTGTCCCCAGCTGGCTAAAGCTGTTATCATGTATATCAGTCTAGGAGTCCATTCACTTTCCTTGTATGAATTCAGCTCAGGTGTCCAGGTAGCTGACCATTAAGTATGTAGTACAGGCTCTGTCCTACAGTCTTAGAGCAGCAGGGGTGATTAGTGTAGGTACCAGTATCTGATTGCAGCAGGGTGTCACACCCTGAACAAGGCAGGGGGCTGAGAGTCAACCCCACATGTCTCTGAGGAAAGTGCATGCCTGTTCCCTAGAGTGTACAGGTGGATGGGTTCTGCAGATGGACCATGGGCACCCAATGTTTTTGGTTGTGAGGACTGGGAGGTATCAGTTATCCTTGGACCCACATCATGGGTGCCTGGGTGACCTGAATGGAGCAACCAGTCCTTAGGCCTCTGATGTGGGTAGGTGAGGACCCTGTTTAATAGGCAAAGCAATGTCAAACACCAAACATCCACCTCTCTGCCACACAGCTGAAATGGTTGGAGTCTGCCAACAAGGGCCTATTCTCCTGAAATAGGCCCACACAGGTTTATGCAGAGGGAAAAGGTCCTCAAAGTCATGGACCATTTATGCCTGGACAGGAGCTGCTTCTGTCCTGAGCTCCCCGGTTTAGTGGAGCTGTCGAATTATCTTTTCCCTCAACTGCAAATTTATTCCTTCTCCAAGGCCAGGAGGATGGCTCTAGGTGCTCAACAGGGCCTATCTCCAGCCCAGGGACGTCAGCTGCTGAAGTTGGCTTGGGAGCAGGGTTGGGGGGAGGGGGGTTCAGTAAAATATACACAAGTACTTAGTTTCTGCTGGGAGTGCCATTCTTCTCTGGTTCCAGAGGTATGAGTAGGCTGTGTGGCTGGCTGCTTCTCCCTGAGGAAACTGTGGCCAAATGCTAGTAGCAGCCTACTGCTACTGGTCCAGGAATGGTGTCTGAGGGCTCCCTGCAATTCAGGTCTGGTAACTCCTCTCTGCTTCTGAACCATCTCTTCCTCCCCTACTCCTCAGTTCATTTTCTAAGCTTGTCTTAGACGCTCAGCGCTCCTAGCTTGTCATAAATATACTCATTTCACTTGTTTTTTCAGGTCTTCGTTGTAAAGAGAGCTCACCCGAAGCGTCTGTGTATTCTGCCATCTTGGCTTCGCCTCCTCTAGATCTGGGTTTCAAAAAAGTTATACTGATGACAACTAAATACAATGCATGATCCTGGACTGGGTAATGAACAAGGAAAAAAAAAATATTGTTCTATAAATATATTAGCGGGAAAATCAGAAAATTGGTAAATCAATAAATTTTATAATATTATTTTTGTTGTTAGGTGCCATCCAGTTGGTTCCGACTCATAATGACCCTATTCACAACAGAATAAAACACTGCCCGGTCCTGCACCATCCTTACAATACTGATAATACTATAGTATTATGGAAACCCTGGTGACACAGTGGTTAAGAGCTATGGCTGCTAGCCAAAAGGTCAGCAGTTTGGATCCACCAGGCACTCATTGGAAATTCTATGTGGCAGTTCTACTCTGTCCTGTAAGGTCACTATAAAGTGGAATTGACTCGATGGCAACTGTTTTTTTTTTTAATTTTTTAAAATAGTATTATTGTTATTTTTCTGATTTTGGTCTTTGTAGTATGGTTATGTAAAAGATCTTTTTTCATTTTTAAGAAATATACACAAGTATTTATAGGTAAAGAGGTATCACATTTGCAATTTACTTTAAAATAGTTCTCAAAAAAACTATAAACAGAGAGAGAAAGAGACAGAGACAGAATGAAACAAATGTGAAAAACGTTAACATTTGGAAAATCTAGGTGGAGTTTATATGAAATTTCTTTACCTTTGAAAATTTTCTGTAAACTTAAAATCACACCAAAGCAAAAAGCTAAAAAAAAAGAGATAACTTACGATGAGGGAAATTGTTTGGAGTGGGTCATGTAGTAGATAAAAAATATGTCAAATTAACAATTTCTAATGCTTAAGGGGAAATCAAGCACATTATCACCTGATGTAGTTGACATCTACCTTTCCCTGACATGCTATCTAGTCATGTGATCTTAGTTGATTTTCTTTATTCAGACATTTTGTTTGCCAACTTTCTTCCTAATTTTTAGCAGTTCCCCAGCCTTATATCTAAAAAGGATAAACGTTTTCCTTGCTCCTCTCCTCAATTCACAATGAAGAGTATTTTCCTGAATTATATATTCTGAACATTTATTCTACTTGGTCATTTACCCTATTCTGGCTTATCCCTACAAAGCTATGCTCTTTCTATTTCATATTCATGACCTATTTGATGGCACAGTTAGTGACAGTCCCATCTATTTTCCATTGCAGCTCTGAAATTAACTAGCTTTAGTCTTATTAGCTTGCCAGTGCAGTCCCGTCTGCAGACTTAATAAGCAATACTTCCTTCCCATCACTGAAGAAGATGCTAATTAATAAATTACGAGATAGAATATGAATCTGTCTCTCTCTCTTACACACACACACGCACACACAAATAAAGGCACATACAGACTAACTCTAAACTCTGGTAAAGTTAGGTGAGAGAGGGGAATCTCAACTGCAGCCTGTGTGCTATTTGTGGCTATTCCATGGGTGGCGGGAGGGAAGCAAATTATCAGTACTTAGGATCCCCGGAAGCTATCTGAGAGTCTCACACTTGATCAACCAAAAAATTGCCATTAGCAGTCTAACTGTAGCTAGATTGTACCATGTTGAAAATTGGACAATTACTCTAATGGGTCAGAGGCAGAGAGAGCTCATTCTGACGTTTTGGATATCAATGGAGCTGGAGAGGCAAGGCAGCCACGACTGGAATCAAGCCAAGTAAATCCAAGATGGCCACAAGCCCTAGATCATGAGGGCAGAGCAGACTTCAGGCCATTCAGCAGTTACCTCTCTAACCCGCTCTGGGCTGCAGAGAAGACATTACTATGTCTTGATTTAATACTATACAGCTTTTCCAATGAAATGCACCCACAGACTGTCGACAAGTAGAACTCCCAAAGTGTGAGTAAAGGAGCAGAGGGATAGAAATGGGAGAAAGGATCCTCTTCTGAGATGGTGTATCCCCAAAGGGCCCAGACGAAGGAAATCGGGGCTGGCTCACCCACTGACTTTCAACGTAACCCAGAAAACTTAAACCTGGTTGAACTTTTTCTTAGGGAGAATAACTGAAGTTCCTTCCCAACCCCACTTTTGTTTTTCCTCAGTGGAAAAGGTATGATCAAAAGGACATTTATTAAAAGCAACTAAAAGAGAAATTATGAAATCCGGAAGTCCAGGGCTCCTGTTTCTTCCCCAGTCCCTGAGAATGACTTCTATACTGACAGAATGCATTCACTTGTAGGTAGAATGTCCACCCCAGGATGTTAGGAAAACCATAGCAGACAGGATTAGACAAAGGCCAAATGTATCCTTGAACAGGCATTTAAAGAGATCGGATGATAGTGGAATGTACTGGGTCAATCACAAATCAGATCGTGTTGTATTACATGACATTATGGCAGCAGTTATCGGTGCTTCTGGTGAAGTAAATGTCACACTACAGAATTGGCAGCAGAATTTACAGATGAGGAAGCAACATACAACAAAGCTCAGCAGAACAAGCATATTTTAAATGTGTGCCACATTTGAGTAACTCCAGGGACAGAGTGGAGGTAGGGGCAGATTTGCTGACCTTTCACTCTGCCCTTCAGCCCTACTATTTTCTGACTCTGTGGACAGGTGGCTTCTCTGGAATAAATCTGACTAGATGCATTAAAATTTGACCTCCAGCTAACATTCATCTCTCTGGTGTCAAGTCCCAAGAGTAAAGGTAATAGTCAAGAAAAGTTAGTACAGGAGAGGCCCGGTGTCCACTGACATCTAATAATCTAATAGACGATTAGATTATTCCTGGATGAAAAGTTATCACTAGCTGACAGCTGTTGACATTTAAAAAAAAAAAAAAAGTCTTGCACAACTAAAGAGAAAGAGACTAGGTATCTCAGATACCCAGAGCTAATGCCTAACTAGAGAGTAGGGAACTTTTGATTTTTTTTGATAGAAGCCCAGAAATGTAAAAATTTTCCATGAATCATCTTACTTTTGGACCTTTTTATTACTAACGGTGGGGACAAAGTATTTTCCACAGACTGGTGACTTTTCCCACCCCCACGTTATCAATACCATGGGTGCCTTCTACTCAGAGGTAGAAGAGACATGTTCTAAGATTGTTGCTCCTGCACCCCTCTTACTCTTCACTAACTATTGACCCCCTCATTTTCTAGCCCTCTCTACCTGCACAAAGGGGAAAATTGAGGTCTAGGTATTGGCAGCCTAGATTTCAAAAGGACTATCACCTGTCTTTTAAATTCACAACAGATGCTGATAGGAACAGTGGACATGGGGAAGTCATAGGCAATCCCTGTTCCTAATCCATCTCTCCAGCATGTCAGTGTCTGGGCATGTTTCTGCAGAAAACCCCACTGCCGGTATATGGGAAACAGGGATTTCCCATTCATTCACTCATTCAATAATTATAGACAAATATTTGAATTGCAAAACACTGATCTCTGGGCTCAAGAAAAATACCATCCATCTAAGTTCTCTGCCTCTTCATGTGTTAGACCTTTTTTTTTTTTTTTAATGTTGACTTTTGTTTTTATTTTTTTTCCCTCCTTATTGCTTAAGGTTTAAATTTTGAGTCTTACAGATCTACTGTCTTAAAGGCGAGCAGCCCAATCTGCAGGCTACTCTTTGTTAACTTCAATCATTTTCTCCAAGGCTCAAAGCCCAGCCTTTCCCAGGGCCCAACTTCCCACTTCGGGCTGATGTTCTACTAACCTGGACCCAGAGTTTCAGCTCAGAGGCAGATGTGCATGTAGAATGCATGACTCCTTTATGGGTTTAGATTTAACTGCTGTAGGAAAAAAAATCACAAAGTTTAGTAAAGCAAAAAGAAAGTTTTATTCGGCATATACTCAAAAAGGCAACAGTGGGAAGCAGACAAGCATGCTGCCAGAGCTACTGTCTACCCGAATCCTAAGACAATATTCTAGCCAAGTTGACACATAATATTAACCACTAGAGAGACAAAAGTAAAGATTCCAGAAACTAGCAAAATACCCTGAGAAACCTCCAGAGTGTGCTGTGGAAGTGTGGGAGTGAAGGGGAGAGGGACTGCAGCACTGGGATGGAAGACCTTTGAGAGCTGGTAGTGAGAGGAGAGGGGGCAGGAATACTTCTAGTTCTGCTCGTGCCTCTCCCTTGTCTCGTCTTCAGGCGCTAATTACCTGATCTTTTCCCTCAAGTATTAAGAGCAAAGGTTCAGGTTGAAGAAGATCAGTATCAGTGGGGAAAAATCTAGTCAGCACAAAGGCCTTGTTGAGTGAACATTCCTTGAAAATGCACACAGGCTGATCAGCTGCCCTCAGTCTGGTGGCAATCTGGAATACAGTACTTGATCAAATTGGATATTGACTCGTTCTGTTCCCGTGTAGGCATTCTGAGGAAATCCTCACATGTCATAAGAGGGCCCCTGTGAGAATGTTCAATGGTTACATTCAACATTGTTTGCTGTGAGAGAAAGTGGGAAATAATTTGGTTATCCATCCCCGGTAGAATATACCGAAGAAAGCTATATGTTTTATGCGACAGCTCAGGGCTCCCAATGTGAACATTCTAAGAGGGAGGAAGCTGCTTTTGTAAAAGCTAGGCTCAGAAGTGGCTCGGGGTCACTTCTACCGCATTTTCTTTGATGAAAGTCAGCCTCTCTAGATTCAGTGCAAGAGGAGACAGCCAAAGAATGCTACCAGGAGGTATGGTTCACTTGGGACCATCTTTGGACACTCCTTACTACAGCTTATGAGAGGCAAAGCTGCAATTTAAACTCTGATTGCTCATACCCCCAAAACTTCCACCTATATGATTCCCCTGTCGTCATCATCAACAACATCAACATCAAGGTACATTTAATGAATGCATCCTAGGTGCCAGAATTTTTTCAAATATTATGCACATATTAACTCATTTAATCTTTCCCAGAACTCAGGAGATAGGTACTACATTTATTTTTGTATAGATGAAGCACAGAAAGCTAAATAATCTGCCTGAAGGTATGGAGCCAACAGATGGAAAATAGGATGTGAATCTAGTCAGTCTGGATTCACAGCCTTGCCCCTACTACTGGGCTCTACTACCCATGTCCTTAAATCCTGGATGTGGGACAAACCCAAAACTCCTCTCCAGCCAGGCACACATGGCCAGGAACATAGTCACTGCTCAAATTTTGTGGAATGGATGCATATATTAACCATGGCCTCAAGTGTATGGAAGGGCCCTGTTAGAATCTCAGGGACAAATTTTGTAAGTTCCCAAGCTAAGATTTGATTTTTTTTTAATTTCTGGAAGAAGATTCTGAGGCAGTGGGCAAGGGTAAAATATAAGCAAAATTGTTTATTCACACAGTAGGAATTGAACTAAAAAGCATAGAAAACATTTCTAGAACCAAATTCAAAAATCATTATGTTAAAGCTCAGGAACAATAAAATATTTAACTCCATAAAACTAACAATGACTAATTAATTATGGTAAAACTTCTACTTTATTCCCAAATTAGGAAAAACATTAATTTTTTTTTTAACTTTTTGTCTTGAAATAATTTCAGGTTTATTAAAAATATACAAAAAATTCCGTACAGCTTTCACCCAACTTTACTAAATGGTAACATATCTGCTTTATCATTTGATTAAAAAAAAAAGTTAATTTTTTCCTCTGAACCATTTGAGAGGAAGTTACAGACACTATATCCCTTTACCTCTAATTAACTCAGAATATTTTTCTTTTATAACCATAATAGAAATTTCAAAATCAGGAAATTAGTGTAAATGTAGCCCTATTATTTAATCTACAGACCTTATTCAAATTTTGACAATTGTCCGTCTAATGTCCTTTTCAACAAAATAAAATACACCTACTCATTTATTAACTCTCTTGTTATGTAACATTTCCATTTACAACAACAGTAAAAAATCTACTCTCTGACTATTTTGCACATTAACGACACAGATCTGGCAGTAACAAGCACCAAGATGTAAGGCAAGAGTAATGCTTGCTGTGATGGTTAAGGTTATGTGTCATCTTGGATGAGCCATGATTCCCAGTGGTTTGGCAGTTATGTAATGATATAGTCATCCTCCATTTTGTGAACTGATGTGGTCATCCTCCATTTTCATGTAATGCTGAATTTCACATAATGACCTGGTCTTTGGAACCTAACCATGTGATTAAGTGTAGAATGGGTGTATATATGTACGTATGTGTTGCATAAATTTTTCTTAGGCTAGAATTCAATCCATGATCAAATTTGCACTGATCTTTAACGTAATAATTTTTATGGTTGAATTTGGTTCTAGAAAAAGTACTACTACATTTTCAGTCCAATTTGTACCGTGTGAGTGAACAACTTTGCTTATATTCTTTAGTCTCCCTTAATAGGGAACAGTTTCTCAATTTTTCTTTGTCTTTCATTATTTAGACATTTTGTTAAGAGTACAGGCCAGTAATTGGGTAGAAAGTCTCTCAGTTTGAGTTTGTGTAATGTTCCCTCATTATTATGTCCAGATTCTACACATTTAGACAGGAGTAATTTGACATAAGTCATGCTGTGAATTTCTCAGTGCACCCAAACACAAAGTATGCACTATTTGCCCCAAAAGTAATGATATACACTTCACTCACTTGGTTAAGTCAGGTTTCCCCAGTGTAAAAGTGATATCTGGACATTGTTTGGATGTGGAAAAGCAGATCGGTGAACTTATGAAATACAAATATACCATTCTTTTTTTTAAATAGACTTAAGTTTTTGAGCAGTTTTAGGTTTACAGGAAAATTGTACAAAAAGCGAAGCGTGCTATATACCCTTTTCCGCCTGCATGTTATTTCTTCTAATATTAACGTCTTGAATTTCTGCACTCCCAGGAAGGCAGGAATTTGTTACAATTGATGAACCAATACCGATGCATTATTAATAGTTTACATTAGGGTTTACTGTTTGTGTTGCTTCACTCATTATCTTTTAATAAATTATTTTCCTTCTTAAATCAGCCAAAGTTAGTTTTTGTAGCTTGACCTCAGAACTCTTGCTGTTGCCCTGGACCAGAGTATTCCAGGCAGAGGAACGAACAGTACGTGGAACGTATGCCTTTCTTTTAAACATTGGAAGAAACTAAAATTTGACATGGCCTATTAAATCTGATGAAACTCTTAAAAAATCTGTTCAATTCTAGATTGTTCTAGAATTGTATTAACAGAGTAGTATGCTTATTCTTCCATTCATTAAGTCCTTCATTCAACAGACACGTGTGTACATGCAACTACAGAGCACTGGTTATATACCAGGCACTCTGCTGCACACTGGGGGTCCACATGTGAGTAAGGAATAGCATCTGCCCTCAGTGAGCTTCCACTCAGTTTGAATTCACCTCCTTTAAAAGGGAAACATAGTAGCTATTCAATCTCATATGCATTATATGATTGATTTTTACCAATACCTAGAAAATGTCTGGTTTGACATTATGCATAAGAGCACTTAAGTGTTAAACTAAGGTTTCTTTGCTGTTCCACTCATAACTGAAGCCATTTTAAACAAAAACTGTATCTAAAACTTTAAAGGTATATTTGTTGTATTTTTAAAACGTTTTTTAATCAGAGAAATTCTAAAGTCTTCAAATTGAGAAAATCACGGAAAATGTTGAAAACCAATCATGAATTTGCATGTTTTTGTCTGACAGAAAAAAAAATGAACAGTGAAAGTTACTTATTTATTCCCTTAAAAATTTTACTAAATGCATGCTATATGGTGATTCAGCCAGTGCAAACATAGAGAAGACATAGTCCCAACTCTCAAGATGCTTTTAGTTTGGCAGCATCACTAGCAGTAAATTTACATTTTCATGTAGTTCTACAATGTTTTACAAATCTGTTTTTTAAAATCTAGGTACTCATTTTATAAATATGTTTGTCTTTTCTGAGTAATAAATTGGGGGGATCATTATATTGAGTTTTAAAATGTAGGTCCATCGTATTGTCTTATACATGTCTAATATTTCAGAGCATAACTCCTGACTTTGATTCTGCACCTTACATCTAAAGCCATTCCAAGCGATCAGAATGTTTTTGTAAAAGAGCAAATGGAATTAGTGGAAGTGGAAATACATTATACAGCCTAGAAACATGGCCATGGAAATGTGAGCTCTAAACAATTCTTCTCAAGCATTAAAAATGAAGTTAATTCATAGAAGCTACATAGAGTAAGTAACTATTTGTATCAAAGGCAGTGAAGAATATTGATTTACTAACCTTTATATTCTGGGGTGGGGTGAAACCTTTATATGGGATTCCCAGAAAAATGTAAGCTTAAGGATCTTTAAGACTCGTATCTCATAACCTGGTTCTCCAGAGCTCAGCCTTACACCCTATATTAAATTTCAAACTAAAGAAAAATCAAAGACTGAGATTCAGGCATGGAAGACCAACAGGAGTCTATGGACTGGTGGGAGGAGAGGGGCTCGAGAAGGAGCAAAGGGGTTGAGGTAACGATAATCAAGAGAACACGTGTTCTCTTCAGCCATCATCTCCCCACTAACTGAGGTTTAGCTTGACTTGTAATGTTTCCAGCCTATGAAGTATAAAGTAGAAACACAGTTCATAGGGAAAAGTGGTTGCTGGGTGATTTGTTCTCATATATGGCTTTAAAAAGGCCATGTTAAGTGCCAACATATATATACGGATCAATTTTCAAACGGTTTCTATTTTGTTTAGTATAGATTTCAATGACAATCTATATATCCTAGGGTAAGAGTACATTAACTAGTAAACTGCAGAGGGAGTCATGTGAACATATTTATTTTCTCTCAATAAAGATTGCATTAGAAATAGCCCGTAATATCAGAAAATTCCTCCCAACTCTAATTAAAGCCTATTAGATATGCATGAATTAACGTTGGTGTGATAAATGTCAAATAAACTAATAACTATCGACCACATAATTATATGAAGAGACAGCAGAAAAATTGAAAAAGATTAAAACAGTTTGGGAAGAGGCAGTTCCAACCTTGTTTATTCAACCATGGAGAGCTGAAGGGAAGGTGTTCATGCTTTTTCAATTCACATAAATTCATTATCACCCAAATACACAACAACTTGCCATCTTTAGTTCCCATTTATTTCTTCTCTACTTGGTTTTCCTTTATCCTTTTCAAAATTGAAGCTTGAGACATACCCAAAGTCTGGATACAACCCTTGCAAAAAAAAATTTTTTTAATTGTATTTCTAGGACTATAAATAACTCCACAGCAATGTTTACTTGTCCCTGCTAAAGTGTATTTGTCACAAGTGGTATTAAAAAAAAAAAAAAAAAAACTACATAGAGAGGCTGTCTTGATAGCAGAAACAGGCTTAAGGGTGAGGAGAGGATATAAAGTGAGCTTTTGAACATGTATCAGATAAAGTTTTATGACTGATAGTATATCTACATGTCAATTTTAGGCACTGGAAAGCAATAACTATTGGCATTTAAGATCCCCAACATGATAACAGTGAAAGAAGAGCCTCGTAAACAAATGGTGTTGTGTGATGCTAACAAAGGGACAAGGTGGGCAAACCTCACCTTTATCATTGCTTAGTAAGGATCTGCCTGAATCCAACTCCCCCCCACCGAAGTGGATGCAGGCTTCACCTTCCCACATCTCTGTGGGGGCACCTCTCTCACCCTAACCACCCAGAGTTAAGTCAAAACATTCCTGGCATCTCTTCCAAGAGGCTGTGTTGACAGGCCACCATGCACAGTCCCCTGGAAATAGGATATGCGGTGGCATGACTACAGAGCAAACCCCAGGCATTTAGAGGCTACCCCTTCCTCTCTAAGCACAGGGGTCAGCCGGGCTCCAGTGGGTCCCTCCAAAGGCTGCCCTGCTGAGAGGAGGAGGCTGCTCCCAATATAGTCCATACATCAGGTTGGGGGTGGGCAGGTCATCAGCCCAGTGTCCATTCCCAAGTTCAGAGCACGGAGCTCTTTCCCTTGGCCTCATTCCTGAAGACCCTGAGGGCCGGACTTCCGGGCAGAAGGTCCATAACCACTATGGCCCCAGGGTTTCCCTGGCAGGAGGTATCTACTGAAAAACTATGCACTGCTGGGCTGTGACTGGGGAGGAGGCGGTTGAGGAGCTTCTTGGCTACAGGAACTCTTTCATGTGGGTGCCTTGAGGGATCTCAGCCCCCTAGGCTTGCATAGACAACCACTTTCCTGTTCAAAGCCATTGATGGGAGCTTCTCTGGAATCAGCCAAACTGTAAAGCCTCCAAGACCATCTCCATCAAGCACATTTTCCTTTTCTTAGGAACTTTTTCTTTTTTTAACCAGCACCACACCATGCTTCCAAAAGCTGTGTTTCATCTTTCCTAGATCATTACAGTGAAGTACTACATTTGTACAGTTTCAATCTGGGTTTGACTTGCTTAGATGAAACTTTAAACAAAACTATAAGAAAAACTAAAGGGAGTTCTTTGGTTAGACAATAAATAATATCAGGTAATCAACCCAAGAATAGAGCACTGGGCAGAGCAATCAGAAGTCAACCCAGACAGGGAAATCACAAAAATAAATCAAGATTAAAAAAACACTCAAAACAGGGAAACAGTGATGTTATTATGCAAAAGAAGGAAACATTAAAACAATAAAGAGGGACTAAGGATGTAGTCATAGATCTTTCACATGGAGAGGAAGACAAGGAGATAAAAAGAAATAAAAGTTAGGTTTAAATTTAGAAACATAAGGGTAAATAATAAGGTAACCACAAAGAAGACAAACTATGCTACAAGTGAAAATAAAATACAAGAAAAAACAGAGACTCAGCAGAAAAAAAATCAACAGCAACAAATATGAGGAAAAGACAATATATAAAGATAACCTACTCAGCACATAAAATTAAGTGGGAAAAAGAAACTGTCAACAACACACAAAAAAAGACATGAAAATGATAGCACTAAATTCATACCTCTCCGTAATCACCCTGAATGTAAACGGACTAAATGCACCAATAAAGAGACAGAGAGTGGCAGAATGCATTAGAAAACAAGATTCGTCTACATGCTGCCTACAAGAGACACACCTTAGACTTAGAGACACAAACAAACTAAAACTCACAGGACGGAAAAAAATATATCAAGCAAACAACAATCAAAAAAGAGCAGGAATGGCAATATTAATTTCTGAAAAAATAGATTTTAAAGCTAAACCCATCATAAAAGATAAGGAAGGACACTATATAATGATTAAAAGGACAATATACCAAGAGGATATAACAATATAAAATATTTATGCACCCAATGAGAGGGCTGCAAGATACATAAAACAAACTCTATCAGCATTGAAAAGAGAGATAGACAGCTTCACAATAATGGTAGGAGATTACAGCACACAACTTTCAGTGAAGGAATGGACATCCAGAAAGAAGCTCTATAAAGACACGGAAGATCTAAATGTCACAATCAAGCAACTTGACCTCATAGACATATAGAGAACACTCCACCCAAAAGCAACCAGTATACTTTCTTTTCTAGTGCACATGGAACATTCTCTAGAATAGACCACATATTAGGCCATAAAGCAAGCCTTAGCAGAATCCAAACCATTGAAATATTACAAAGCATCTTCGCTGACCATAAGGCCATAAAAGTAGAAATCAATAACAGAAAAAGCAGGGAAAAGAAATCAAATACTTGGAAGCTGAACAATAACCTGCTCAAAAAAGACTGGAGCATAGAATACATTAAGAATGGAATAAAGAAATTCATAGACTCCAATGAGAATGAAAACACTCCCTATCAGAACCTTTCAGACACAACAAAAGCAGTGCTCAGGGGTCAATTTATATCAATAAATGAACACATCCAAAAAGAAGAAAGGGCCAAAATCAAAGAATTATCCCTACAACCTGAACAAATAAAAAGAGAGCAACAAAAGAAACCCTCAGGCACCAGAATAAAAACAAAAAAAAAAAATTAGAGCAGAACTAAATGAAATAGAAAACAGAAAAACAATGGAAAGAATTAACAAGATCAAAAGCTGGTTCTTTGAAAATATCAACAAAATTGATAAACCACTGGCCAAACTGACAAAAGAAAAGCAGAGGAAGAACCAAATAACCCAAATAAGAAATGAGATGGGTGATATTACAACAAACCAAACTGAAATTAAAAGAATCATATCAGATTACTATGAAAAATTGTACTCTAACAAATTTGAAAACCTAGAACAAATAGGTGAATTCCTAGAAACACACTACCTACCTGAACTAAGACAAACAGAGGCAGAACAACTAAATAGACCCATAATGAAAGAAGAGATTGAAAAGGTAATCAAAAAACTCCCAAGAAAGAAAAGCCCTGGACCAGATGGCTTCCCTGCAGAGTTCTACCAGACTTTTGGAGAAGAGGTAACACCACTACTACTAAAGGTATTTCAGAGCATAGAAAATGACGGAATATTACCTAACTCATTCTATGCAGCCACCATATCCCTGATGCCAAAACCAGATAAAGACACCACAAAAAAAGAAAATTGCAGACCAATATCCCTCAGGAACGTAGATGCAAAAATCCTCAACAAAATTCTAGCCAATAGAATTCAACAATATATCAAAAATTAATTCACCATGACCAAGTGGGATTCATACCAGGTATGCAGGAATGGGAAACACTGGTGGCATAGTGGTTAAGGGCTATAGCTGCTAACCAAAGGGTGGGCAGTTCTAGTCCGTCAGGCGCTCCTTGGAAACTCTATGGGGCAGTTCTACTCTGTCTATAGGGTTGCTATGAATTGAAATAGACTCAACGGCACTGGGTTTGGTTTTTGGTTTTGGTATGCAGGGATGGTTCAACATTAGAAAAGCAATTAATATAACCCATCACATAAATAAAACAAAAGTCAAGAATCTCATGATTTTATCAAGTGATACAGAAAAGGCATTTCACAAAGTTCAACACTCATTCATGACAAAAACTCTCACCAAAATAGGAATAGAAGGAAAATTCCTCAACATAATAAAGGGCATTTATACAAAGCCAATAGCCAAATCATCCTAAATGGAGAGAGTCTGAAAGCATTCCCCTTGAGATCAGGAACCAGACAAGGATGCCCTTTATCATCACTCTTCTTCAACGTTGTGCTGGAGGTCCTAGCCAGAGCAATTAGGCTAGACAAAGAAATAAAGGGCATCTAGATTGGCAGGGAGAAGTAAAAGCATCTCTGTTTGCAGATGACATGATCTCATACACAGAAAACCCTTGGGAACACTCAAGAAAACTACTGAAACTAATAGAAGAGTTCAGCAGAGCATCAGGATACAAGATAAAGATACAAAAATCAGTTGGATTCCTCTACACCAACAAAAAGAACATTGAAGAGGAAATCACCAAATCAATACCATTTACAGTAGCCCCCAAGAAGATAAAATACTCACGAATAAATCTTACCAGAGATGTAAAAGACTTATATGAAGAAAACTACAAAACACTTCTGCAAGAAAACAAAAAAGACCTACATAAGTGGAAAAACATACCTTGCACATGGATAGGAAGACTTAACATTGTAAAAATGTCCATTCTACCAAAAGGGATCTATAGATTTAATGCAATTCCGATCCAAATTCCAGTGACACTCTTTAATGAGATAGAGAAACAAATCACCAACTTCATATGGAAGGGAAAGTGGCTGCAGATAAGTAAAGTATTACTGAAAAAGAACAAAGTGGAAGGCCTCACTCTACCTGATTTTAGAACCTAGAATACCGCCACAGTAGTCAAAACAACCTGGTACTGGTGCAACAACACATACATAGATGAATGGAACAGAATTGAGAATCCAGACACAAATCCATCCACATATGAGCAGTTGATATTTGACAAAGGCCCCAAAGCAGTTAAATGGGGAAAAGACAGTCTTTTTAACAAATGGTGCTGGCATAACTAGATATTCATCTGCAAAAAAAATGAAACAAGACCCATATCTCACTCCATGCACAAAAATGAGCTCAAAATGGATCAAAGACCTAAATAGAAAATCTAAAACAATAAAGATCACGGAAGGAAAAATAGGGTCAATGCTAGGGGTCCTAATACATGGCATAAACAGTATACAAAACATTACTAAAAATAACAAAGAGAAACCAGATAACTGGGAGCTCCTAAAAATCAAACACCTATGCTCATATAAAGACTTCACCAAAAGAGTAAAAAGACCACCTACAGATTGGGAAAAAATTTTCAGCTATGACATCTCCGACCAGCGCCTGATCTCTAAAATCTGTAGGATTCTGTTAAAACTCAACCACAAAAAGACAAACAATTCAATCAAGAAGTGGGCAAAGGATATGAACACACACTTCACTAAAGAAGATATTCAGGTGGCTAACAGACACATGAGAAAATGCTCCCGATCATTAGCCATTAAAAAACAATTTTTTTAATAGAAATGCAAATTAAAACTATGATGAGATTCCATCTCACTTCAACAAGGCTGGCATTAATCCAAAAAACACAAAATAATAAAAGTTGGAGGGGCTGTGGAGAGATTGGAACTCTTATACACTGCTGGTGGGAATGTAAAATGGTACAACCAGTTTGGAAATCTATCTGGCGTTTTCTTAAAAAGTTAGAAATAGAACTACCATACAACCCAGAAATCCCACTCCTCAGAATATACCCGAGAGAAATAAGAGCCTTTACACGAACAGATATATGCACACCCATGTTTATTGCAGCACTGTTTACAGTAGCAAAAAGCTGGAAGCAACCAAGGTGTCCATCAATAGAGGAATGGTTAAATAAATTATGGTTCATTCACACAATGGAATACTACGCATCAATAAAGAACAGTGATGAATCTGTGAAACATTTCATAACATGGAGGAACCCGGAAGGCATTATGCTGAGTGAAATTAGTCAGATGCAAAAGGACAAATACTGTATAAGACCACTATTATAAGTTCTTGAGAAATAGTATAAACTGAGAAGAACACATTCTTTTGTGGTTATGAGGCGGGGAGGGAGGGAGGGTGGGAGAGGCTTATTTACTGATTAGTTAGTAGATAAGAACTACTTTAGGTGAAGGAAAGGACAATACTCAATACAGGGAAGGTCAGCTCAACTGGACTGGACAAAAAGCAAAGAAGTTTCCAGGACAAACTGAATGCTTCGAAGGTCAGCAGAGCAAGGGCGGGGGTTTGGGGACTATGGCTTAAGGGGACTTCTAAGTCAATTGGCAAAATAATTCTATTATGAAAACATTCTGCATCCCACTTTGAAGTGTGGTGTCTGGGGTCTTAAATGCTAACAAGCGGTCATCTAAGATGCATCAATTGGTCTCAACCCATCTGGATCAAAGGAGAATGAAGAACAACAAGGTCACATGATAACTATGAGCCCGAGACAGAAAGGGCCACATGAACTAGAGACTTACATCATCCTGAGACCAGAAGAACTAGATGGTGCCTGGCCACAACCGATGACTGCCCTGACAGGGAACACAACAGAGAACTCCTGAGGGAGCAGCAGAACAGTGGGATGCAGACCCCAAATTCTCACAAAAAGACCAAACTTAATGGTCAGACTTAGACTAGGAGAATCCCGGTTGTCATGGTCCCCAAACCTTCTGTTGGCCCAGAACCCTTCCTGAAGACTACTCATCAGACATGGAAGGGACTGGACAATGGGCTGGAGAGAGATGCTGATGAAGAGTGAGCTACTTGTATCAGGCGGACACTTGAGACTGTATTGGCATCTCCTGTCTGGAGGGGAGATGGGAGGGTAGAGGGTTAGAAACTGACAAAGGGGTCAGGAAAGGAGAGACTGGAGGAAGGGAACGGGCTGACTCATTAGGGGGAGAGTGAATGGGAGTGTGTGGTAAGGTGTACATAAGCTTATATGTGACAGACTGACTTGATTTGTAAACTTTCACTTAAAGCAGAATAAAAATTATTTAAAAAAAAAAAGAGTAAAAAGATTACCTACAGACTGGGAAAAAGTTTTTAGCTATGACATTTCCAATCAGTGCCTGATCTCTAAAATGTACATGATACTGCAAAAACTCAACTACAAAAAGACAAATAACCCCATTAAGAAATGGGCAAAAGATATGAACAGACACTTCCCTAAAGAGGACATTCAGGTACACTAACAGATACATGAGGAAATGCTCATGATCATTAGCCATTAGAGAAATGCAAACCAAAACTACAATGAGATTCCATCTCACTCCAACAAGGCTGGCATTAATCCAAAACACACAAAATAACGAATGTTGGAGAGGTTGTGGAGAGACTGGAACACTTATACACTGCTGGTGGGAATGTAAAATGGCAGAACTACTTTGGAATTCGGTTTGGTGCTTCCTTAAAAAGCTAGAAATAGAACTACCATATGATCCAGCAATCCCACTCCTTGGAATATATACTAGAGAAATAAGAGCCTTCCACGAACAGATATCTGCACATCCATGTTCACTGCAGCACTGTTTACAATAGCAAAACAGTGGAAGCAACCAAGGTGCCCACAAACCGTTGAATGGATAAATTATGGTCCGTTCACACAATGGAATACTAGGCATCGATAAAGACAGTGATGAATGTGTGAAACATTTCATAACATGGAGGAACCTGGAAGGCATTATGCTGAATGAAATTAGTTGCAAAAGGACAAATATTGTATAAGACCACTATTATAAGAACTTGAGAAATAGTTTAAACAGAGAAGAAAACATTCTTTGTTGGTTACGAGATGGGGGAGGGAAGGAAGGTGAAGGGTATTTACTAATTAGATAGTAGATAAGAACTACCTTAGGTGAAGGGAAAGACAACACACAATACGGGAGAGGTCAGCACAACCGGACTAAACCAAAAGCAAAGAAGTTTCCTGAATAAACCGAATGCTTCGAAGGCCAGCGTAGCAGGGACGGGGTTTAGGGACCATGGTTTCAGGGGACATCTAAGTCAATTGGCATAATAAAATCTATTAAGAAAACATTCTGCATCCCACTTTGGAGACTGGCGTCTGTAGTCTTAAATGCTAGCAAGTGGTCGTCTAAGATGCATCAGTTGTTCTTAGCCCACCTGGACCAAAGGAGAATGAAGAACACCAAGTACGTAAGATAATTACTAGCCCAAGAGACAGAAAGGACCACATAAACCAGAGACAACATCAGCCTGAGACCAGAAGAAGTAGACGGTGCCCAGCCACAACCGATGACTGCCCTGACAGGGAACACAACAGAGAACCCCTGAGGGAGCAGGAGAGCAGTGGGTTGGAGACCCAATTTCTCGTAAAAGGACCAGACTTAATGGCCTAACTGAGATTAGAAGGACCCCGGTGGTCGTGGCCCCCAAACCTTCTGTTGGCCCAGGACAGGAACCATTCCCAAAGCCAACTCTTCAGACAGGGATTGGACTGGGCAATGGGTTGGAGAGGGATGCTGGTGAGGAGCTTCTTGGATCAGGTGGACACTTGAGAGTGTGTTGACATCTCCTGTCTGGAGGGGAAATGAGGGGTAGAGGGGATTAGAAGCTGGTGGAATGGACATGAAAAGAGAGAGTAGAGGGAGGGAGCAGACTGTCTTATCAGGGGGAGAGTAACTGGGAGTATATAGGGAGGTGTACATAAGTTTTTGTGTGAGAGACTGACTTGATTTGTAAACTTTCACTTAAAGAACCACAAAAATTAAAAAAAAGTCTATGAGAATTAAATAAGCTTATACATTTTTTTTATACATATAAAATGCTTAGGATTGAATAAATGACCACTAAATGATAATTATTATGCTATATACATACATATATATATATATATATGCACATATATAGGAGCCCTAGGGGTGCAACAATTAAGCACTCGTCTGCTAACTGAAAGGCTGGTAGTTCAAACCCACCCACTTGCTCAGCAGAAGAAAGACCTGGCAATGTGATCCCATAACGATTACAGCCTGGAAAACATATATATAGATAATGAGTATTTATTTAAATGTGTACCTGTATATATCTATATTTATCTTTATATGTCTATTGAAATCTCTCTCTATAGATAGGTAGATAATTATACACACACAGTCATGTAGTCAGTCTTTAGATCCTTTTTTCAGGAGACCAAGGTCTCTAAGTTCCTACTATTCATGTAAGTAGCCAGTCTCCCTGTGATTAAGGCCTTGTATAGAGTTAACTCAGCCTCTTAACCTGAGGACATGACCTTTCTTAGACACTGGCCTCTGTGCCCTGATCTGAGCATCTCTTTGAAGTTGTTATTGTCTCCTCTTAGCGGGACGGCCTGTGGCAGCCTAATGACCCCAGGCCTGCTTAATCTTAGACCTCTGCATTTTATGGCTAAGCAGCCCTTGGTTGGAACAGTATTTCTCAGCAATTAGCATGCAGCCCTTTAACACTGTGTCTTTAGAAAATACTGAGACAGAGAAAAATCACTGTGTTGGAGAAATAGGAGTATTGAATTTGTTGTCTCCTTCTCTATGTAGTGACTGAGAGTGATTCATTTCCTTGACATTCACTGTGCTATTGTTAGTTCAACTATGTCAAAAATGGCTTCATTAAGATTGTGAGAGTCCATATGATACAAGGAATGGAATAATGCGTTATTAATAATGGGAAATAAATGCTTCCATATGAATTTAAGTATGTTTAGCTATTAATTATACTATTTCGTGAAGAATCTTACAAGAATATTATAGTCTGTGAACTATAAAATAACCAGTATTCACAATTGTATTTAACAGTTTTTACATGTATTATATTTTTCATAGATACTAGAAATAAAATCAACTTTTCTTAAATTTCTGTCCTGAAATAGCTTTCTTTTTGGCAATATTTGAATTATTATCATACCGGAGTTATTACTTTTGGCTTTATTAACAAAGCTTTTCTATCTAAATCTCAGCCCCAGTTTACCTTCAACTACATGAAAGGACGTTTTGTTTCTCCGTTCACACAACCTGCTCCTACTGTATACCAGTGGTACCCACACCTCTAAAAACTGCCTCTCTGAAAACAACTTATAAAATGACCAGGAGGCCAAGAAAAGTAAACATGTTTTCTCTTTGTGAATGTTATTTAACCCTTAATATAAACTCAAGAGCACTTCAGGAAAGCTGCTTTCCTTACAGTTAGTCGAAGATTCTAGAGGAACAGAAGTCACCTCCCCATTTTGCTTTGTTAATAGAGCTTTTGGTTTTGCTTCCGAGTCCTTTGCACACCTGAAACCTCAAGGACACCCAGGCTGACTGCCTTGCTAGGCAAGAAAAGAGGAGACAAGTTTGCAGAGGTAAACAGGGACCTTGTAGTTTACAATAAAGGTTTAGATTTTTTTTCTAAGTACAAAAACCCTTTTTGAAAAATCATAGCAGCTATATATTATTTATTATGATTGTTCTTTGGAAAATGGATTGGACAGGCAAGGATGGAAGCAAAGAGAGCTTTTAGGAGATTATTCTAGAAGTCCTGGTGAGAGATCATGATAGCTTAGATGAGAATGGTGGCATTGGTTATGGGAGAAGTAGACCAAATTCCACAGATATTTTGGAGGTAGCAATGACAGGAATTGTTGAAAGATGTGATGTGGAGGATAAGGTGGAGAGAGGAGACAGAAACACTGCGCCTTTCATCCTTATGGGTAGGAGGGGATTGAGTTACTTTGAGGCTGGGATCTAAAAATTTAAAGGAAAAAAAAGAAGAATGTAGAGGTAGTAGTTGTAGGAGAAAAAGCAGTTGTTCTTTAGCAAAAGAAACTGTCTCTCATTGTCTACATTAAATACAAGGTGAGAATCAGTAACAAGTGTCCCTAGAATTTGACTTTTCCTATTAGCATCCAAGTTCCTAGTTCCTCTAGCCACCCTGAGTGATTTAAAGAGCCATTACACAAGTCTGATATCAAGAATAATGGCTTACCAGAAAATAAGGATGTACTTGAAAAAGCATGGGGACATGTCAAAAAAATAGAAACCATCCTTAATGGGCTCCCTCTAGTCAAATCTGAGATAATATCTCATAAACTAAATATGGCGGTAGCAAGTTATAATTCATAGTATAAAATAAGAACCCATGAGTCTATACTGTTAGAAACAAATAAGGAAGAAGGGAAAACTCCTTCTTACAGTAGAATTCAAACTAGTGAATGTAGAAGGAATAATGACATTAGACAAATCACAATTTGGCAACCACAACAGTAATACTTTCAGGAAAGAATTGTCTGTAGATGCTAAAATTCATGGGTGAATATATTGCAACAAAAAGGATATTTATTTGGTCTCAAAGTATCTCCCCACAGTATATTTATTAATTGCAAAGGAAAAATTGTATTTACATTGAAGAAAACTTGACAGACAACTCAAACCTTAACCCTAACATCACAAACAATGAGACAAGAAAATATGTGCCTCTTGATAAGATGTACTGAGAAGAACACATAATTTCTGCCTAATTCCTGTCAAAAATGCACAGCTCGAATCTAATCATAAAGCAGTAGCAGGCAAGCCCAAATTAAGAGACATTTTACAAAATAATTGGCCTGTATTCTTTAAAATGTAAGGTCATGATAACCAAGAATAACTGAGGAACTATTGCAAATAAAAAGAATTCTAAAGCAATATGACAACTAAATACAACACATGGTCCTAGATCAGATATTAAACCAGATAAAAGTCACTAGTGGGAGAATTGGTAATATATGACTATGTGGATTAAAAAAATACTAATTTATCAGCACTAATGTCCCAATTTTTATGATTACAATGTGGTTTTATAAGGAAATATCCAACAGTTTTTTTTAGAAGTATAGAGGTATCATGTATAGCTCTTACTCCAATTAAAAAAAAAAAAATTTACACATACAGGTAGAGACAGAGAGGAGAAAGAGAGATTGTGTTGAATATTAATATTTAGGGGCACTGAGTTAAGGGTATATGAAAAATCGTTGTCTTTTTTTGAGTTGAAATTACTTCAAAATAAAAAATGTTTTAAAAAAAACAAGAAAACTACAGATCAATATCCTTCATACATATTAAAAAACAAATAAACCTGTTGCCGTCAAGTCGATTCTGACTCCCAGTGACCCTGTAGGACAGAGGAGAACTGTCCCATAGGGTTTCCAAGGAGCACTTGGTGGATTTGAACTGCCTACCTTTTGGTTAGCAGCCTTAGCTCTTAGCCACTACGCCACCAAGGTGTCCTTTATGCGTGTAGATGAAAGCATTCTCAGTGACATACTTGTAAACCAAATCCAGTGAAATATAAAAAGGCAGATACACCATGACCACGCTGGATTTATTCCAGGAATGCAAGGGCATCTTAACCCATGAAAATCAGTCAACATTAAATAGCACGTTAAGAGAAAAAAAGACAAAAACCACACGATCATCTCAATAGCTAAAGAGAAAGCATTTGACAAAGTCCAACACTCTTTTATTTAAAAACAAACAAACAAAAAAACCTCACATTCAAACAGAAGGAAAGTTCTTCAATCGGAAAAATAGCACCTACCTAAAAATCACAGCTAACTCCATGTTTCATGGAAAAAAAAAAAAGGGAATCATTTTCCCCTAAGACTAGGAACAAAACAAGGATGTAGGCTCTCACCACATTTATTCAACATTGTAGTAGAAGTTTTATCCAGGGCAATTAGGCAAGAAAAAAGAAATAAAAGATATTGAAACTTGAAAGAAAGAAGTAAAACTATTTCTATTTGCAGATGACATGATTTTGTATATAAATAATGCAGTTTATACAAAATTCTCAATGTAAAATATGCCCAGCTTCACTATTGACTTTAGCTTTAATTTTTTCTACGTAATAGAACTCTCCAGGCTGATGTTTCATTCATTAATTCACTCAGTTTATATTTATTGAAAGATTCCTGGTGGCATACTGGTTAAGCCCTCAGCTGCCAGCTGAAAGGTTGACAGTTCAAACCCACCAGCAACTCTGTGAGAGAAAGATGCGACAGTCTGCTTCCACAAAGATTACAGCCTTGGAAACCCTGTTGGGCAGTTCTACTCTGTTCCATAGGGTGGCCATGAATTGGAACCAACTTGACGGCAGGGGGTGGAATATTTGTTGAGAGACTTTTTTAAGCCAGTCACTAAGCAACAGTGAACAAAAAGTACAGTTTACATTCTAGTGGGAAATACAACAGATAAATTATTCATTGAGCCATATAAGAAGATAAAAAATGGTTGAATTTTTGTTAATTTCATATGCTTTACCTTTGTACATCAGAATGGGAAAAAAATGAAGCAGATGAGGGAGATAACTAGAGACAGGTGGTGGGGATGAAGATTTTAAGTAGGGTGGTCAGGTAGAACTTCACTGAAAAGGTAACAACTGAGAACAAAAGAAGTGAGGGAGAAATCCAATTGGATATTTGGAGAAAATGAATTACAGACAGAGGGATAAGCAAGTGCAGAGACACCAAAGAAGTAGGAAGCTGCCTAGGACCAGCAAAGATGTAACTGTGGCTGAAGTGCAGTGATCAGAGAAGTAGACCAGCTGCAGATGAAGTCAGAAAGGTAACAGGAGTCAGGCCAAAAAGGGTCTTGTGGGCCATTATACTGACTTTGTCTTTTACTCAGAGTGAGATGAGAAGCCATTAGAGACTTTTGAACATAGCAGTGACATGATTTAACTTTTGTAAAGATCACTTTGGCTGCTATGTTGAGAATAGATTGTAGGGGCAAGAGGCTACTGATGAAAAATGATGGTGGTCTAGACCACGATGGTAATAGCAAAAGTGGTGAAAATTCCTGGAATATTGGAAAGGTAGATAGTGACAAATGTCCTAATGGAAATGATATGAGGTGTGACACGGAGGAGTCAGGATGGCCCAAGGTCTTTGGCCTAAGCAACTGGAGGAGTAAGTTGCACTAACTGAGGTGGAAAGAGCTGAGCTGGAAAATGTTTGGAGAGGAATTTAAGAGTTCCGTTATGATCACACTAACTTTAGGTATCTATTTGACATCTAAGAGGTGACGTCAAATGAAATGTTAGAGATCCAAAATACAAAACCCACTGCCGCTGAGTCGATTCCAACTCATAGTGACCCTATAGGACAGAGTAGAACTGTCCCATAGAGTTTACAAGGGGTGCCTGGTGGATTTGAACTGCCAACCTCTTGGTTAGCAGCTGTAGCACTTAACCACTACGCCACCAGGGTTTCCATGTTAGAGATAACCAAAAACCAAAAAACCAAACCCAGTGCCATCGAGTCGGTTCCGATTCATAGTGACCCTATAGGACAGAGTAGAACTGCCCCATAGAGTTTCCAAGGAGCGCCTGGTGGATTCGAACTGCTGACCCTTTGGTTAGCAGCCATAGCACTTCACCACTACGTCACCAGGGTTTCCCATGTTAGAGATAGGAGCCTGGAATTCTGAGGACAGGAACTCTTTCCAGGAGATGATCTATAAACTTAAAGGGGGCGTTGGGATCAAGAAATGTGTGTGTGTGTGTGTGTGTGTATCTGCCTGTGTGTGTAAAGATATGATAAATAGCATATTTCTTTTTATGCTGATAGGAATGATCTGGTAGAAAAGAATATTTTTATGACAGTTATCCTTTTACTGTGTGAATTATCATTAAAAATATTTCAGAGCCTTAGTTTCTACTTTGGGGAAATAAAGTAATCAGGAGATGACGTCTAAAATTCAGTGGCCTGTGTTCTGGGATTCAGAAGGAACATTCTGCATTTGCCCCTTTCTACATCCCCTGTGTGCCAGGCACACAGGATGACTCACCATTCCCTGCTCTCTGATACCTTGTGCTGCCACGTGATTATTCCTCCTGCCAATACTCCCTACAACCCCCTCAAAAACTCCAAGAAGCACTTCAAACCCCAGTTCACCCACAATCTTCACTGGTCCCCAAACGTGTGTGCCACGCTGGCTCCTCCCTCAGGGCCGCTGCACTTCCTGTTCCCTTTGCTGACTGTAATGTTCCCATAGACACCCACATTCCCGGTGCTTCTTTCATGGTCCTGCTATGATGTCAAGGCATCAAAATGTCTTTCCCCTGCCTCTCTCCTCTTCCCACCATGAACCTCTCAATGTCCTCCAACCAGGCCTTATTATAACCAGCTGACATAGGACATATTTATGTATGTGTCTATTTACACCTGCCTCCCCACTAGAAAGTCAGCTCCACACCAGCGTGACTGTGTTTTTGACTGGTGGCATGTTCGCCACCCCAGAACAGTGCCAGAAACACAGTCAGAACGAAATAAATATGTGCTGACTTAGTGAATAAATAAAATGTCATTCTTTTGTGAAGTTTTCTTACCCCCGTAGCTGAGTTAGATGCATTTCATTTGTGCTCTCCTGGCCCCTTTTATTTATCTCTGTCTTGGCATCTATCACATTACAGTACAGTGAAGTGAATTGTTAATATATTTCTGTCTGACTAACATGAATTTCTTGAGAAAGTGGTGATGTTTTGTTCATCTTGTGCCAGGCACACAATAGAGGCTCAACAATTACATACTGAACAAGAGAAGGAAAAATTCAGAACTTTGCAATTTAGTTTCCTCCATTCTTAAAATTCTTTCTGAAGATACCAGAGTCTGTGGGGAGTTGGGAGAAATATTTTGAGTTCCAAAATCGCTATAATCACTAACTACCTTCTAGCACCTAAGAGAAGAAACACTGGCTTTACCATCATGTTTTTACACTGAATGCACCCATACTGCTGTCTTGTATTATGATATTAAAAAACGTGTTAGTAGGGGATGTTTGTGTGCATGTCTGTTAAAAAAAAAAAAAAAAGTAAGAAAGAAAAGGGGAAAACTGGAAAATATTTTGGCTTTACCTTTATGTACATACCTCATGAGCCAGCCTTTCCACTCTTATATATCTACCCCTAGAGGAAGCATAGCCCACACACACGAAGGGTCATGCACACACATATTCACAGTAGCATGGTCATAACAACAAAAACTTAGAAAATGCAAATTGCGTCAACAGAAGAACGAATATATCCATAGTAGCACATTCAGGCAATAAAATACTCTCCGTCAGTGAAATTGAATGAACTTCAGCTATACACAGCAACATATATCAGTGGTCCTCAATTGACGCCAATTTAGCCCCCCAAGGGACATTTGACAAAGTCCAGAGATATTTTTGATTGTCACAACTAGCAGGGGTGGGGAAGTGCCACTGGCATCTCATGGACAGAGCCAAGGTATGCTGCTAAGCATCCTACAAAGTGCAGGGTGGCCCTTCACAGTACAGAGTTACCCAGCCCGAAGTGTCAATAGTGCTATGGTTTCAAAACACTGACATAAATAAATGACAAAACTAAAACCATACTATTGAGGGAAAAATAAAAATAGTCACAGCATAAACATATCTCACAATATCATTTACAGAAATCTTTAATAAACAGGAAAAATTAAAAATGCATCATTTAGAAATGTATACTAATGTAATAAAATTATGAAGAAAAGCTAGGGAATAAATTATGAAGAAAAGCTAGGGAATAACAAACACCTTAGAGGAGGAAAAAAAAAAAAAAAGATGAGATTAGAGAGAGGTACACAGGAACATCAGAGGTCACGGCCTGGGAGGTAAGTGTTTGTAAATTTCATCATTCTTCCTTAGAATTTATTCTACACCATATATACTCTTTTGTATGTTTGCTTTTTTATAGTTTTTTTTAGAGGAGGAAGATTCAAGAGCAAGAATCTAGAATAAACAAGAAATGATTCAAGGCAAGAAACTTTTAAAAGATCTACTTGTGTAGGCTGTATCTACTTTGGGATAAATATATTTATCCTGTAAGCAGAGTGATTGTACACATATTTCTACACAATGTATTTTTCTTTAAAAATGTTTCCCGCTGAGGTCAGCACAACTAGACTAAACCAAAAGCAAGGAAGTTTCCTGAATAAATGCAACGCTTCGAAGGCCAGCGTAGCAGAGGTGGGGGTTTGGGGACCATAGTTTCAGGGGACATCTAGGCCAATTGGCATAATAAAATCTATTAAGAAAACATTCTTCATCCCACTTTGGAGGGTGGCATCTGGGGTCTTAAATGCTAGTAAGCGGCCATCTAAGTAAGATGCATCAGTTGGTCTCAACCCACTTGGAGTAAAGGAGAATGAAAAACACCAAAGACGCAAGGTAATTATGAGCCCACGAGACAGAAAGGGCCATATAAATTAGAGGCTACATCAGTCTGAGACCAGAAGAACTAGAGGGTACCCAGCTACAACCGATGACTGCCATGACAGGGAACACAACAGAGAATTCCTGATGGAGCAGAAGAGCAGTGGATGCAGACCCCAAATTCTCATAAAAAGACCAGACTTAATGGTCTGACTGAGACTAGAAGGACCCTGGAGGTCATGGTCCCCAGAGCTTCAGTTAGCCCAAGACAGGAACCATTCCCAAAGCCAACTCTTCAGACAGGGATTGGACTGGACTATAGAAAGAAAATGATACTGGCAAGGAGTGAGCTTCTTGGCTCAAGTAGACACATGTGACTATGTGGGCAGCTCCTGTCTGGAGCGGAGATGAGAGGGAAGAGGGGGACAGAAGCTGGCTGACTGGACACGGAAATACAGGGTGGAGAGAAGGAGTGTGCTGTCTCATTAGGGGGAGAGCAACTAGGAGTATATAGCAAGGTATATGTAAGTTTTTGTATGAGAGACTGACGTGATTTGTAAACTTTCACTTAAAAAGCACAATAAAAATTAAAAAACAAATGTTTACCGCTTGTGTCAGGATAAATTACATAAAAAATGTCATGACAATGTTAATAGGTTCCCAGAAGGTCTCTTTTGCAAATATTTCCTATAATCTTCTCTGCAAATAAAATAATCTGAATGTAATTTTAATAACCAATATAGATAAAATGCATGGCGTAAAATAACATGTCAAATGAGTGAAACAAGCACCAAGTCCAGTCTGTAGAAATCTCTATGAGACAACCAACCAGTTTCATCCATAAATAATTTACAAAAAGAAAGAAAGAAAATAAATGAATAAAAGTGAATTGACGGATTGGCCTACTGATTACAAGAAACAGAAAAGACAGATCAACTTCATGCAATATCAGCCTTATTTGTTCAAAAAAAATTATAAAAAAGAGAGAAGGAAAAAAGGAAATTACAAATATTGACCAGATCAATGATTAAGAAATTATTGTTTTCATTAGTAATAATTTTTTTTTATTTTTAAGAATACTTGTCTTTATCACGGAAGGTCAGCTCAACCAGACTGGACCAAAAGCAAAGAAGTTTCCGGGATGAACTGAATGCTTCAAAGGTCAGCGGAGCAAGGGTGGGGGTTTGGGGACTATGGCTTAAGGGGACTTCTAAGTCAATTGGCAAAATAATTCTATTATGAAAACATTCTGCATCCCACTTTGAAATGTGGCATCTGGGGTCTTAAATGCTAACAAGCAGCCATCTAAGATGCATCAATTAGTCTCAACCAACCTGGATCAAAGGAGAATGAAGAACCCCACGGTCACACGATAACTATGAGCCCAAGAGACAGAAAGGGCCACAGGAACCAGAGACTTACCTCATCCTGAGACCAGAAGAACTAGATGGTGCCCGGCCACAACCGATGACTGCCCTGACAGGGAGCACAACAGAGAACTCCTGAAGGAGCAGGAGATCAGTGGGATGCAGACCCCAAATTCTCATAAAAAGACCAGACTTAATGGTCTAACTGAGACTAGAGGAATCCCGGTGGTCATGGTCCCCAAACCTTCTGTTGGCCCAGGACAGGAACCATTCCCGAAGACAACTCATCAGACATGGAAGGGACTGGACAATGGGTTGGAGAGAGATGCTGACGAAGAGTGAGCTACTTGTATCAGGTGGACACTTGAGACTCTGTTGGTATCGCCTGTCTGGAGGGGAGATAGGAGGGTAGAGAGGGTTAGAAACTGGCAAAATTGTCATGAAAGGAGAGACTGGAAGGAGAGAGCTGGCTGACTCATTAGGGGGAGAGTAAGAGGGAGTATGGAGTAAGGTGTATATAAGCTTATATGTGACAGACTGACTTGATTTGTAAACTTTCACTTAAAGCACAATAAAAATTATTAAAAAGAAAAAAAAGAATACTTGTCTTTATTAATGAAATGGTATGTCTAGGATTTGTTTTAAAATTACCGAGAATAAAACAGGAAACCCTGGTGGCGTAGTGGTTAAGGGCTATGGCTGCTAACCAAAAGGTAGGCAGTTCAAATCCACCGGCCACTCCTTGGAAACTCCGTGGGGCAGTTCTATTCTGTTCTTTAGGGCCACTATGAGTCAGAATTGCCTGGACGGCAGCGGGTTTGGTTAGGTTTGGGTTTAAAATAAAACGAGCTGGCCATCAGTTGATAATTGTGGAAGCTGAAGAATGTGTACATTTGAGTTTTTTTGTGTGGTTGAAGTGGGTTTCTATATGTATGAAATTTTATAAACTAAAGCATTTTTTAAAATTACCTACTTGCCTAAAAGTTTCTTTGACACCTCACCCAAATACCCACCCTCCCACTGCCCCTACCACAACCAAAGAGAATAAAAGATTAGCAAATTTGACCTAGGGGGAAAGACTAAAGTGTTACTAAAGGATACAAGTGAAAGAAAATTTGATTAAGCACCTGGAAGGTTTGTAACAACTAATTTTCTTTCCTTTCTCATCTCCTCAAGTAATTGAAGAAAGAAAGGCTCTTCCTTGGGAAAATCACTGTAATAAAACAGAATATAATATGATAAAACATTATATGTTGATGTTAGGTGCCATCTATCCGATTCTGACTCATGGTGACCCTATGCACAACAGAACAAAATACTGCCTGGTCCTGCTCCCTTCTCACAATTGTTGCTATGCTTGACCCCATTGTTGTAACCACTGTGCCAATCCATTTCATTGAAGGTCTTCCTCTTTTTCACTCATCCTATATTTTACCAAGCATGATGTCCTTCTCCAGGGACTGATCCCCCCGATAACACATTCAAAGTATGTGAGATGTAGTCTCGTCATCCTTGCTTCTAAGGAGCATTCTGGTTGTACTTCTTCCAAGACAGATTTGTTTCTTCTTTGGGCAGTCCATGGCATATTCAGTATTCTTTGACAGTACAGCAATTTGAAGGCATCAATTCTTCTTCAGTCTTCCTTATTCATTGTCCAGCTTTCACATGTATGTGAGGCGATTGAAAACACCATTGGGGCAAGTGCACCTTAGTCCTGAAGGTGACATCTTTGCTTTTCAACACTGTAAAGAGGCCTTTTGCAGCAAATATGCCCAATGCAATGTCTCTTTTGATTTCGTGACTGCTGCTTCCATAGGCGTTGATTGTGAATCCAAGTAAAACGAAATTCTCGACAACTTCAATATTTCCCCTGCTTCTCATGATGTTGTTTATTGGCCCAGTTGTGAGAATTTTTATTTTCTTTATGTTGAGATTAATCTATACTGAAGGCTGTGGTCTTTGATCTTCATCAGTAAGTGTTTCTAGTCCTCTTTACTTTCAGCAAGCAAGATTGTATCATCTGCATAACACATGTTGTTAATGAGTCTTTCTCCAATCCTGATGCCGCGTTCTTCTTCCTATAGTCCACTTCTCAGATTATTTGCTCAGAATACAAACTGAATAAGTATGGTGAAAGAATATAACCCTGAGGCACACCTTTCCTGACTTTAAACCATGCGGTATCCCCTTGTTCTGTTTGAAGGACTGCCTCTTGATCCATATACATTAAGATATATAATATAATGTGATATAATATGTAATCTAATAGAACATTACTTCTACGTCAGTTAAAATTTCTGCCACTTAAATCTCATGGCTTTCAAAGTGTTGTGCATACAACCTTATTTATGCAAAAGCTCAGACAAGATCTGAAGTAAAATGTAGCAAGCTCATCGCTATCCGATGTCTTGGAAGTCAGGGAAAAGAAAGGATTATCTATTGTAATTTAGCCTTACCTGTGAAATCTTGTTTTTATTATTTATTTATTTACAAATTTATGGGGGTACACTTAGGGGAATGTCTTTTTTATCATTCTAAATTTAAAAAAATCGTTGAAAATAAAAAGTAACACTTCTCTTTCTGAACAATGTCTTATAGTCAAGGTACAGATTAATAAATTAAAGAAATCTCAAGCTTAGCCACTCTTGCCACTATCATCACAAGAGAATGCTGAGTACCCAAATCATGTGTTCAGGCTGGTACAATGATTGATAATGAATTAGTACCTTTCACCCAGAGGCATCATTGACTTATGATAAGCATAGTGGCCCAAGCTATTCTGAGTCCTTCTAAAGGGGTTAGGTCAATTTTGTGAACTTGATAATAGACCTTTAGTTTCCTGGGGCTGTGGAAGTGTTCTGTGGGTTGTAAACCTTTTAAAGAAATACATAGACGTTTATATCCTAAGGGGTATATGGTGCATGAATATTAGTTTTTTTTCAACTTGGGATTATTCTCCCTTCTTCTCTTAAAAAACAGCTTCGTTTTCTTTGGCCAAACAATACTTTTCTCATAATTAAGACAGGGAGCATCTGAAAACACTTTGCGGAACTCCGAGCAGGAGATAGAGCACCTGGTAACCAGCAATACATGCTTTCCCACCCCCCATTCTCTCCCCGCTGCTCTACCTCTGAGCTTCCTGGCTGGCTGCAGTGGCTCGGCCAGCTAGGAAGTGCAGCATCTGTGCCACTTGTATGTGCCTCACCCATGGTGGAGATTGTGGACAGGGAGTATGGGAAAGCAGCTTCACGAAGTCCCTAGCAGAAGACAGCGCACCTAGTAACGAGCAATATATGCTTTCCTAACACCCCTTCTTCCCCCTCTCTCAGCCCCCGCTGCTTCCCACCAGCCACAGTCTCTTGGCCAGGAGGCAACTGCTTTGGCCTCAGGCTGCTTGGATTCGCCCTGCCGGTACTGACCCAGCCCCTGAGCTGGTGTTGGTTATTTCCATCGCTTTTGGTTTCTTCTGTGCCTCCGACCACCTTCCCCTCCTTTCTCTGGAACACCTGGCTCTGTGTGCCATCTTTGCATCTTCTTGAAAGGCTGTGAAGCCAGGCTTAGCTGGGGAACCACTCCCTGGCCCATGACACCACACCAGTGGGAGCCCTGAGGCTTTTTTTCCCCTTGTTTTGCTTTGTTCTGTTTTGTTTTCTTTTTCTTTTTGCAGCATGGGAACTCTTTCTAGCCAGGCTGGACTGCATAGCTTAGGAGCCACTCCCCCAATCTGCACGGCCATCTAGGTGGGATCCCTGGGGGCATTTCTTTCTTTTTATTTTTCCCTCTTTCTTTTTTTTCTCTCTTTTTTCCCTTTCTGTCTTTCTCCATTTCTCAGCTCTTGTATCTCTACACTTACCTTCTTTTCCTATCTCCTGAATACCTGGTGCTGTGTGACATCTACATCCTCTCTAGCCAAGCTATACTGCTCAGACTGTGAGCCACTTCACCAGTCTTAGCAACCTCACCAGTTGGACTCTGGGAAGCCTGGGAATTTTTCATTTCTATTTTTCTTTCCAAATTTTTATATAGTTACTTTTTCTTTCTTTTTCCCTTTCTCTTTCATTCTTTTTTTTTCCTTTTTCCTTTTCTCTGTTTCTCAGTTTCTCATCTATCCACTCCAATGGCAAGCTTCAGCACTCTTTTTTTTTTCTTTTCTTTTTTTGTTATTTCTTTGCCCGTTTGTTTTTGGCTCCTGTTTTCCCCTCCTCTTTCCCATACCTCTATTAGCTCCACACGTCACAACCTCCCCTCCCTCTTTCTTGCCTACCTGCACCATGCACTGAGTATCACACCCCCAAACAGCACAGTCACGGCCTACTGGACCATGTCCAGCACTGATTCCTGGCCCACCTTTTTGGCCCTAGTATGTGACACAAACAACCCGTTCCAATCCCTCCCCTTCAGCTGGATCTGCCCTGCTGCACCACAGCTAAATAACTGGCCCTGCCCATTAGACAAAGAGGTGAAAAGTACCATGACTACAGACGAGCAAACAACAAAGAATGCACAGCCTGCCTGCTCAGACATAGCCAAATAAAACAAAAAAACAAGATGAAACAGATTTACAATCAAGAAATGAAGAAAATAACTACTGAATGTCCTGAAGACAGCAGACAATATAAAAACATACAAAAAACAGGACAGGATGGCTCCAGTAGGCATCCAAAAAAAACACCAGATGATGTTCCAGTAGACAAGAAGGCACTAGAACTACCTAATAGGGAATTCAAACCTCTAATATTCAGAGCAATCCACAAGTTGAAGCAAAAAGCAGGAAAAAATAGACAAATTTGTGGAAAAGGCACACCAATTCTTGGAAAATACAGACAGAAAATGCAACAATTCAGGAAAGTAATACAGGAACAAAATGCAAAAATAAATTCACAACTAGAAATCATTCAAAAACAATTAGAAATTCAAAATATAAACAAGATTTCAAAAATGGACAGTGTCGCAGAAGGGCTGAGGAGCAGATTTGAAATGATGAAAGACAGAATCAGTGAAATTGAAGACAAACACTTGGATACAACTCTGAAGAAAAATCAGAAAAAAAAAATGAAGAAATCCTGAGACTTATGTGGGATACAATCAAAAGTTAGCATTTTCGAGTGATCAGAGTTCCAGAACAGGCAGAGAAAATGGAAAACCCAGAGAGGGTCATTGAAGAATTGCTGGCAGAAAATCTCCCTAACATCTTGAATGATGAAAAGCTGACCATCCAAGAAGCTCAATGAACTCCATATAGGATAGATCCCAAAAGAAAAACAGCAAGGCATATCATAGTCACACTTGCTAAAACCACAGACAAAGAAAAAATCCTGTGAGCAGCTCGAGGAAAACAAAAATCACATACAGAGGAGAAACAATAATACTAAGCTCTGATTATTTGGCAGAAATTATGCAGGCAATATGGCAATGGGATAACAGATATAAATTCTTGAAAGAAAATAATTGCCAACCAAGAAGCATATATCCTGCAAAACTTTCATTCAAATATGATGGGGAAATTAGGACATTTCCACATAAACAGAAATTAAGGGAATAAATAAACAGTATTTTTTTTAGTTTTTTTTTTATAGGTATAGAACTTTCTAATGGAGAGGAAGACAAGGCGATACCAAGTAATATTAGACTGGTTCAAACCTAGGAAGATAACAATAAATTTCAAGGTAACCACAAAGAAAGTTAATAAACCTGCTTAACAAAATATAGAAGAAAAAACAAAGTCTCAATAAAAACAAAATCTACAAAAACAAAAGAAGCTCAGCACAGGAGAGTAAGAAGAACAAAGAAAATGTTAACATCACACACACAAAAAAAACACTACAAAATAACAGCAATAAACTCACACCTATCAATAATTACACGGAATGTAAATGGCATAAATGCACCCATAAAGAGACACAGAGTGACAGAAGGGTGAAAAAAAAACAGCATCCATCAAAATGCTGTGTACAAGAGGCACACCTTAGAAACACAGATGTAAACTCATTAAAAATCAAAGGATAGAAAAAATATATCAAGCAAATAACTACCTAAAAAGAGCAGGAGTGGCAATAATAATCTCAGATAAGACAGACTTTAAAACAAAATCCTCCATAAAAGACAAAGAAGGGCACTATATAATGATTAAAGGGACAATCCATCATGAAGTCTTAACCATAACAAACATCTCTGCACCCAATGACAGGGCTCCAAAATACACAAAACAAACTCTAACAGCACTGAAAACAGAAATTGACAGTTCCACGATAATAGTAGTAGACTTCAACATACCAATCTCTGTAAAGGACAAAACATCTAGAAATAAACAGCAAAGATACAGAAGACCTAAAGAGCACAATCAGCCAACTTGATCTCATAGGAATGTATAGAACACTACACCCAACAGCTGCAAAGTACACATTCTTTTCCCGTGCACATGGAATGTTCTCCAGAATAGACCACATTTTAGACCACAGAGCAACCCTCAACAAAATCCAAAACATTGAGATAATACAAAGTACCTTCTCTGACCACAACACCATCAAAGTAGAAATTAACAGGAAGAGTAAGGAAAAAAAAAATCAATTATGTGGAAACTGAGTAACACCCTACTTAAAAACCATTTGGAAATATAAGAAATCCAAGATGGAATCAAAAAGCTCCTAGAATCAAGTGAGAATGAAAACACATCATACCAAAACATTTGGGATACAGCAAAGGCAGTCTCAGAGGTCAATTTATAGCTTTAGAGACACACATCGAAAAGAAGAAAGGAACAAAATCAAAACATTAGTTACACAACTGGAACAAATAGAAAGAGAACCCCAAAATAAGTCCACAGCCACCAGAAGAAAGGAAATAATAAAGATCAGAGCAGAAATAAATGAGATAGAGAATAGAAAAACAATACAAAGAATTAACAAAACCAAAAGTTGGCTCTTTGAAAAGATCAACAAAATTGACAAAACACTGGCCAAATTGACAAAAGAAAAACAGGAAAAAAACACAAATAACCCAAATAAGGAATGAAATGGAGGACATTACAACAGACCCAACTGAAATAAAAAGGATCATAACAGAGTATTATGAAAAACTAGACTCCAACAAATTCGAAAGCCTAGAGGAAAAGGACAAATTTCTAGACACACTACCTACCCAAACTAAGACAAAATGATGTTGAAAATCTGAACAGACCCATAACAAGAGAAGAGATTAACAAGGTAATAAAAAAACTCCCCAAGACCACCAAAAAAAAAAAAAAAAAAAGCCCTGGCCCAGATGGCTTTACTGGAGAATTCTACCACACATTCAGAGAAGAGCTTACACCAGTACTACTTAAACAGTTTCAGAACATAGAAAAGGAAGCCATACTTCCAAGTTCATTCTATGAAGCCAGCATAACCCTGATACCAAAACCAGGCAAAGACACCACAAAAAATAAAATTACAGACCAATATCTCTCATGAATTCTCAGCAAAATTCTAGCCAATAGAATTCAGTATCATATCAAAAAAATAATACTCTGGGACCAAACAGGATTCATATCAGGTATGCAAGGATGGTTCATTAGAAAATAAATCAATGTAATCCACCACATAAATAAGAAGAAAAGAATCACATGATCACCTCAATCGATGGAGAAATGGCATTTGACGAAGTCCAACACCCATTCCTGATAAAAACTCTCAATAAGATAGGTATAGAAGGGAAATTTCTCAACATAATAAAGGGCATCTACGAAAAACCAGTGGCCAACATTGTTCTCAATGGACAGAGACTAAAAACGTTCCCCTTGAGAACAGGAAGAAGACAAGGATGCCTTCTATCACCATTCCTGTTTAACATTGTGTTGGAAGTCTTAGCTAGAGCAACGAAGCAAGAAATAGAAATAAAGGGCATCCAAATTGGTAATGAAGAAGTTAAACTGTCCCTATTTGCGGATGATATGATACTAAGAAAATTCAAAAGACTCCATGAGAAAACTACTGGAACTAATAGAAATATTCAGCAGAGTAGGAGGATACAAGACAAACATACAAAAATCAGTTGGATCCCTATACACCAATAAAGAGAACAATGAAAAAGAAATCAGGAAAACAATGCCATTTACAACAGCCCCTAAAAAAATAAAATACTTGGGAATAAATCTAACCAGGGGTGTAAAAGACCTATACAAAGAAAACCACAAAGCACCACTGCAAGAAACCAAAAGAGCTTTACATAAATGGAAAACATAACCATGCTCATGGATAGGTAGACTCAACATTGTGAAAATGACAATTCTACCCAAAACAATTTACAAGTACAATGTAATACCAATCCAAATATCAACAACATTCTTTCAAGAAATGGAAAAACTTATCACTAACTTTATATGGAAAGGGAAGAAGCCCCAGATAAGTTAAAGCACTATTGAAGAAGAAGAATAAAGTAGGAGGACTCACACTACCTGACCTCAGAACCTATTATACAGCTATGGTAGTCAAATCAGCCTGGTACTGGTACAACGACAGATACATTGACCAGTGGAACAGAATTGAGAACCCAGATGTAAATCCATCCACCTATGTTCACCTGATCTTTGCAAGGGTCCAAAGTCCATCAAATGGGGGAAAGACAGTCTTTTTAACAAATGGTGCTGGCAAAACTGTATGTCCATCTGCAAAAAAAATAAAACAGGACCCATACCTCACACCATATACAAAAACTAATTCAAAATGAATCAAAGATCTAAATATAAAGACGAAAACCATGAAGTTCATCGAAGAAAAAATAGGATCAATGCTAGAAGGCCTAATGCACGGCATTAACAGGATATAAGTCACAACCAACAACAAACAAGATCCAGAGGATAAACTAGATAACTGGGATCTTCTAAAAATTAAACACTTATGCTCATCAAAAGACTTCACCAAAAGAGAACCTAGAGTCTGGGGAAAAAAAATTTGGCTATTACAAATCAGATAAAGGTCTAATCACTCAAATCTACCAGAAAAGCCAACATCTCTACAATAAGAAGACAAATAATTCAATTAAAAAATGGGCAAAGGAAATGAACAGACATTTCACCAAAGAAAACATTCAATCAGCCAACAGACATATCAGGAAATGTTAACGATCTCCAGCCATCAGAGAAATGCAAATCAAAACCACAATGAGATACCATCTCACCCCAGCATTACTGCCACTAATCAATAAAACAAAAAAATAACAAATGTTGGAGAGAATGCAGGGAGGTCGGAACTCTTATGCACTACTGGTGGGAATGCAAAAGGATGCAACCTTTTTGCAAAACAATGTGGCACTTCCTTAAGCTAGAAATAGAAATACCATTTGATCCAGCAATCCCATTCTTAGGAATGTATCCTAGAGAAATAAGAGCCTTCACACGAATAGATATATGTACACCCACGTTCATTGCAGCATTGTTCACAATAGCAAAAAGATGGAAACAACCTAGATGCCCATCAACAGATGAATGGGTAAACAAACTGTGGTACATATGCACAATGGAGTTTTACGCAATGCTAGAGAACAACGATGAATCTATGAACCATCTCATAACATGGATGCATCTAGAGGACATTACGCTGAGTGAAATAAGTCAGTCACGAAAGGACAAATATTGTATGATACCATCACTGTAAAAACTCATGAAAAGGTTTACATACAAAAAGAAACAATCTTTGATGGTTACCAGGAAGGCGAGGGGTGGGGATGGAAAACACTAAATAGACAATAGATAAGTGGTAACTTTGGCGAAGGGTAAGATAGTACAAAATACTGGGGAAGCCAGAGCAACCTGTACAAGGCAAGCCCATAGTAGCTCCATAGACACATGGACCTGAGGGACCAAAATGCTAGGCTGAGGGCTGTGGGTACCATGGTCTCAGGGAATTGGCATACAGAGTTTATAAAGAATGTGTTCTACATTCTACTTTGGTGAGTAGTGTCTGGGGTCTTAAAAGGCTGTGAGCGGCCATCTAGGGTACTCCAATGGTCTCACCCCTTCGGAAGAAAGGAGTAATGAAGAAAACTAAAGACATAAGGGAAACATTAATCCAAAGGACTAATGGACCACATCTACCGTGGCCTCCACCAGACTGAGTCCAGTACAACTAGACGGTGCCTGGCTACTGCCACTGACTGCTCTGACAAGGATCACAACAGAGGGGCCGAGACAGAGCTGGAGAAAAATGCAGAACAAAATTCCAACTCAAAGACCAGACTTGCTGGCCTAACAGAGACTGGAGAAACCCTGAGAGTATGGCCCCCGGACACCCTTTTAGCTCAGTAATGAGGGCACTCCTGAGGTTCACCCTTCAGCCAAAGATTGATCAGTCCTATGGAACAAAACAAGACTAAAGGGGCATACCAGCCCTGGGGCAGGGACCGGAAGGTGGGGGGGGAACAGAAATACTGGTCATAGAGAACCCAGGGTTGAGAAGGAAGAGTATTGTTATGTTGTGGGGTTGTTAACCAATGTCATACAACAAAATGTGTACTGTTTGATGAGAAACTAGTTTGTTCTGTAAACCTTCATCTAAAGTTCAATTTTAAAAAAGTCAAAAAATTAATTAATTAACAATACTCATTTGCATTAGACACATTTCAAATGCTCAGTAGCTACATGTAGCTGGTGGCTACCTTATCTGACTGTGCAGATATAGAATATTCCCATCATTGCATTATGTTCTGGTCTGGACCATGCTGCATTAAAACATAAAAATAGCTAGAATTTTACAAAAGAAAGAAGTAAAACACAAGTTCACACACATACACATATACAAATAAGTTTCTCCCAGCATTCTGGAGCAAAATTAGCTTTCTGCCTGATAGTTCTCACTTTCTCCCAAATATAAAGCATGAGAAAGTAAAGTAGGTTATTTTGTGTGATTAAATGCACACATGTCTAAGGATCACTGGGGACTCCAGAGCCATTTGATACTCTCAGCCACTTATTGTTATTGCACCCATCAAAGCTCAGTAGGATCTCATCAGGTGATACCTGCCAAACCCTGGGATTTACGGACTTTGCACACCCCTCTTATAGGCACTGGTTGAAAACCTTGCAAGTAGTTGATGATTCACCTTTAGAACAGCTGTGCGCTAGTGTTTAGTACCACATCTGTCAAGCCACATTAGCATACCGAACTTTGTTTTATTTCTAAAGGCTCATGGAAGCGTTTTTACTAAAACTGGTAAGTCTCTGATATAAAGTTATTCCTTGTACTCTGTACTTCATGGGGCTATGTAATAGGCCAAGATTGATTTACCGATTAGATGAAATCTGCATTTTCCTAAATCAAAAAGAAGCTAAGGTTTATTTAGCAAGAAATCCCTTCTTACATTATAAAATGTGATACAGAAACAGGGCAAACACTACTGCATGATGACTAATTATAAAAAATGAATGACTTTATGACAAAATTAGAGGCCGATTTGAAATCTCACTACTACCTGGGGATAAAAATAAAACAAAGAACAAAGCAAAAGGAGTATAATACACCAAATTACATATAGGTCCTTAGAAGTACTATAACATCAAGGACTTGGTAGTTGCATTTGTTGAATACAAAGTAAAAGAAACTTAGACTACAAATAAATTTGGAAATACTTTCTGTTATGGATTGAACTGTGTCCCCCAAAAAGGTATATTGAAGTCCTAACCCCTAGAACTTGTGAATTTAGTCTTGTTTAAAAATAGGATCTTTGAAGATGTTATCGGTTTAGTTAACATGAGGTCATAACAGCATAGGGTAGGTCCTAATCCAGTCTGAGCAGTATCCTCATAAAAAGGTGGAAGAGATCAGAGACACACAGAGGAAGGCCGACCATGTGAAGGTGTGTATAAAAGCCAGGGAGGAACTCGGACTACCAGAAGCTGGACAGACACGAAAGTAAATTCCCTTAATTTCAGATGGAGCATGGCCAGCCAATACGCTAATTTTGATGGCTGGCCTCCAGAACTATAAAAGAATAAATTCCTGTTCTTATAAGCCACTCACTTTGTGGTTTTTGTTTTGTTTTTTTTAAGAAAGGGCTAGGAAACTAATATACTTGCTTATCCTTTTTGGCTTTGTTATTTCATCCTTATTGGGGGCACAGACTGGCCCCATTCTGCTCTGCACACCTGGGGTCCCCATGAGTCAAAATCAACTGCACAGCAATCAACACCAGCAACATTGTGGATAGCAGGTATTGCCATCTTCCAGATAAGAATTATATAAAACCAACAAGATAAACTGGGGAGGGGATATGACCTTAAGGAAAAGTAGCACAAAATTACATACGAATGGTCTAAGTTTAAAAAGAGTATAAGAGAAAGAATTCAAGAATGCAAAAGGTCAGTAGCTCCTCTGAAAACCCAAATACTGAGGTACTTCCACAGGGATTAGCAAAACCTGGAGAGCTGAACGTTGTTCTGGAAACTAAAACCCTAACTTTGCAAAGGCAGCATCAAATGGCTACTCTCAAGAGGGCAGAAGAGATCATATTTTCAAATGGGTGATATGATGGATAACTTAATAAAGATTTTCCTACCTTACTAATTCTGATGATAAAAGTCACATTTGCTTAGCCTGGTAAAGTGTCTGTTATCAACAGTAGCTTAGATAGAGAGAAATGTCCCATTGATTTAGAATCTCTTCTACGTGTAAGGTGCTCTATTCAGGGTATAAAATGGCTGTTTTACAAAGACCTCCCCAAAATGCTTCAAATGCTGGAAGGGACCCCAATATAAGGTTATTAGAGGGAAAAAAAGACAATTTTAGCAATTTATTTTCCAAAAATTTGACTTTGCATTTCTATAGAGAGAGAGCAGGAACTTTTCCCAAAAACTTGTCATTAAAACAGGAAAACTTATACTTTCCCAGAATGACCCTACCCACATTCTCAGGTCAAGAAATTACTAGGGCTCACTCAACTCAATGTCAGAGGCTAACTTAAATAAATATTACTGGAATGTGATGAAACAATTTAGTGTTTAATGACCAACCACTAAGAAAAAAAACCACTAAAGCAACTGAAAATCAGTAAGAGCTCCCGTTTACTAAATGGTGATTTCGTGTCAGGCCGTGGAGGAACTGCATCACAAACATAACAAACAGCTACATTGCTGTGGTTGTTATAACAAAACACTGCCCAGTCCTGCTCCATGCTCACAGTCTTTGTCATGCTTGACCCCACTGTTGCAGCCACTGTGTCAATCCATCGCATTGAGGGTTTTCCTCTTTTCCGCTGACTCTGTGCTTTACCAAGCACAATGTTCTTCTGTAGGGACTGATCCCTCCCGACAGCAATGTAAGACTTGGTCGTTCTCACCATTCTTGCTTCTAAGGAGCATTCTGGTCGTACTTCTTCCAAGACAGATATTTGTTCATTCTTTTGGCAGTCTGCGGTATATTCAATACTCTTCGCCAACACCACAATTCAAAGGCATCAATTCTTCTCTCTTCCTTATTCATCGTGCAGCTTTTGTATGCATACAAGGTGATTGAAAATACCATGGCTTGGGTCAGGTACACCTTAGTCTTCAAGGTGACATCTTTGCTTTCAACACTTCAAAGAGGTCCTTTGCAGCAGATTTACCCAATGCAATTCGTCTTTTGATTTCATGGCTGTTGATTGTGGATCCGAGTAAAATGAAATCCTTGACAACTTCAATCTTTTCTTTATCATGATGTTGCTTATTGGTCCCATAGTGAGGATTTTTTTTTTTTTTTTTTTTTTTTTTATGTTCAGGTGCAATCCATACTGAAGGCTGTGGTCTTTGATCTTTATCAGTGAGTGCTTCAAGTCCTCTTCACTGTCAGCAAGCAAGGTTTTGTCATTTGCATAATGCAGGTTGTTAATGAATCTTCTTCCAATCCTGAAGCCCTGTTCTTCTTCATATAATCCATCTTCTCAGATTATTTGCTCAGCATACAGATCGAATAGGTGTGGTAAAAGGATATAACCCTGACACACACCTTTCCTAAATTTAAACAACACAGTATTCCCTTGATCTGTCTGAACACCTGCCCCTTGATCTATGTATAGGTTCTTCATGAGCACAATTAAGTGTTCTGGGATTCCTATTCTTCACAGTGTTATCCGTAATTTGTTATGATCCACACAGTCGAATGCATTTGCATAGTCAATAAAACACAGGAAAACATGCCCCTGCTACTCTCTGCTTTCAGCCAGGATCCATCTGACATCAGCAATGATACCCTGGTTCCATGTCCTATTCTGAATCTGGGCTAAATTTCTGGCAGTTCCCTTTTGACATACTGCTACAGCCACTTTTGAATGATCTTCAGGAAAACTTTGTTATCTTAAAAAAAAAGATATGTATTATTAGCCAAATTTTGAAGTGAAAATATTAAGGCCCACAGAGTTTCAATATATGGCAAAATATGTATAAACTGAATGCAATATCACAATAAAAGTGCTATACACAATGACCAAGTAGGATTTACTCCAAGAATGCAAGAGCAGTTAAATATTAGAGAATCAGTCAATGGAATATACCACATTAAAACCAAAACACCAAACCCATTGCTGTAGAATCTATTCCAACTCATACTGACCCTTATGGAACAGAATAGAACTGCCCCTCAGGGTTTCCAAGGCTGTAATCTTTATGGAAGCATCCCTGGTGGCATAGTGGTTAAAGTGTTCAGCTGCTAACCAAAAGATTGGCAGTTTGAACCCACCAGACACTCTGTAGGAGAAAGATGTGGCAGCTTGCTTCCATAAAGATTCCAAAACCAAAAATCAGTTGCCTTCAAGTGGATTCCTAATAATACTGACCCTATAGGACAGAGCAGAATTGCCCTATAGGGTTTATAAGGAGTGCCTGGAGGATTCAAACTGCCGACCATTTGGTTAGTTCATATAGATTACAGCCTTGGAAACACTATGGGGCAGTTCTACTTTATCTGTAAAGTTGCTATACATAGGAATCAACTCATCGGCAATGGGTTTAGTTTGTTCATTTGTTTGTTTTTTAATCTTTATGGAAGCAGATTGCCACATCTTTCTCCTAAAGACAGGCTGGTGGGGGAGGCGGAGCCAAGATGGCGGAATAGACAGATGCTTCCGTCGAGCCCTCTTTACAACAAAGACCTGAAAAAACAAGTGAAAAGAGTGCATTTGTGACAAGCTGGGAGGCCTGAGCATCAAAGGCAAGCTTAGACAATGAACTGAGAGGCAGGGGGAAGAAGAGGCCATTCAGAAGCAGAGAGGAGTTACCAGACCTGAATCGCGGGGAGCCCTCAGGCACTAGTCTCAGAGCGGCACTGGCAGCAGCGGGCTGGTCCTAGTGTTCGGCCGCAGTTTCCTCAGGGAGAAGCAGCAGCCACACAGCCTACTCACACCTCCAGAAACTGAGGAGCATGGCACGCTCTCGGCAAAATCTAAGCACTTGTGTACATTTTATAGCACCCCCCACCCCCAACCTGGCTTCAGCGGCTGAATCCCTGGGCCTGAGGTAGACCCTGGTGAGCACCTACAGCCATCCTCCCAGCCTTGGGGAAGGAAAAAATTTGCAACTTGGGGGAAAAGATAATTTGCTAGCTCCGTCAACTGGGGGAGCTCAGGACAGAAGCGGCTCCTGTCCAGGCATAAACTGTCCGTGGACCTTGTGCACATTTCCCTTCTTCATGGACCTGTGTGGGCCTATTTCAGGAGAATAGGCCCTTGTTGGCAACCTCCAACCATTTCAGCTGTGCGGTGGGGAGGTGGGTGTTTGATGTTTGACATTGCATTGCCTATTAAACAAGGTCCTCACCTACCCACAATAGGGACCTAAGGACTGCTAGCTCCACTCAGGTCACCCAGCCACCCGCGATAGGGGACCAAAGATAACTGGTACCTCCCAGTCCTTACAAAAAAATCTTTGGATGCCCATGGTCCCTCTGCAGAACCCACCCACCAGTACGCTCTAGGGAACAGAGATGTGTTTTCCTCAGAGACACTTGGGAGTCGGTTCTCATCCCCCTGCCTTGTTCAGAGCATGAACCCCTGCTGCAATCAGATACCGGTGTATATGCCAATCACCCCTGCCCCTCTAAGACTGTAGGACAGAGCCTGTACCACACACTTGATATCAGCTACCTGGAAACCTGAGCTGAATTCATACAAGAAAACTGAATGGACTCCTAGACTGATATACCTGACAACAGCTCTAGCCAGCTGGGGACAGGACACCAGAGCTCCAAGGGCGAAAATAATCAAGCTAGCTCACTCAAGCAACCCACAGGGGTATACCAAAAAAAAAAAAGAAAAAAATAAGCAGCTACGACACAGTAAGGAAGCATAAACTAATACAATAACTTATAGATGGCTCGGAGACAACAGTCAATATCAAGTCACATAAAGAAACAGGCCATGATCACCTCAACAGGCTCTCAAAACAAAGAAACCAGGGATCTTTTAGATGAAAGTGCATTCCTGGAATTACCAGATGCAGAATACAAAAGTTTAATATACAGAACCCTTCAAGACATCAGGAAGGAAATGAGACAATACCCAGAACAAGCCAAGGAGCACACAGATAAAGCAACTGAAGAAATTAGAGAGATTATTCAGAAACATAACGAAATGTTTAATAAGCTGGAAAAATCCATAGACAGACAGCAATCAGAAATTCAGAAGATTAACAATGAAATTACAGAATTAGATAACTCAATAGAAAGTCAGAGGAGCAGAATGGAGCAAGTAGAAGCTAGAATTTCTGAACTCGAAGATAAATCACTTGACACTAATATATTTGAAGAAAAATCAGATAAAAGAATTTAAAAAAATGAAGAAGCCTTAAGACTCATGTGGAACTCTATCAAGACAAATAACCTACAAGTGATTGGAGTACCAGAACAGGGAGGGATAACAGAAAATACAGAGAAAATTGTTGAGGATTCGTTGGCAGAAAATTTCCCTGATATTGTGAAAGATAAGAAGATATCTACCCAAGATGCTCATCAAACTCCACAAAAGGTAGATCTTAAAAGAAAGTCACCAAGACATATTATAATCAAGCTGGCCAAAACCAAAGATAAAGAGACAATTATAAGAGCAGTGAGGGTAAAGAAAAGTCACCTACAAGGGAGAGCCAATAAGAATAAGCTAGGACTACTTGGCAGAAACCATGCAGGCAAGAAGGCAGTGGGATGCCATATTTAAAAAATTGAAGGAAAAAAATTGCCTGCCAAGAATTGTAGATCCATCAAAACTGTCTCTTAAATATGAAGGTGAAATTAAGACATTTCCAGATAAACACAATTTGAGGGAATTTGTAAAAACCAAACCAAAACTACAAGAAATACTAAAAGGAGTTCTTTGGTTAGAAAATTAATAATATCAGGTATCAACCCAAGACTAGAACACTGGGCAGAGCAACCAGAAGTCATCCCAGACAGGGAAATCCAAAAAACAAAGCAAGATTAAAAAAAAAAAAAAAGCCCAACACAGGGTAACAGCGATATTATTATATAAAAGAAGACAACATTAAAATAATAAAGAGGGACTAACAAATGTAATCATACATCTTCCATATGGAGAGGAACATACAGCGATACAAAGAAATAAAAATTAGATTTGAATTTAGAAAAACGGGGTAAATAATAAGGTAACCACAAAGAAGACAAACTATCCTACTCATCAAAATAAAATACAGTGGAAAAATACAGACTCAGCAGAACTAAAATCAACAACAACAAATATGAGGAAAGTACAATATATAAAGAAAATGAAAGCACATAAAATCAAGTGGGAAAAAGAAACTGTCAACCACAAAAAAAGACATCAAAATGATAGCACTAAATTCATACCTATCCGTAATTACCCTGAATGTAAATGGACTAAATGCACCAATAAAGAGACAGAGAGTAGCAGAATGGATTAAAAAACAAGATCTGTCTATATGCTGCCTACAAGAGACACACCTTAGACTTAGAGACACAAACAAACTAAAACTCACAGGATGGAAAAAAATATATCAAGCAAACAACAAAAAAGAGCAGGAATGGCAATATTAATTTCTGACAAAATAGACTTTAAAGTTAAATCCATCAGAAAGGATAAGCAAGGACACTATATAATGATTAAAGGGACAATACACCAAGAAGACATAATCATATTAAATATTTATGCATCCAATGACAGGGCTGCAAGACACATAAAACAAACTATCAGCATTGAATAGTGAGATAGACAGCTCCACAATAATAGTAGGAGACTTCAACACACCACTTTCGGTGAAGGACAGGACATCCAGAAAGAAGCTCAGTAAAGACACAGAAGATCTAAATGCCACAGTCAACCAACTTGACCTCATAGACATATACAGAACACTCCACCCAACAGCAACCAGTTATACTTTCTTTTCTAGTGCACATGGAACATTCTCTAGAATAGACCACATATTAGGCCATAAAGCAAGCCTTAGCAGAATCCAAACCACTGAAATATTAAAAAGCATCTTCTCTGACCATAAGGCCATAAAAGTGGAAATCAATAACAGGAAAAGCAGGGAAAAGAAATCAAACACTTGGAAACTGAACAATACCCTGCTCAAAAAAGACTGGATTATAGAAGACATTAAGGATGGAATAAAGAAATTCATAGAATACAATGAGAATGAAAACGCTTCCTATCAGGACCTTTGGGACACAGCAAAAGCGGTGCTCAGAGGCCAATTTATATCAATAAATGCACACATCCAAAAAGAAGAAAGGGCACAAATCAAAGAATTATCCCTACAACTTGAACAAATAGAAAGAGAGGAACAAAAGAAACCCACAGGCACCAGAAGAAAAAAATAATAAAAATTAGAGCTGAACTAAATGAAATAGAAAACAGAAAAACAATGGAAAGAATTAACAAGATCAAAAGCTGGTTCTTTGAAAATATCAACAAAATTGATAAACCACTGGCGAAATTGACAAAAGAAAAGCAGAGGAAGAACCAAATAACCCAAATAAGAAAAGAGATGGGCGATATTACAACAGACCCAACTGAAATTAAAAGAATCATATCAGATTGCTATGAAAAACTATACTCCAACAAATTTGAAAACCTAGAAAAAATGGATGAATTCCTAGAAACACATTACCTACCAAAACTAACACAAACAGACGTAGAACAACTAAATAGATCCATAACAAAAGAAGAGATTGAAAAGGTAATCAAAAAATTCCCAACAAAAAAAAGCCCTGGTCCAGACGGCTTCACTGCAGAGTTCTACCAAACTTTCAGAGAAGAGTTAACACCACCACTACTAAAGGTATTTCAGAGCATAGAAAAGGATGGAATACTACCAAACGCATTCTATGAAGTCACCATATCCCTGATACCAAAACCAGGTAAAGACACCACAAGAAAAGAAAATTATAGACCTATATCCCTCATGAATGTAGATGCAAAAATCCTCAACAAAATTCTAGCCAATAGAATTCAACAACATATCAAAAAAATAATTTACCATGACCAAGTGAGATTCATACCAGGTATGCAGGGATGGTTCAACATTAGAAAAACAATTAATGTAATCCACCACATTAAGAAAACAAAAGACAAGAATCACATGATTTTATCAATTGATGCAGAAAAGGCATTTGACAAAGTTCAACACTCATTCATGATAAAAACTCTCAGCAAAATAGTAATAGAAAGAAAGTTTCTCAACATAATAAAGAGCATTTATACAAAGCCAACAGCCAACATCACCCTAATGGAGAAAGCCTGAAAACATTCCCATTGAGATCGGGAACCAGACAAAGATGCCCCTTATCACCACTCTTATTCGACATTGTACTGGAAGTCCTAGCCAGAGCAATTAGGCTAGATAAAGAAATAAAGGGCATCCAGATTGGCAAGGAAGAAGTCAAAGTATCTCTATTTGCAGATGACAGGATCTTATACACAGAAAACCCTTAGAAATCCTCCAGAAAACTACTGAAACTAATAGAAGAGTTCAGCAGAGTAACAGGATACAAGATAAACATACAAAAATCAGTTGGATTCCTCTACACCAACAAAAAGAACATCGAAGAGGAAATCACCAAATCAATGCCACTTACAGTACCTCCCAAGAAGATAAATTACTTAGGAATAAATCTTACCAGAGATGTAAAAGACTTACACAAAGAAAACTACAGTACACTTCTGCAAGAAACCAAAAGAGACTTACATTAGTGGAAGAACATACCTTGCTTGTGGATAGGAAGACTTAACATGATAAAAATGTCTATTCTACCAAAAGCGATCTATACATTCAATGCAATTCCAATCCAAATCCCAAGGACATTCTTTAATGAGATGGAGAAACAAATCATCAATTTCATATGGAAGGGAAAGAGGCCCCGGATAAATAAGGCATTACTGAAAAAGAAGAACAAAGTGGGAGGCCTTACTTTACTTGATTTTAGAACCGATTATACTGCCACAGTAGTCAAAACAGTCTGGTACTGGTACAAGAACAGATACGTGGACCAATGGAACAGAACAGAGAATCCAGACATAAATCCATCCACATAGGAGCAGTTAATATTTGACAAAGGCCCCAAAACAGTTAAATGGGGAAAAAACAGTCTTTTTAACAAATGGTGCTGGCATAACAGGATATCCATCTGCAGAAAAATCAAACAAGACCCATACCTCACTCCATGCACAAAAACTAACTCAAAATGGATCATAGACCTAAATATAAAATCTAAAACAAAAAAGATCATGGAAGAAAAAATAGGGACAACGTTAGGAGCCCTAATACATGGCATAAACAGTATGCAAAACATTATAAAGAACGTAGAAGAAAAACTAGATAACTGGGAGCTCCTAAATATTAAACACTTACGCTCATCCAAAGACTTCACCAAAAGAGTAAAAAGACTACCTACAGACTGGGAAAATGTTTTTAGCTATGCATTTCTGATCAGCGCCTGATCTCTAAAATCTACATGATACTGCAAAAACTCAACCGCGAAAACACAACCCAATTAAAAAATGGGCAAAAGATATAAATAGACACTTCACTAAAGAAGACATTCAGGTAACTAACAGATATATGAGGAAATGTTCACTATCATTAGCCATTAGAGAAATGCAGATCAAAACTACAATGAGATTTCATCTCACTCCAACAAGGCTGGCATTAATCCAAAAAATACAAAATAATATATGTTGGAGAGGCTGTGGAGAGATTGGAACACTTATACACTGCTGGTGGGAATGCCAAATGGTACAACCACTTTGGAAATCCATTTCACGCTTCCTTAAAAATTTAGAAATAGAAGTACCATACAATCCAGCAATCCCACTCCTTGGAATATATCCTAGAGAAATAAGAGCGTTTACACAAACAGATATATGCACACCCATGTTTATTGCAGCACTGTTTACAATAGTAAAAAGATGGAAGCAACCAAGGTGCCCATCAACGGATAAATGGATAAATAAATTATGGTATATTCACACAATGGAATACTACACATCGATAAAGAACAGTGAGGAATCTGTGAAACATTTCATAACTTGGAGGAACCTGGAAGGCATTATGCTGAGTGAAATTAGTCAGTTGCAAAAGGACAAATATTGTATAAGACCACTATTATAAGAACTTGAGAAATAGTTTAAACTGAGAAGAAAAAATTCTTTTGTGATTACGAGGGGGAGGGGGTGGGAACGGGGTATTCACTAATTAGATAGTAGATAAGAACTACTTTAGGTGAAGGAAAAGACAGCACACAATACAGGGGAGCTCAGCACAATTGGACTAAACCAAAAGCAAAGAAGTTTCCTGAATAAACTGACTGCTTCGAAGGCCAGAGTAGCAGGGGCACGGGTCTGGGGACCATGGTTTCAGGGGACATCTAAGTCAATCGGCATAATAAAGTCTATTAAGAAAACATTCTGCATCCCACTTTGAAGAGTGGCGTCTGGGGTCTTAAACGCTAACAAGCAGCCATCTAAGATGCGTCAATTGGTCTCAACCCACCTGGATCAAAGGAGAATGAAGAACACCAAGGACACGGGGTGATTACGAGCCCAAGAGACAGAAAAGGCCATGTGAACCAGAGACTACATCATCCTGAGACCACAAGAACTAAATGGTGCCCAGCTGGAACCAACGACTGTGCTGACAGGGAACACAACAGAGCACCCCTGAGGGAGCAGGAGAGCAGTGGGATGCAGACCCCAAATTCTCATAAGACCAGACTTGATGGTCTGACTGAGACTGGAAGGACCCCGGTGGTCATGGCCCCCAGACCTTCTGTTGGCCCAGGGCAGGAACCAATCCTCCAGCCATGGATTGGACTGGACAATGGGTTGGAGAGGGATGCTGGTGAAGAGTGAGCTTCTTGGATCAGGTGGACAGTTGAGACTATGTTGGCATCTCCTGCCTGGAGGGGAGATGAGAGGGTGGAGGGGGTTAGAACCTGGTGAAAAGGACATGAAAACAGAGAGTGGAGGGAGAGAGCAGGCTGTCTCATTAGGGGAAGAGTAATTGGGAGTGTGTAGCAAGGTGTGTATATGGGTTTTTGTGTGACAGACTGACTTGATTTGTAAACTTTCACTTAAAGTACAATAAAAATTATTTAAAAAAAAAAAAGAATGGCTGGTGGGTTCAAAACACTAAACTTCTTGTTTAGCAGCCAAGCTCTTTAACCACTGTGCCACCAGAGCTCTTAAAAAATTAATAGAGGGGAGAGAAAGAACCACATAATCATCTCAATTGATGCAGAAAAGAGATTTGACGAAGTCCAACACCCATTCATTATAAAATACACAACAAACTAGGTATAGATGGAAAATTTCCAATATGGTAAAAGAGCATTTATGAAAAACCTACAGCTAACCTCATACCCAGTGGAAAGAGAGTGAGAGATTTCCCCTTTACAACTGGGGACATGGATGTTCACTTTCACCACTTCTACCCAATGTCATACTGGAAGTCCTAACCAGAGCACAAAGTCAAAAACAAATAAATAGATAAATAAAAAGTATCCAAATCAGGAAAGGAGTAAAACTATCTTTATTCATAGATGACATGATTCTATACATAGAAAATCCTGAAGAACTCCTGCAATGCAGCAGCAGAAAGACACACAACCCAAACAAAAAATGGACAAAGGACTTGAATAGATCGTTCACCAAAGATAAACAAACAGCCAATAAGCACATGAAAAGGTGTTTAACACTATTAGCCATTAGAAAAATACAAATCAAAACCACAGTGAGATACCACTCCACACCCAATAGGATGACTAGTTTCAGAAAAAATGAAAAATACCAGGCGTTGGAGAGGATATGGAGAAATTGGAACCCTCCTCCACAGCTGGTGTGAATGTAAAATAGTGTACTCTGTGGAAAAGTTTGTCAGTTCCTCAAAAAGTTAAACATAAAATGATGATGATATGACCCAGCAATTCCACTCCTAGGCATATACCCAAAAGACTTGAAGGCAGGGACACAAACAGATACTTGGACAGATACAATTCGTAGCAGCAATATTCACAATATTCAATGTCTATCAAGAGATTAACAAGTAAATAAATGCATTCTATCCATACGATGGGATATTATTCAACCATAAAGAGATATACAGTTCTGATGCATGCTGCAACGTGAGTGAACCTTGAAAATATTATGTGAGTGAAATAAGTCAGACACAAAAGGACAAATATAGTATGAGCCCACCTATACAAATATCTAGGAAAAGCAAATGTTTAGAGACCAAAGTTTAATAGTAATTACTAGGGACAGGTGGTGGGGGGAAATGAGGAGATATTGCATGAGGGGTGATGAATTTCTGTTAAGGGTAATGAAAACAAAATTGAGAAATGGATAGTGGTGATGGTTGCATAATATTTTGAATGTAATTAATTTCACTGAATTTTATACAGAAAAATGGTTGAGATGGCAAATATTTGTTACATATATTTTACCACAATAAAACTAAAAAGAAAAACCAAATCTCAAAATATCTATTAATTATTAATGAACTTTACAATGTACTTTACATGTTCCCTTTCCCTCCTTTCCTTTCCAATCCAGGATCATATTTTATATTTAATTGTCATTTCATTTTATAATGATGCCTCTGTACCAGCCTTATGAACAAAGAAATGAACTAAAATGGAAGTGGCTTAAAAGGTGGAAAGCACCCAAATACCCATCAACGAATGAATAGGTAAACAAAATGTGGTACACACACACAATAAAATATTACTCAGCCATAAACAGAAATAAACATGGATGAACCTTGAAAACATGCAGAGTAAAATAAGTCAGTCACAAAGGACAGATGAGTCCACTTATATAAAATATCTAGGATAGGCAAGTGGATAGAGACCAAAGTTTATTAGTGGTTGCCAGGGAGGGTGAGAAGGAAGGGGAAAAGTGGGATTCACTGCTTAGGCAACACCGAGCTTCTGTTAAGATGCGATGGGAAATTTTGGAAATGGATAATGGCGAGAGTTGAACAAGATGATAAACATAAGTAATGTCACTGAATTGTACATGTAATGAATGTTGAAATGGCAAATGATTTGTTACGTATCCCGCCCCCAAAGGGAAGTGGCTTGTAAATTTTTTCTTTTAACTACAAAATAATAACAACAATAATAATGCCTAACTTTTTATGAGCACTTCGTAGATACCAGCCAATGTGAAGCTTTAGAAGGTTGATCTAATTCAACCCCCACAGCAGTATACATGGTGGATTCTATTACTCCCATTTCTCCCTTTTGCTAATAAAAAAATGAAGTCTGAGAGATGTGAAGTTACTTTCCCAAAGTCATTGCAGCTTTTAAGAGAGTAAATCTTCTAGATGGATACTTCTAAACATACATGCAAATCGCTGAGGGATCTTGTTAAAATTCAGATACTGATTCTGTATGTCTGGAGGAGAACTGAGATTCTGCGTTCCTAATAAGCTATCAGGTGATGACAACGCTCTGTTCTACCAACTATGCTTTGGATAACGAGACTCTATAAATACATAGAGCTAAGTGTCCCTGGCATATAAGTCCTCACTAGATATTTCTTAAATTTTTTAATAGAGGGAGGATGGGATGTAGAAGAGAAAGAAAAGAGATAAAGTGAGAGAACAAAAAAGAGATTAGAAAGGCCTGTTGTTGACCTCACGTTAATCAACGTGCCTTGATTTACTATATTTTTCCTCCACAAGGATGTTGTGAAATCACATATTTCATGAGAGAGCTAGAATACTTTCAGGCACAAGATGCTCTCAATTACAGAGAAAAACAAAATGGTAGAAAGCTGAGAGCAGACCATTGCCATGCAGGGAACATATTCGCTGCTTAGGTATAGCATAATTTCAGTAAGACTCCATTTCCTTCTCCATTTTTTTCCAGTGACTAGCTGGTAGAAATGTTATGAGTTAATGAAATGTCTCACCCTCTAGATGTTATATGAGGCTATAACCAAAACCAAACTCATTGCCTGTCAAGTCGATTCTGACTCATAGTGACCTTAGGACAGATTAAAACCATAGAGTTTCCAAGGAGCAGCTGGTGGATTCAAACTGCCGACCTTTTGGTTAGCAGACCAGCTCTGAACCACTGTGCCACCAGGGCTCCGAAGAGGCTATAGAGGCTGCAAAAATGCTGTCAGGATAAGGTTAACGTGAAACAAAGTTTAAGACAAATGCTAACAATTCTCACTAAGGGTCTGTAGGTAAAAACAAAAACTACACATCAAAGCAAATCACTGGTGTGGCAACTAGACGTGAGTGCAGAAGGATAGAAAGGATAGTGAGAAAAGTACAGTTTAGTGTGTAATGATATCCAGAAAGGCATCAGTTTTCAGACAGACCTTGAAAACTCCTATCAATAGCTGTTGTTGTCATTCTTAGGTCCTGCCAAGTCGATTCTGACTCATAGAGACCTTATGTACAAAAGAATAAAACACTGCTTGGTCCTGCACCATCCTCACAATCGTTGTCATGTTTCAGCCCATTGTTGCAGCTATTGTGTCAATTCATCTTGTTAAGGGTCTTCTTTTTCAGTGACCCTCTGTTTACCAAGCATGACGTCCTTCTCCACGAATTGGTCCCTCCTGATAACATATCTAAAGAATTGAGATGAAGCCTCACCATCCTCCTTTCTAAGGAGCATTCTGGGTGTACGTCTTCCAAGACAGATTTTTTCGTTCTTCTGGCAGTCCAATGCATCAATTCTTCTTCAGTCTTACTTATTCACTGTCCAGTCCATGGATGTTGATTGTGGATCCAAGTAAAATGAAATCCTTGACAACTTCAATCTTTTCTCTGTTTATTATGGTGTTGCTTTTTGGTCCAGTAGTGAGAATTTTTGTTTTCTTTATGTTGAGGTGTAATCCATACTGAAGGCTGAAGTCTCTGATCTTCATCAGTAAGTAGCTCAAGTCCTCTTCAATTTGAGCAAGGTTGTGTCATCTGCATATCGCAGGTTGTTAATGAGTCTTCCTCCAATTCTGAAGCTATGTTCTTCTTTATTTAGTCCAGCTTCTATGACTATTTGCTCAGCTTACAGATTGAATAAGTATGGTGAAAGGATACAACCCTGATGCATGCCTTGCCTCATTTTAAGCCATGCAATATCCTGTGGTTCTGGTCGAATGACTGCCTCTTGGTCTATATACACATTTCTTATGAGCACAATTAAGTTTTCAGGAATCCCCATTCTTCTCAATGTTATCCATAATTTGTTATGATTTACACAGTAGAATGCTTTTGCATAGTCAATAAAAAACAAGTAACATCTTTCTGGTATCCTTTGCTTTCAGCCAGGATCCATCTGACATCAGCAATAATATCCCTCATTCCATGTCCTCTTCAGGATCCAGCTTGAATTTCTCTGGCAGTTTCCTGTCGATGTACTGCTGCAACCATTTTTGAATTATCTTCAGCAAAATTTTACTTGTGTGTGATATTAATGATACTGTTCAATAATTTCTACATTCTGTTGAATCATTTTTCTTTGGAATGGGCACAAATACGGAACTCTTCCAGTCAGCTGACCAGGCAAGTGTCTTCCAAATTTCTTGGCACGGACGAGTGAGCACTTCCAGTATTGCTTCTGTACATTGAAACATTTCAGTTGGTGTTCTGTCAATTCCTGGGGCCTTGTTTTTCACCAATGCCTTCAGAGCAGATTGGATTTCTTCCTTCAGTACAATCGGTTCTTGATCATATGCTACCACCTGAAATGGTTGAATATGGATAAAATCTTTTTGGTAGAGTGACTGTGTATTTTTCCATCTTCTTTTGATGCTTCCTGCATCATTCAACAATTTGCCCATAGAATACTTCAGTATTGCAACTTGAGGCTTGAGTTTTTTTCTTAAGTTCTTTCACCTTGAGAAAAGTTGAGCATGTTTTTCCCTTTCAGTTTTCTATCTCCAGATCTTTGCACATTTCATTATGATACTTTACTTTGTCTTCTCAAGCAGCTATTTGAAATCTTCCATTCAGCTCTTTTACTTCATTATTTTTTCCATTCACTCTAGCTACTGTGTGTTCAAGAGCAAGTTTCAGAGTCTTTTCTGATATCCACTTTGGCCTTTTCTTTCTTTCCTGTCTTTTTGATGACCTTCTGATTTCTTCATGCGTGATGTCCTGCATGTCATCCTATAACTCGTTTGGTCTTCTGTCATTAGTGTTCAATGCATCAAATTTATTCTCGCGATCGTCTCTAAATCCAGATTGTATATACTCAAGGTTGTACATTGGACTTGCTCTAATTTTCTTCAGTTTCAACTCGAACTTGTATATGAGCAATTGATGGTCTGCTGCACAGTCAGCCCTGGCCTTGTTTTGAATGATGATATTGAACTTCTCCATCGTATCTTTCCACAGATGGTGTATAGTAACAGCTTTTGCTGTTGATAAAAGGTATTTGCAATGAATAAATCATCGATAAAATTCTATTCTGAGATCTCCAGTGTTGTTTCTATAGCCAAGGCCATATTTTCTAACTACTTATCTTTCTTCTTTGTTTTCAGTTTTCACATTCCAGTCGCAAGTAATTATCAATGCATCATGATTGGATATTTGATCAATTTCAGACTTCAGAAGCTGGTAAAAATCTTCAGTCTTTTCATGTTTGGCCTTAGTGGTTTGTTTGTAAATTTGAATAATAATCATATTAACTTATCTTCCTTATAGGTGTATGGATATTGCAGGTGTATGGATATTATCCTATAACTGGCAGCATTGTACTTCAGGATAGATATTGAAATGTTCTTTTTGACGTTGAATGTGACACCATTCCTCTTCAATTCGTCATTCCCGGCATAGTAGACCATATGATTGTCCTATTGAAAATGGCCAGTACCAGTCTATTTTAGCTCACTAATACCTAAGATACTGATATTTATGTGTACCATTTCATTTTTGATAATTGTCAATTTTCCTTGATTCATATTTTGTACATTCCATGTTCTGATTATTAATGAATGCTTGTAGCTGTTTCTTCTCATTTTGAGTTGTGCCACATCAGCAAACGAAAGTTCCAAAAGTTTTACTACAACCTGAGCGCTTATCTTCCGGCACTATATCAGATAATGTTCCCCTGCTATTCATAAGGTTTTCATTGGCCAGTTTTTTTAGAAGTAGATCTCTAGGTTCTTCCTAGCCTGTCTTAGCCGGGGAGATCTGCTGAAACCTGTCCCCGATGGTTGATCCTGCTGGTGTTTGAAACACTGGTGGCATAGCTTCTAGCATCATAGCGACAACAAGTCACCACAGTATGATAAACTGACAGACTATTGGTGGAGTTTAGTCTATGGTTAACTCTTCTCCACCAATGAAGCTAGATCCTTCTACGTATTCTTCCCTATATCCCATAAATCATGAGCTTTTCTAGTTTGGCTGGTGAGGAGAGAAGCTTTTTCTGACCCTATGTGAGTGCCAGGAGTTTTTCTCTCTAATCCTTACAGGTGGTTGTTTCCCCAGCTTTGGGTCACTTCCTACATGCAAATTAGCGCTCTCCCGGATACTGGAAGGGAATTTTCCGCATGTCTCCTGAGTTTTCTCCGGGTTCAGCTCCCTCTCTCTGGCACGCTGTTTTTCAAACTCTAGGCCCTTTGAGTTCCCCAGATTTTGGCTCCATCTCCTCAATTTAGAGTCAGCCAGGTTCTGCCTGGGTTCTTCTCCTTGAGACAAACCCTGGAACCTTTCTTAGGTCAGTAAACAGAGTCAATAAAAGGGCTGGCCACATTTTTTTAACCTTCTTTCAGGGGTTACTGTCAATTGCTCGATGTCTAGATTCTTAAAAAGTGGTTTCATGTATATACATACATATATATATATATATATATATATATATATATATATATATATATATATATATATATTAGGAGGGTAAATTCAGTCCTTGCTACTCCACTTTGGGTGGAAGTCTAATGTTCATATCTTAAATTTTTGCTGTGTTTTATTTTTCTGAGCTCAGTTAACAAACACCAGCCTAATTGTTCCTGTTCCTTAGCTCCATAGGGCCCCTTCTCTAAGCTTTTAATTTTTAATAATTCTAACTTCTTGGTTTCTCCAGACTTATGGGTCTTATAGCCACTTCCTGCAGTTATCTTAGGATAGCAGAGAACCTCTGTGTTATCTTAGAATTTTTTTATTTTACTCTTTTACTAACCTAGTTTACTAGTTAAAAAACTGTATACCTAGCTAAAATTTCTTTATGTTAAATTCTCTATGCTTCAATAACTGGTGTGGCTTTTCTGTCTCCTGACTGAACCTTGACTAATACATGGGTAAACAGCTAGTAGCAGACTTGACTCTCATCGCTGAATTGCACAGCAAAAAGAAACAGACAATTGGAGCTCATTCTAGATATGCCTCTCCTCTGATGCAGGCAGCAAAGGTGCCCCAGCAGAGACAGGTCTGTGTAATTTCTGGGCTCTGAGGCACTGATGTAAGTGAATTAATTCAAAAGTGTGAGAAAGAAGAGTGGAATCCAGATTTTCTAGAGCCATGGAAGCTGGATGAACCTCAGAAACTGTTACCTTGAAATAATCTTTAAACTCAAAACCTTAAATGAAAACTGTCCCCTAAAGTCTTCTTTGAGCTAAAAAAGAGTTATCTTAATTAGTAAAGTATGTCTGATTTGAGCATTGTGCTCTTTTAAAGAATTATCTATGTGAGATCAAATTGACAAAGGCAGCTCAACAGGTTGGATGAGAAGCTTAGAGGGCAGAGAGTTTAAGCTAATGGTGGTAGAATAATTTGGAAAAGTATATCGAGAACGGTAGCACAACTTGAAGAATGTAATCAACGTCACTGAACTGTACATGTAGAAATTGTTGAAGTGGTGTACTCTTGGCCAAACGTACTTTTACCAACATAAAATTAAAAAGAAAAGGGGGGGGGGTTGAGAAAGAGGATATAACTCCAATGACAAGGGGGATTTAGAAAAAATAAGAGTTTTATGCACAATTTTATGTCAAAATATTTTTGGAATTTCAATAAAAGGCAAGAAAACATGTTAATAAATATTTTATTCAAATTGACCCAAAATTTAAAAAATCCAAGAGACCAATTATCATTAAAAAAAAAATTAGAAAAGCATCCAAAAACTATCCTCAATCTCTTCACTAGTCCCACCCCTTAAAAAACAACAAGCCCAGGTGTTTTTTTCACTGGCGAATTCTATCCAACATTTAAGGATTTCTATACTATTTAAACTGCTTAAAAGCATAAAAAAAAAGGTTGCCAAACCATTTTATGAAGCAAGTAAAACACTGATCACAAAGTATTTTGGAAAAGAGACCCACTCCTTCCCCAATTAAAACAAAATGAAAACGATTTCTAAGGGTTACTAGTTTTATATACACCTTAGAGGAGAGTGTGAGAGTATGGGGGGCTGGGTTGTGGGGAGAGGGTATGACCCTGGGGATGGCGTTCAGATTTTCTCAGGGAAGAAACCACCCCTGTTGATTTGTCTACCCTTCTCCCTACTGGATACATTTTATCTAAGTTATTCCCAAAAGCTGCACACCTGTCCTACTGTAAACACCCTTAGGAACTACAACCAACACGCTCTTTTCCTCAATAGTCTGTGCCGGGACTTCACCTGGTTTCATTAATCCCAGCCTATGTTTTCCCAATGCTGTCAGCAGTCTGACCTTGGCAAAGTAATTAATTAGTTGATTGAATGAATGATTGATTAAAAATAAAAAATCAGCTGTCATTTTCCTTATGTTTAGTCTTTAAACAAAGTCCCTAGGTGTCACAGTTTGCATTTGACTGCTAACCTAAACATTGGCGGTTCAAACCCACCCAGCAGTACCATGGCAGAAAAGGCCTGGCAATCTGATTTCCTTAAGATTACAGACGAGAAAAATCCTACGGAGCAGTTCTCCTCTGTAACACATGGGACTGCCATGAGTCGAAATCAACTCAACGGCAGCCGAGAGCAACAACGTCTTTGAACAGGAGATATATACAATATCCTACTGTGCATGCTGATCAAAGGATCCGAGTAGGTAATTTATAGAACAGGAAATTTTTTAAATGTCTATTCACTTTTTGCTTTGGTGGGCATACAACTTTGTAGGACTATTACATTGAACCAAAAGAGTAAAGTTACATCGTGTAGCAAAACTAAAGAGATGAGCAGGTTCAGAAAATGACAATAACTCTGGTAGTCCTAGACTCCAGGGGGCTGCTGACCAAGATGTTTTCTCACTGGTATACACAATATATAAAAGCTGTATATCAGCTCTAGATATTATCGTCTTTTCTAGGTTACTTTGCCAGAAATTTCCGACATGCTTTCTACTAGATGATTTTCCTCATCTAGTATATAAAATTCATTGCTCACCTTAGAAATCATCTCACAATTAATATGTAGAAAATAGTAGTAGTTACCACATTGATTTTAAAAGCTGCAAATACACCAAACAATAACAGGAATAAAAATATTCTTCTTAAATCCCAGGAATGCTTAACTTCTGAGGGCTTCAAAAACTCTCTAAAAATGACCCAGGGTGAGATAAGTATCAGGAGCTTAGAACTGTTATACTTTTTCATCATTTGTAATTAGTTTAGAATTCTTAGGACTGTTCTCTTAGTTAAATAAAGTGATGGATTTATAAAAAGCCACTGCTTTACAAGGAACAATTATCCTTTGCTTCAGAAAGTTTAGTCAGAAACAAATAGCTGTACCTCCTTGAAAGACGAGTCCTAACTGAAATGCTTAAAGCTGACAGTTTTAAACTGTCTGGGCAGTGAAGGGAAGGCAAAATAAGTAACATGTTTGCTTTAGGTTTAGGAATGAAAGTGCTCTGAATGAACTGGAAAAACAAACGGTCACTCTGACTCTATCATTCATTAAAAATCTTCGAAGGTAAAAAATGTGGTGTGGAATAGAATGCGCCACATCTCCTAAAATCCTCTTGTCTTTTAAGAAAACAGGAAGTCAGGCATAAGACAAGCGACTCGAATAATTGCCCGTCAACATTGAATCCATCATTGGCTAATAGTTGCCTTCAAGTTTTCTTCGGGAGATGATAACCACGTTATCCTGTACAGCCCACTTCTCTCTCTGTCTCTTTCACACAAAAACATACACACACACTCACTTTCTCCACCACACACACAAAAATACAAATATATACATACGCAAACATACACACAAGGCGTCAAGTTATGTAAGAATTGCTTAGAAAGAGCAGTTGGGAGGGTGACACTCTGTACAGTTATACAAGCTGGCAAAGTATAGCTTTGGAAGAGATGGGCACAGACACCATTATCGACAGCCCGATAGGAACACAACAATAAGCTGCCATCTAGAAATGATCCTGAGGGGAAAAACAATGAAAATAATAGCTATCTAGGTAGTTTGTGTACGGGCCAATGACAGCAGTTACTGGAAGCTATCTTGGCAATAGAAGTTACCCTTCTCCGAATATTTGACTTGGGAGCTGATCAAAAACATAAAGAAAAGGGAGGGTTATAACTCCAGCTTATATACATATATATATCCATTGCCGTCGAGTGAATTCTGACTCACAGTGACCCTATAGCACAGAGTACAAATAATCCCCATAGGGTTTCCAAGGAGCAGCTGGTGGATTTGAACTGCAACTTTTTGGTTAGCAGCCAAGCTCTTCACCACTGTACCACCAGGGCTCTCTCTCTCTCTATATATATATGTATATTTATAATTGGATATTGTCTTAGTTATCTAGTGGTGCTATAACAGAAATACCACAAGGGATGGCTTTAACAGATTTATTTAGGAGGCTGGAAGTCCAAATTCAGGATGCCAGCTCTAGGTAGGTGAAGACTTTCTCTCTTGGCCCTGGAGGATGGTCCTTGTCATCAATCTTCTCCTTGTCTAGGAGCTTCTCAGCACAGGAACCCCAGGTCCAAAGGACAAGCACTGCTCCTGGCTCTTCTTGCTTGGTGGTAATGAGGGCCCTCTCCTCTCTGCTTGCTTCTCTCTTTTATATCTCAAAAGAGATTGACTAAAGACACAACCTAATCCTGTAGATTGTGTCCATGCCTTATTAACATCATAGAGGTTAGAATGTACAACACATAGGATAATTACATCAGATTACAAAATGGAGGACAATCATACAATACTGGGAATCATGACCTAGCCAAGTTGACACATACTTTGAGAGGATACAATTCAATCTATGACATTCTACCCTGTCTTAATTATCTAGTGCTTCTATTAAAAAAAAAAAAAAAAAATTTCTTTTTTTCTATAACAGAAATACCACAAGTAGATGGTTTTAACAAACAGAAGTTTATTCTCTCACCATCTAGTAGCCTAGAAGTCTGAATTCAGGGTGCCAGCTCCAGAGTAAGGCTTTCTCTCCCTGTCAGTTCTGGGGTAATGTCCTTGTCATCAATCTTCCCCTGGTCTAGGAACTTCTCAGTGCAGGGACCTCAGGTCCAAAACATGTACTCTCCTCCCGGTTCTTCATTCCTGGTGGCATGAGGTCCCCTGTCTTTCTGCTCCCTTCTCTCTTCTATATCTCCAAAAAGATTGACTTAAGATACAACCTAATATTGTAGGTTGAGCCCTGTATCATTAACATAACTGCCAATAATCCCACCTTATTAACATCATAGAGGTAGGATTTACTATACATAGGAAAATCACATCAGTTGACAAAATGGTAGGTAATCTCACAATACTGGAAACCATGGACTAGCCAAGTTGACACACATTTTTTGGGAGGACACACTCTAATCCACAACAACCCCCCAAAATTCATATCCTTGCCACATGTGAGACACATTCACCCAATTATATCATCCCGAAAGTCTTAATCAACTCCACATTCAAAACTCAATCTTCTGCAAAATTCCTCTTCATCTGTGAAATTCAAAATACAAGTTATCTGCTTCCAAAGTTTAATGGTGGAACAGGTACAAGGGAGACATTTCCATTACAAATGGGAGAAACTGGAGGGAAAGAAGGGAGAACAAGTCAGCAGAACACATTACATTAGCTCTGTTCTCTGAGACTGTTAAGGAAATGACCCTGCCCTCCAGACTTTGGGTGCTGGCCAAAAAAGGTCATTGAAACATGTCGTGTTAGTTTCCTCGGGGTGTGGTAACAAACTTCTACAACTGGGTGACTTAAATCAACAGAAACTTATTCTATCGCAGTTCTGGAGGCCAGAAGTCAGAAATCAAGGTGTCTGCAAAGCCATGTCCTCCACCCCCCAGGGCTCTAGGGAAAAGCTCTTCCTTGTCTCTTCCAGCTCCTGGTGGACGCAAGCTGTCCTCAGTGCTCCTGGGTTTGTAACGTAATCACTCCAATTTCTGCCTCTGGCTCCATCTGGCCGTTTTCCCTCTCTGTCCATGTGTCTGTGTCTGTGTCTGAATTTTCTTCTTAGAAGGACAGGAGTCAGACTGGATATAGGGCACACCTTTATCCCAGCACGACCTCATTTTAACTTGATTATATCTGCAAAGACACTACTTTCAAATAAGGTCATATTCACAGGTTCTGGGTGAACATGACTTTTGGAGGGACACTATTGAACCCTGTACGCATGTATAAGCATAATAAAACCAACTTCCTTCACAGGAGTCCATACCAGGAGACAATCTGATGCCCATTAGAATGAGAGAAAGAGATGGTAGTTGCCTTTGGAGGATAGTATTTACTGTGAAAAAACTTAAAGTTACCTTCTGGGCTGCTGGAAATATTCTATATTTTCATTTGTGTTGTAGTTAAAAGATATTTGTATATGTAAAATTTCATGAAGCATTAAAGATTAGTACACATTATTGTATATATATGTATATATAACAAAAAAGAAAAAAGGCGGTTATTTATCTGTTGTGGAAAGTATATTCTGGACTGTGTTGTGTTCCTCAGTAAACTCTGAACCTGCCAACCTGGAGCCAAGAGGGAGGGAGCAAGGGGACTATCAAGAGCCACACCCAAGTCTCACCTCCAGGTGGAGTCAGAGGACCAGCTTAGCCCCAGCCCTCCCTGGGCATATCCAGCGTCCTGCTCAATCTTCTCCGTCTACCTCGCCACTCTCTGGCGCCCCCTGGTGATCATGAGGAGAAGATCATCTTGGCCGCAGCCAAGAGCAGGAAGCAGTTAGCTACTTCTAGCGCTGACCCACGTACAAACTTCTACCCAGAAAAAAAGGCTTCGTTCCAAGAACTATCTACATGGGACCAAATTGACAACAACAACTCAAAAGATTTCTGGAATTTTAGCGGACAGTGGTTCCAGAAATCTTTAGAGTTGCTGTTGTCAATTTGGTGAGTTTTTGTTAATGGGGGAGGAAGAAATCAGAAAAGGAGGGTGAGAATGGTTGCAGAACTCAAAGAATGTAATCAAATCAACGTCACTGAATTGTACACGTAGAAACTATTAGATTGGTGCATGTTTTGCTATATATATTCTTAACAACAACAAAATCAATATTAAAAAAAAAAAGGCTCTGACAAATCCCAAAGAGTCACTATTGATATTATGCTGTACAACCGGGTAGTTTCAACCAACTCCCAAGTTTCTCTGCTCTAGACCTGATACTGCCCCTCTCAGGACACATCTAACCCAGAAGTGGGGAGTGCAGGTAAGGAAGGCACAGCTCTTTAATGATCCTTACGCTCTTCTCTTTGCACTCCATCTATTGAGGTCCACCGGGTCTGTTTCCCAAGACGCCTCTGGGTGGGCACAATCTGCAGCATTCTTTCTGGTTGTTGAGAGCATAACCATTTGTGCCACCACGAAAGCTCAGGCACTGTTCTAGGAGATGAATGTATAGCTTTGGATAAGTTAGAATATAATGGTTTTCATCTCTGTACCTTTTCCCATGCTGTCCGTTGCCTGGAATGTCAAACAGACACATACACACCTCTCCATGGTCTGGTCAGCATCCACTTTGTCCCCCTCAGTCTGTGTTAGACGCACTTCCAGCAAGCTCTCGGGGGTCCCTCTCTGTAGCAGCTGCTTTTCCCTCTAAATTCTGCAGTATCTGAGGGCTCCTCAACCTCCCCCACTAGAATGTAAGATCCCTGAGGGCAGGGGCTTGTTCATCTGTTATAGTCTTAACACCGTGCCTGGCACAGGGGAAAGTCTCATTCAGTATTTGTTGAATGAATGAATGCACAACTGAATAAATAAATAAATTCATAGAGAAAATAGTTTTGGTGTTTCTTTTTCTTTTTTAAAAAATTATTTATTTGGAAATAATTTCAAAATTACAGACAAGGTGCAAGAATAGTATAACAAATTTCTCTATATCTTTTACCTAGATTCACCAATTTTTAACACTCTGCAACATTGTTTTTCTCTCTACTCATGCACACATATACATACAAACATAATATATACCAATATATGACACATGTATATATAACAATATGCATTTTCCCTAAATCATTTGAGAATGTGTTGCATATACTGTGCCTGCTTACTCCTAAATACTTCAGTGTGTATTTCCTATGAACAAGGTCATTCCCTTACATAACCACATTATAGTTATCAAATTCAGGAAATTTAACATTTTTTAAAATGGTTCTATCTAATGTCAGTATTCCCATTGTTGCAATAATATCTGTTATAGCAATTTTCTTTTTTAATTTCATTGAGTGGATTTTCAAGCCACTATATGAATAGCAAATCAAGTAGACCAATCATAGGGTAGACTGTGGCCCAACCAATCATTTCTGGCAGAACTATAAACTTAAAGCCAGAAAAGCTATAATAAGAGAACACATTGCACTGTACTTTTATACCTGAGACATCTCAAAATTTTGCAACTAACTTCTCTCCCAGTTTGTTTTGGGGAGAATATATTTATCTATATGTTGACTTTCTTGATATTTTATTTGTTTATCTCTGTGATAATTTTGGATTCATTTTGGTTTAAACAAAAAAAAAGCAGCTATTACTCAGTCACTTCTGTGTTCCTGCTTCCTGCACCCAACTCAGATTCTGCAATTAAACTCACAGAAACTAAAAAGGAGAAGGAAAAACAAAGAGAAATAGATAAAGAGATACATTTCAAGAAGTGTCAAAAGAAAGAAAACAGAAACATGATTTAAAAATTAGAGACAGGAACAGAGAATTAAAGAGCAAAAAAGATAAAACCAAGAGGCATTTTAAGAACATATTTTAGTACATGAAGGATTTTTACACTGAGCACAATAATAGACTCTTCCTCAGGGGCTTATGAGGGAGGGAGTGTTTTCAGGCAAAGTGGCAGAGACAGAGTCAGCTGGCTTTTACCGGGCACGTACCATAGGTGGGGCGTGATCACAGCTATCAAGGGGCTTATAATTTAACAGGAGAGACAGCTGTGCATAAAAAAGATGACTGGTATCAATTTAATGAAACAGATCACAAGAGCTATGAAATCAGAGGCAGAAAAGACAACTAAGAATTCACGAGCTTGGGTAGAGAGGAAACACTCCATCGAAGAGATGAAAAGGTTGGGTTCTGTCAATGAGAGAAGAATGGACTCAAGTGAAGAGAGGAGCCAGACAGAATGGCATGAAATATAACTGAGAAGTCTGAGACGATGCATCTTTAGCAGCTCCCAGCTAAAGTCGAATTCCCCACTTGCCCAGTAGATCCTGGCCCAGCACCAGCAATTCCTGCTCTGGAATTTTTTCTTCCCTCTTCTCCACTGGATAACTGCATCAGCATCATTGGTTTTCTACCATCTAAAACACATACACCCCAATCAAAATTACTTCCACTCTAGCTACTGCCCCAATTCTCTTTTTATTTTTTTAATGGGAAAATTCCCTGGAAGTGTTGTCTATACTCCGTGTCTCCAATTCCTCTCCTCTCGTTCTGTCTAGAATGCACTCTCATCAGGCCCTCCCCAGACTGCTGCTGTCAGGCTTCCAGTGACAGCCTGTGCGTAAGTTCAGTGGTCAATTCTCAGACCTCATCTTACCTAATATCTTTGAACCATTTGACTCTCTTGATTCCTCTCTCCTCAATGCAATGCTTTCTCCAACTGGCTTTCAGAACACCAAGCTCCTTCTTTTTTCATTCCCTTAAGTCATCTCATTCAGTCTCGTGGCTTTAAATATCATCTGTAAGAAATAATAATAAATAAACAAATACCATCAGTCTGCTAATCACATCCCTGGGTGGAACAAACAGTTTGTACTCGACTACTAACCTAAAGGTTGGGCTCCCCCACCCCAGTGATTCTGCAGAAGAGAGGCCTGGCAATCTGCTTTCATAAAGATTACAGCCAAGAAAATTTTACGGAGCAGTTTTACTGTGTAGCACAAGAGGCTGAAGGGCAACAAGCTTGGTTTTTGGTATTTTGGGTTGCTAATGACTCCCACAAGCATCTCTCTGCTTAGACACTGCTCCTCAATTCCACACTTGTGTCATCTAACTGCTTACCTGATACCCCTACTTAGACATCCAAAGGCACCTCAGATTAAACATGGTCAAACTGTTACCCCTAACATTCTTCCCCTCCCTCCCCAATTTTACTCCTTTTATAATGGCTCCACTCTTGATAAATGGCAACCCTTCTTTTGTTACTGTAGCCAAATATCTTAGCGTTATCATTGAACTAGCCTTTTTCTCACCATTATCCAGTTCATCAACAAATCATGATAATGCAACCTTCAAAATACATCCAGAATTTGGGCGTTTCAAAAAGCCCAAGCCACTATTATCTCTCACCTGGAGTGATTAATTGCTGCACCACCAGGGCTTCTTCTACATCAATTTACCCATTGTCAAAAAAACCAGACCCATTGCTGTTGAGTGCCTTCATCTTCAACTCATAGTGACCCTATAGGGCAGAGTAGAACTGCCCCATAGAATTTCCAAGGAGCACCTGGTGGATTCCAACTGCTGACCTTTTGGTTAGTAGCTGTAGTACTTAACCACTACACTACATCAACTTAGGGGCTTAGAAACCTAAGTTCTCAGACGGTAAGAAATTCTTGCTAATCAACCTCACAAGAAACTGAGGATACACCAGAGTGATGCTAATTTAGCACAGAAAAATATAATTCTCAAAAGAGCCAGATAGCACCTTTGAGTGCACAGATCATGCTCTTTCTAGTTTAAATGTTCATGGGAAGTCAATTTATAATTGGAATGTAATTTGGTGAGTAAGAAAACACAGCTGAAGAGTTAGTTGGAGGTTCTCCAGGGCTCCTTTCAACAGGCCTTAACTTAGCAGCTATCTTCACTTTCTTCACAAATTGGCCAGTATTTGACAAACTATCAAAAATGATTTCTACCCAAATGACCTTCAATTGAGTCCCTGGGGACCACTCCTTCTCTATTAAAATGATATTTCTTTCTAAATTTATTTTTTAAATTAACTACAAAATTAGCTGTGCTCATTGTGAGAAGTCAAACCGTTAGACTTACATAAGGTTAATAATGCTGATGTTTGTCCCTACTGCTATTTTTCCTGTTTCTTTCTTCTTTGCTTCTTCTATCTATATTTCTATTCCTCCCTGAAACTCTTTCACTTTCTACTTCTTTTCCTGTTTTGCATTTTTGTGATTTTCTTGCTCACCTCATCTCTTCCCATTCCCATACCTTCACTTTGATTACTCACAATACGCTAATGAAGTATATTTTATAATAATGTTCTTATGCAAACCTCCTCAGAACTTGAGAAAAGCCCAAGATACTTCCATCTTTTGAGACTCCAGGTATAGTTAAAAAATGAAGAAATGACAACATGAGTTGTTATGGATTGAACTGTGCTGCCCTAAAAATACATGTTCAAATCCTAATGCCCAGGAGGTGTCTGACATATGATTGCGACTTTATTTAGAAATATGGTCATTGCAGATATAATTATCTAAAATGAGGCCATTGGAGTGGAACCTAATCTTTTTCATGACTGGTGTGCTTATAAGAAGAGATGAGAGACAGACACACGCAAATGGAAGAAGGCCAAGTGAAGACCAAGGCAAAGAGTGGAGTCATAAACTGCCACAAGCCAAAGAATGCCTGGGGCTACTCAAAGTGAGAAAAGACAGCATCATAATTCAAAGGAACCAATTTTTTTTCAGGCTTCCTTATTCATCGTCCAGTTTTTACATGCATATTCCTCACCAACACCATAATTCAAAGGCACCAATTCTTCTTCTTCGGTCTACCTTATTCATTGTCCAGCTTTGAGGTGGTTAAAAAAACACCATGTGAGCTGTTTAAAAAAACACCACAGCTTGGGTCAGGCACACCTTAGTCTCTGCTTTGTAGCACTTTAAAAAGGTCTTTTGCAGCAGATTTGCCCAATGCAATTCACTTTGATTTCTTGACTGGTACTTCCATGGGTGTTGATTGTGGATCCAAGTAAAATGAAGTCCTTGACAACTATAATATTTTCTCCATTTATCATGATGTTGCTTATTGGGCCATTTGTGAGGATTTTTGTTTTGTTTATGTTGAGGTGTAATCCAGACTGAAGGATATAGTCTTTGACCATCATCAGTAAGTGCTTTGAGCCCTTTTCACTTTCAGCAAACAAGGTTGTGTCATCTGTATATCACAGGTTATTAATGAGACTTCCTCCAAACCTGATGCTGTGTCCCTCTTATATAATCCACCTTCTCAGATTATTTGCTCAGCATACAGATTGAATAAGTATGGTGAAACCCTGATGCACACCTTTCCTGATTTTAAACCACGCAGTATCCCCTTGTTCTACTCAAATGACTGCCTCCTGGTCATTTGACACATTGAACACTAATGACCGAAGACCAGAAGGAATTGTGGGATGACATCAAAGACATCACTCATGAAGAAAGTAAAAGGTCTTTAAAAAGAGAATAAAGAAAGAAAAGACCAAAATGGATGTCAGAAGAGACTCTGAAACTTGCTTTTGAACAGAGTGGCCAAAATGAATGGAAGAAATGATGAAGTAAAAGAGTTGAATGGAAGATTTCAAAGGCAGCTTGAGAAGACAAAGTAAAGTATTATAATGACATGTCCAAAGAACTGGAGTTAGAAAAGCAAAAGGGAAGAACACACTTAGCATTTCTCAAGCTCAAAGAACTGAAGAAAAAAGTTCAAACCTCGAATGGCAATATTGAAGAATTCTTGGACAAAATAGAATGACACAGGGAGCATCAGAAAAAGATGGAAGGAATACACATAGCCACTGTACCAAAAAGAACTGGTCAACCTTCAGTCATTTCAGGAGGTAGCAAATGATCCAGAACGAGTGGTATTGAAGGAAGAAATCCAGGCTGCACTGAAGACATTGGGGAAAAACAAGGCTCTAGAAATTGATGGAATACCAATGGAGATGTTTCAACAAATGGATGCAGCGCTGGAAGTGCTCACTCACCTATACCAAAAAATTTGGAAGACAGTTACCTGGCCAACAGACTGGAAGAGATCCATATTTATGTCTGTTCCAAGGAAAGGTGATCCAACAGAATGCAGAGATTACGGAACAATATCACAAGCAGGTAAAACTTTGCTGAAGATCATTCAAAAGTGGTTGCAGCAGTACATTGACGGGGAACTGCCAGAAATTCCAGCCAGATTCAGAAGAGGACGTGGAAAAACGGATACCATTGCTCATTTCAGATGAATCTTGGATGAAGGCAGAGAATACAAGAAAGATGTTTACCTGCGTTTTATTGACTATGCTAAGGCATTCAACTGTGTGGATCACAGCAAATTGTGTATAACTTTGTGAAGAGTGGGAATTCCAGAACACTTAGTTGTGCTCATGAGAAACCTGTACATAGACCCAGAGGCAGTCATTTGAGTAGAACAAGGGGATACTGCATGGTTTAAAATCAGGAAAGGTGTGCGTCAGGGTTTCACCATACTTATTCAATATGTATGTTGAGCAAATAATCTGAGAAGGTGGATTATATAAGAGGAACACAGCATCAGGATTGGAGGAAGTCTCATTAATAACCTGTGATATGCAGATGACACAACCTTGCTTGCTGAACGTGAAAAGGACTGGAAGCACTTACTGGTGATGGTCAAAGACTATATCCTTCAGTATGGATTACACCTCAAACAACAATCCTCACAACTGGACTAATGAGCAACACCATGATAAACGCAGAAAAGACTGAAGTTGTCAAGGATTTCATTTTACTTGGATCCACAATCAACACTCATGGAAGCAGCAGCCAAGAAATCAGAAGTGCATTGCATTGGGCAAATCTGCTGCAAAGGACCTCTTCCAAGTGTTAAACGGCAGAGATGTCACCTTGAGGACTAAGGTGTGCCTGACCCAAGCCATGGTGTTTTTTAATTACCTCAGATGCATGGGAAAGCTGAACAACGAATAAGGTAAATGGAAGAAGAATTGGTGCCTTTGAATTATGGTGTTGGTGAAAAATATTTAATATAGCATGGACTGCCAAAGGAATGAACAAATCTGTCTTGGAAGAAGTATAGCCAGGATGCTCCTTAGAAGCAAGGATGATGAGCCTTTGTCTCACATACTTTGGACATGTTGTCATGAGGGACCATCCCTGGAGAACAACATCATGTTTGGTAAAGTAGAGTGTCAGCAAAAAAGAGATGGATTGACACAGTGGCTGCCACAATTGGCTCGGGTGTGACAACGATTACACAGGACCAGGCAGGGTTTCATTCTGTTGTACATAGGGTTGCTACAAGTTGGAACTGACTAGACGGCACTAACAACAACAACATACTCAAGGTTGTATTGTGGCTCTCGTGGACCTGTTTTGATTTTCTTCGGCTTCTATTTAAACTTGCATATGAGCAAAGATGATCTGTTCAGAAATCGGCCCCGGCCTTGTTTTGACTGATGACACTGAGTTTTTCCATCATCTCTTTTCATAGATGTAGTCAATTTGATGTCTGTGTCTTCCGTCTATTGAGGTCTCCATTTATGTTGTTGAAAAAGGGTATTTGCAATGAAGAAGTTGTTGGTTTTGCAAAATTCTATCATGTCATCTCTGGTATCATTTCTATCACCAAGGCTGTATCTTCCAACCACTGATCATTCTACTTTGTTTCCAACCTTCCCATTCCAATCACTGGTAATTATCAATTCATCTTGATTGCATATGTGATCAATTTTAGACTGCAGAAGTTGGTAAAAATCTTCAATTTCTTCATCTTTGGCCTTAATATTGGTAGGTAAATTTGGCTAATAGTCATATTAACTTATCTTTCTTGTAGGCATATGGATATTATCTTATCACTGACAGTGTTGTACTTCAGAACAGATCTTGAGAAATGTTGTTCTTTTCGATGATGAATGCGACAGCATTCCTCTCCAATTTGTCGTTCCTGGCGTAGTACACCATATGATTATCTGATTCAAAATGGCCAGTACCAGTCCACTTCAACTCACTAATGCCTGGGATATCAATCTTTGTGCATTACATTTCATTTTTGACAATTTCCAATTTTCCCAGATTCATACTTGGTGCATTCCTTGTTCCTATTATTAATGAATGTGTGCAGCTGTTTCTTCTCATTTTGAGTTGTGCCACATCAGCAAATGATAATCTCAAAAGCTTTACTCTATACACGTCATTAAGGTTGACTCTACTTCGAGGAGGCAGCTCTTCTCCAGTCATATTTTGAGTGCCTTCCAACCTGAGTGGCTCATTTTCAGGGACTATATCAGAAAATGTTCCACTGCTATTTATAAAGTTTTCACTGGCCAGTTTTTTCAGAAGTAGACTTCCAAGCCCTCCTTTTTAGTCTGTCTTAGTCTGGAAGCTCAGCTGAAACATGTCTACCATGGGCGATCCTGCTGGTATTTGAAATACCAGTGACATAGCTTCCAGCATCACAGCAACACGCAAGCTATCACAATGCAACAAACTGACAGATGCGTGGTGGCTGTATAATCTTATGTGGACATAATTTTAAATGTCTAAATGTGAGGCTATTTGAGAATGTGAAAATTGTGTCTCCTGGTTTCCTTTGTGGTAGGCTGTGGTTTTATTTATCATGAACATTTTATTCACTTTGGGAGAAAAGTATTATCTTACCTTCTTGTTACATTTATTTTTCAGTGGGTGATTAACCCTCCAAAAAATGCTTTTCTTTCCATATCTACTTAGAGATTTAGAGGCTAACTGTTTAGCTTCTCTTATATCAGGAGTCAAAAACCAGTTGCCTTCGAGTCACTTCTGACTTATGATGACCCCATGTATGCAGAGTAGAACTGCTCCACAGGGGTTTCAAGGCTGTGACCTTGCGGAAGCAGATCACTAGCCCTTTCTTTTGAGGTGGCTCTGGGTGGTTTTGAACTGGCAGTCTTTCAGTTAGTGGTCCAGGCTTAACTATCTGAGACACCGAGGCTCTCCCCTGTGCCTATTGACAAGTTGTTGTATCAACATTTTAAAGCCACCAAAAAAATACAAGATTACAAATTCACGAGAGAATGTAAAGAGGATCAGTATCCACGTATTCCTGGGGATTTCTAGACCTGCCATCTATATATAGAACATTCATAGTATTGCAATTCAGAGCTCAGAGTGATATAATTTCCATTTATACCAGTGAGATATACTCTAACTCCTGTACTTCAAGAGAGTGAGCAGGCCATTCCTGTTTTACTCCTCAACTGTCAGCACCTTGATTGACCTGACTCTGAGGGTACAGAAAACATTTCACCTCCATCTTCTTCTCTGACTGTATGTTTCCATCACAACTTTAGGACAGCTCAGAAAGATTCCCTTCCATCCCTATCTTTGTATTTCTCTTTAATGATAGCAAATATTCAAAATCAGAAAGGCAGGTGGTCCATCGATGTCTTTGCGACTCAAGGTTGATGTTAGAAGGGTAGAAATAAAGAGAGAAAAAGCCTGTGCCCAAGATCAATGCATGTTGAATTCTAGAGCTACTTTAACTTGGTATCATATTTGACGATGGATACACTCCGGAATAAGGAAATTGCACAGTTGTAATGTTGAACCATAACACAGCATCAGCTACACTTTACTTTCCTTTGAGATACCCAGATGAAAGTCAGGCTTATGTGAATGCAAAGTGTTATTACCTATCTTCTCTTTGAAGCTCCATTTATTTAGTAACCATTCTCATTTAAGTAACTCTTACCCTTCTATGCATGGTTATGCTTCTAGCTTTGGAAGAAAGTAATTCTTACCATAAAAACCACTGCTATTTCAAAGACGGATACATTTTAAAGCCACAAGAAAGTGAATTATATTTAACAAGAGTTAAATACAATTTTGCTTCTGAGCAAAAATGCATACACATGGCAGAATTAAATTAGCTTGCTTTTATGAACTATCACTCCAAAATTCCTTGGGAGAGTTATCCATGTAAATAGGTCTCATTTACTCATGTTTCCTGTTCCCTGGAGAACTGGGATGCTAAAGTTGAAAGGACTCCTGAGACCACCATCCACATCACACCCATGTTCCCTGGAGATGGCACACCACAGATGAAGGTAGCTGTTGCTGTGGGGTCATTTCCCATTTACGGCTGCCCAATGCGTGTCAGAACAGAGGTGTGCTCCATAGGCTTCTCAATGGCAGGATTTTCGATGGCCGAATTTTTGGAAGTAGATCTCCAGTCCTTTCTTGCACAGTGCCTCTGGGTGAACTTGAACCTCTAACATTTACTTAGCAGCTGAGCATGTTAACCACTTGAACCAAATGTTTAACGTGGTCAGATGAAGATAAGAACACCAGTAAGGAGGCTCTTACAGTGGTGCAGGAGCCCTGATGGTGCAACAGTTAATTGTTCGGCTATTATCCAAAAGGTTGTTGGTTCAAACCTACCCAGTGCCTCTGCGGGAGAAAAACCTAGTGATCTGTTCCTATAAAGATTACATTCTAGAAAACTTTATAGAGCAGTTCTACTCTGTCACATGGAGTCACTATGAGTCAAAATCGACTCCAGGACACCTAACAACAACACAATAGTACAGGTGAGAAGAAATTAGATCCTGAACCTAGACAATAGCTGTGAGGACAGAGATAAGGAATCAGCACTGAAAGATGTTTGGGAGGTAGACTAAATAGGATTTGTGGGTCACGAAGAGGAGGAAGTAAGGATTATGATGCTGGGAACTGAAGGAATGGCCTTAATCACTATATCTTCTCTAAAGTCTTTGCATTCTCCATTCTCTACTTCCGAGATCATTGTATCCAGGTGAGTCCTTAATGATCACAAAGTCTAGTTATACAGAGCCAAGCATGTTCAGCTGTTTTCAATTGAAACTGATTTATTAGGGCCTGAGGTATCAGAGCTGTCTCTCTATCCCAGCAATGTAGCAGCAAATGACTTGAGAAATCATTACTAATCAATCTGCAGGCACTATCCATTTTCTTGGTGAAGAACATGCTTTGGGAAACTTATCAATGTCTTCTATGGCAGTGATAAATCTCCTATAAGACTGATAGATATAATTTATCTTGGCTTCAAAAATCATTTGAATCTGTCCTAAATAACATATTTGAAAGAAACTAGGGACGCAAGTGTCATGGTAGTTGTGCAGTCTGTGGTCTCCACAAGGGTGCTCCAGAAAAATGGCATGAGTCAGGGTTTAAATTCTACTGAGCCATTTGCCAAGCCCTGTAGCCTTGCTCAGAGCTGCATCAACTTGGAGAATGGAGCAAACTTTTTTCCAGCTGGCATACTAAGTGGATACCTTTGCATAATTTGTCATCCCCAAAGTGGTATCTTTTCAAATTTATGCAGAATGCCATATATGCCAGTGATGACCCAAGGACACACAATTACTTTGACATTTAGCTCACGGCAGGTCAGAAGATGGAAACCTACCTAATAACCAAGGAATGATTTTCCCTAGCTGAATTAATGGAGAAGTAGGGGGATAGCTAGGAGGAGAAAATAAAATGAAGAGTATATTAGATGAATGTTCTCAAGAAATGTTATTGGTTTAAATAACCATACCAGTATTTATGCATTAGCATCAGAGCAGATCTGTGCAACTTGAAACTTAAACAATTTTGGAGGACCCTTTTTTAAAAAAGCAATATAAAATTATGAATGAAAAATCTGGAGGGCTCCTATAGAACCTTGGAATGGGTCAGTGGAAGTAAGGTACCTGCAACTTAAGCTTTATTAGCTTTGTGGTACATCTTCATGATCAGCATGCATGCTCCCTCAAAGTAGATGCCTAAGGAAACTAAATATTTAAACCAAGGACACTATGTTTGCACATATTTTGGGAGCCTCTGAGACTCTAAGGTACTTTAGGACAGGAATCACTTCACCCCCAGGATCAGCTGTGGATCAGACCATGGTGCCCCCAGGATCAGCTGCAGACCAGACCATGGTGCCCCCAGGATCAGCTCTGGACCAGACCATGGTGACGCGTACAGTTTCCTTTGGCTGGTTTCTGCCTTTTTTCCTAGCCTGTCTTAGTCTGGAAGATCCACTGAAATATATTCAGTGTCATAGCAAAATGCAGGCTTCCAGTGACAGACAACTGGTGGCTTGGCATGAGGTGCACTGGCAAGGAATTAAACCTGAGACTCCCTCATGAAAGGTGAGAATTCTACCAGTGAACCGCCAGTGCTACCTAACACGTGATCCGTTAAAACCAGTTGTCATTGAGTTGATTCCAGTTCTTGGTGACCCGTGTGCTTCAGCAAAGAACTGTACTCCATAAGGTTTTCCTGGCTGTGACCTTTTGGAAGCAGATTGTCACACACCTCTAGGTGAGTTCAAACCACCAACCTTTCTGTTAATAGCTGAGTGGTTAATCATTTCTACCACCCAGGGACTCCTCTAACACCTAACCGGCCCTTGATAAATGTTTATGAAAGGAAGAAAAGAAGGAAGGAAGGAGAGAGGGAGGGAGGAAGAAAGGAAGGAAAGAAAAGGAAAAAAAGGAGAGAGGAAGGAACTGAGAGAGGGAGGAACTAAGAGAGGAAGGGAGATACTTTGTAAACAAAGAAAGAGGTTTATTTCATGGTATCAGTTTTTCTTCTATCTACTCACAACATTTTCCTTTTTTAACTGAAGTTATTATTAACTAACCTGTTGGCCTACCTTAATCTCTATATTTTGTTCTAAATATTGTACCTGTTTTCTAAAATAAAAAAAAAAAAAAAGTTTAAAAGAGCAATGATTTACCACTGTAGAACATGCTTAAAATGTAGTGTTCTCATGGTAATTATAATTTAGGAGTATAAATGCCTAGTATTCTTGTTAAAATACAAGTCTCTTGGATATGGAGAAATAGGCATTGTCATATACTTTTGGTAAAAATATAAATCAGTAAAATCATTCTGAATATTAATTTAACTATGTATACATAAATTTTAAATAAGTATATCTTTTGGTTTAGCAATTGCCCTTTTAGGAACACATTACTCTCAGAGATTCAGGCAAGTGCTCCAACAGCCTCCAGTAGTCACACCTCTGGTAGTCATACCTCCATAGTCACACCTCCATAGTCACATTTCTGGTAGTCACACCTCCTGTAGTCACACATTCTGTAGCCACACACCCCCATAGTCACATTTCTGGTGTTCACACCTCCAGTAGTCAAACCTCCCATAATCACACTTCTGGTGGTCACACCTCCCGAAGTCATATCTCCAGTAGTCACACCTCTGGTATTCACATCTCCCATAGTCACACCTCCCGTAGTCACACCTCCAGCAGTCATACCTTCTACCAGACTTCTTCATTCCATCAAATATGAAATGGAGGTTATGTGTGATGCAATCATGTTTGTCTTCTGTAATACAAGTTAATGACATTGGGAGACCCAGTGCACCCAGGTAAACTAAAGGCCTCATCTGCTCAGCTCATTTTCTTCAATTAAAACTTCCTCTGGAAGAGAAAATCACACAAAAAATGTATGCAAAAATAAAGAAAAATGAAAACCCAGTGAGAAGCATCATTCCAAACCGTAGTCCTCTCCAACATTCTGATAATAGGAACACCTAACAATAGGAACATCTAACAAGTGCCGTGCCAGACACTGCTTATTCAGGACATATGAGAGCCCATTTTACCACCCCCTCAACTCTCCAAGATAAGGACAATTATTTTTATTACCATCACTTTGTAGCTGAGGAAAGGAGAAGCCTAAAGATGTTAGGGAACTTGCCCAAGGTCACATAGTCACCTAGTAAAGAGCAGTTGTTGTTAGGTCCTCTTAACCATACTCTACACTGCTTTCCAGTCACCAGCCTCTCAGGCCTAAGACTATCACAGTAGCCTCTTTACTCAAGTTCCCATGTCCACTCTGAAACATTTCTGCTTCTTTCTTACTGCAAGTGAGCGATATTTAAAAAATGCTCCTTAGAGTCAGCCCATCTTAACTTCTGCCTGAGTTTTGTCCATAGATTCCATTGTTCTTAGCCTAAAGATAAAGAGGTCTACCTATGGAGCCCTGGTGGTTCAGTGGGTAACTGTTCAGTTGCTAACCAAAAGGTCAGCAATTCTAGTTCACTGGCTACTCCTTGGAAACCCTATGGGGCAGTTCTACTCTGTCCTGTAGGGTCACTATGAATCGGAACTGACTTGACAGCAGGGTTTTTTTTTTTTTTTTTGGTAATGATTAATGAGGAGCCCAACCAAAATGTCAGCAGTTTGAATCCATCAGCCACTCCTTGGAAACCCTATGGGGCACTTCTACTCCGTCCTATAGGGTTGCGATGAGTCAGAATTAACTCATCGGCAACGGATTTGGTTTTTCTGGCAATGATTAATGAACTGGAGTCCTGGAATTGAAGTGGTTAAGAGCTGGGCTGCTAACTGAAAGGTTGGCTGTTTGAACCCACCAGCCGCTCTGTGGCAGAAAAATGTGGCAGTCTGCTTCCATGAAGACTGTTGTTGCTGGGTGTCCTCAAGTCAGTTCCGACTCATAGTGACCCTGTGCACAGCAGAATAAAACACTGTTCAGTACTGCACCACCCTCACAATTGTTGCTATGCTTGAGTCCATTGTCAAACTGTGTCAATCCATCTCCTTGAGGGTCTTCCTGTTTTTTGCTGACCCTCTACCTTACTCTACCTTACCAAGCATGATGTCCCTCTCCAGGCACTGATCCCTCCTGACAGCATGTCCAAAGTATGTGAGACATAGTCTCGCCATCCTTGCTTTTAAGGAGCATTTTCTGGTCGAAATCAGTAAAGATTATAGCTTTGGAACCCCTGCGGGGCAGTTAGTTCTGCTCTGTCCTATAGGGTTGCTATGAGTCGGAAAGACTCCATGGCAGTGAGGGTTATGGGATTAACAAACAAAAAAACTTAATTCAGAACTCAGCCATGTCATCTCTAATTAAACTGATTTTAAAAAAAGATGTTTCGGTCATGCACTTCATATCTAAATCTCAGCTTGCAAGTTTTTCACTGGTTGTTTTCTAAAGGCTTGGGCAAATAATTAGTGGGTCAAAGCCCCAACACATTTCCTACATGATCTTAAGTCTAAATATCTGGTTTCCTCTTTCCTGGCTTTGGGGCTTGCCCAGTTCACAAACCTACACTACCTTCTCCACTGCTGGGTCCCAATTACTTTATATTTCCATGCATTTCTATTCTTTGAGCAGATTATCACCTCTGTTCTGAGTAAGGATCTTGTCTCTTATTCAGCATTTTAGGGCAAGCAATAAGAGGTAGAAGAAAAAAAAAAAAAAAGAATGCTCTTTGTCACCTGACAAAGGAGAGATTGAATTCCACAATAATGGGTTCTTGACATAGGAAACTTCTTCACTTTAAGTCTCTGATGCCTGACAGTGATCCAGAAAAGAAGGAATTTTCAAATTACTTTTAATAAGAGACTATTGCACTTGTTTGGGAGTCAGTAAAATATGGGCACAAAAGGTAGAATCAGTCAGGCCTGGACTTGCTTTCTGGTTCTGCCACTTTCTGTGCTATGGGGCAAGTCACCAATGAAGTTTTGTACAATCTGAGTGGGTGTTTTTTTGGTAACATGGGGAACAGAAAAATGACTGTAAGCTTTTAAACCTGGAATTCAGTATACTACAAATGCTCAACAGACATTAAAACTATCTATCATTATTGGTTGTTTGAAAATGGGAAAGTGCTAGTTATTTGTCAATGCAAAATTGGTGTTTTAGCTAGTTGAGCAGCTTGTTTAAGAATTGGAATCCACATGGTACAGGAAAGTGGTTCAGCTTTCTTCCCTCTGGCCCCCTGAATTCTATTGTTTCCACAAATTCCATCACTAAATCTGCTCACACATACTGTTCCAGAAGTATCCAGCAACCTTTCCCCCCTTGGAGTTTTTCTGAAGGAATTTAAACTTCCCAATTTCTTCTGAACCTTACCTTGGATAATTAAGTTAAAGAGTGCACAGAGAAGGGCAGGAACTGTGTTGATAATGCAACCATACAATAGGTCACCTCATGAATAGGAAAGTACACAACTTTAGCATCCCTTAAAGAAGGGGAGGGAACAGAAAGGGAAGAAAAAGAAGAGTGCCTTTGGGTGGTAGGAAGTGGGAGGAGACTTTTAAAAGAGCAATCTTGGGCCAGTGGCCATTTCAGAAGTAGGATTTTCATTTTATCGACCTCAACCTTCTGACTATGGAGAATGCAAAGAGCAAGGAGGTAAATGTAATCATAATGGGTTTGTTTCTGTCTTTGTGCTTTTTGTGTTTTTCTCCCTGAGCACCGTGATCCTGCTTTGGAGAAGAAAAGACTTTGCTTTAGAATTTCTTCTTTATTACTGGTTAAATATAAGTAAACACTCCAGAGGTGGTTACAGCTGGGTATGTTGGAGTGGAAGGTGCCCTGGTGGTGCACTGGTTAAAGCGCTTGGCTGCTAACCAAAAGGTCAGTAGTTTGAGCCCACCAGCTGCTCCACAGGAGAAAGATACGGCATCCATAAAGATCACAGCCTTGGGAACACTATGGGGCAGATCTATTCTGTCCTGTAGGGTCACTAGGAGTCATCATTGACTCAACAGCAATGGTTTTGATTTTTAGTATGCTGGAGTGAGGAGATAAATGAGAAACGGGGGTTTCTGTTTTAATCTGAAGAGAAGCTTTATCCTGTCAGAAGAATAGAGCCTCAGGGCTGGAGGGAAACTGTAAAAGGAGAAAAAAGGAGAGGAAGATTTGAGCTGAGATTTGGGAAAGACCATGATCTCTTTAACTCCCATATAGGCAGGCGCTAAACTGGAGGTGCTGGGTCTGAACTTCAGGCCCTTCCTAATGCCCTTAGGGCCCAGGACGGTCAGGAGGCAGGCTCACACTGAAGGAGCACTGCAGACAGAAGCTTTGTGCCTTGTTCCAGAGGAGCTGAACTAACACACTAGGAAACTGAGAGGGCTCAGGGCCTCTTTTCTATAACAGAGCCATTTTGCCCCCTCAATTTTAAGACTTTTGTGAAGCTTGAATGTGAATACTTGGAGCAAGAGATATGCTAATATAAAATGCAAATACACAGGTGAAACTGCTATACAGATGTAAAAATGCCATACAAATGCTAATTTGTCCTGTGCTCCTTCCTACCTGGGGGGTGAAGGAAGGAACTTGGAGCAAACTGACCTGGGATTTAATTTTTATCTAACAAGCCTTTCTGTGGCCTTAGTTATGTAACCCTTGAGCCCAGCTTCTGCCTCAGAAAAGTAGTAAACTGGTTTTAGACTGCTGAGGATTAACGAAAGAAAACAAAGGAACATGTTAAACTCAGCATCTGATAAATAACAGCGGCTCAAATTGTTTCTCTGCATCAGACAATTTTATCCTGCCTCTTCATTTCTTTAGATTCAGTTTGCCAATTTATTCAGTGGCTACTTAATAAGGGGGAAAAATTCTACCCCTGTGGAGCTTACAATCAAATGGAGAAGTGGGCATTGATAAAATCACACGAGCAAATGTGAAATTGCAACTGACAAGTAGTGGGAATGGGCAATATTTAGTAGACTTGACTTAGTCTGTAAGGACTGAAAAAACCAAACCCCTTGCCTCCGAGTCTTTCCAACTCATAGCGACCCTACAGGACAGAGTAGAACTGCCCCAGAGGGTTTCCAAGGCTGTAAATCTTAACAAAAGCAGACTGCCACATCTTTCTCCCACAGAGCAGTTGGTGGGTAAGAACCGTGGACCGCTCAGCAGCTGAGCGCTTAACCACTGCACCACCAGTGCTCCAAGGACTAGAAAGTGTTCCCAAATAAAACACAACTTGAAATAAGACTTAAGAATGTAAAGAGGTGGGGGAGGATGTCCCTCCAGGCTAAAGTAACAATGTTTGAGAAGGAATTGTGTGGCTTGTTGGGGGTGGGCAATGAGGCCAGGGTGAGATGAAACTGGATTGGGAGACAGGAGGCTGGTAGGTTATGTTGGACATGGCTGTCTCCATCTCTTTATGCTAACAGTAGCAAAGTTTAGATAGCATCCCACTGGCCAAGAGTATGGGGAAAATCATTCATTTGGAAGGGGTCAAGAAAGAAGGAATAGGGAAATCTTGCAAGTGAAAGATGAGGGATATAGTGGGTGATAAGGGCTCACCGGAAGGCAGAATCTGCTTCCTCCTATTTTGTCCTTTTGCATTTCTATTTCCTGTCTCTTCACACACTTTCAAAGTGGCCTTGTATTTACCTGTCACCGCTTCACTGTCTTCGCATGAAACTGGGCATTAAAGTGATACCCAGAGGAGGATTGCGCTGCTGGAGAATTTCAGCTACCGTCTTTGGTGCCTCAGACGTTAGCTGTGCCGAGGCAGGCGGTCTGCGTGGTGGCTGGGACACCACGGAGGACTGACTGGCTGGGATCTTTCCCCAGCAGAACTCTGCAGAGAAGCCGGGGGAGGAGTATCTGACTCTCGGGTTTGGACCCGTGTCAGCAAAAACTGAAGAACAGCAGCAGGCTGCTAATGAACCAAGCACATCAGCTCCACCGAAAACCTCAGCGAAGGTGACCAAACGCAAAAAAACTATTAAAGAAGAAAAAGGTAAGAGGTCCCTAAGTCCAAGTCCCACTTCCTGAGGTCTAAGAAGCCCAGGTAAAGTAGGAAAGAAATTTCCACCCTGTGCTGTCTTTTCAAATCCTATACTTCCTTTCGAAGCCTAGTTTAAATCTTATCTCCCCGAAGCCTCCTTTTTGTCACCTCTGCTAAAAATAACATCTTCCTCTCCAAAGTCTCACAATATCTTTGACTCTGATAATCATTTCGCGTTCACTTGCTGCTTGGGATTAAACCCACTGCTGATCAAGTCAGTTCCAACTCATAGTGACCCTTGCAGTTAAAGGTCCCAACACAAAGTGTGCTACAATGATTTGGGGACACACAGTTGGAAGTCTGAAACCGCATCCCTGCAAAAGTGAGGGCACTTCCTGTTCTCAAAAGTGAGGGCAATACCCACCTGGTGGAATTGGGAGTGGAGGCGAGGTGGGGTGGCGGTTATGATTGCCGTGAGATAATTGAGCAAAGCACCTACTCTACGCCTGAGAAGTAATGTGCACTCAGTAAACCCTAGTGACCGTTAGTGCCACATTTTTCATCTGTCCTAGATGCTTAGAACACGGAGGCAGGCTCAGTATTTCCTGAGCAACGACCGTCTTAGGGTGAGGCGTAGCAGCGTCACTGTGGACAGCGGATGAACTGAAGCAACTAGGGAGGCCCGCAAGGGTGCAGTGCTGAAGCTACTGGGCTGGGCTGGGAGAATCCTGGGTAGTGGTGGTTGTGTATGTAGCATTGTCAGGTGGTTGATTTTGTTTTGTAGGATAAGGACAAGACACGGAGGAGTGTTATGCTTGAGTCAATCTTCCATTCCACCATTCCCCTGGGACTGAAGTAACTACTCCGCTGGGCAGTTTCTAGAACAACCACCTAGATTCTGTGGGTTGAGGAACTCACAAAGGAGTGAGCGTATGTGAGTGGCAGGGCATTTCAGGAAGTGAAAACTCTGGGATTTAGCAGAATTGAGTCACAGGTTTGAGGATTTTTTCCCCCATGGAGGCTATGTGGTCTTTGGTGAGCAATGTAACAATACAGTGAGGATCATGGTGACATCTCCCTCGGTGAATTATGAGAACGAAAAGTATTCTTTGAAATCTACAAGGGTGCATAAAAGTTAATTATTACTAACTGTATCCCATTCTTTCTCAGCTTCCGGTTCACAAGAGAATGCAAAAAGCAACGACAACCAAAAACCCCAAAAACCTCGGAAGAAGATTCCAATTCCCCCATTACCTTCTAAGCTGCCGCCAGTTAACCTGCTTCACCGAGACATCGTGCGGGCCTGGTGCCATCAGCTAAAGCTGAGCACCAAAGGCCAGGTGAGGCCCGGGTGGGCGAAACGCTGCTGTGGGCAAGCGTGGGAGCCGTGCTGCGAAACGCTTCTCTCTACATCGTTTCGAGCCAGACTGAGGCCTGACAAACCTTCCTTATTAACTCATTTTTCTCTTGTCTTAGAAATTAGAGGCATATAAGCGACTCTGTGAATATGCTTACCCGAATCAAAACGTGAGTAGCTTGCAGGAAACTTGGCAGAATGGATGGCTTGGTCCTTACCCTGACTTAGCCCGTTTTGGCATTGAAAAGTGAGCAGAGAAACTGACTTTTAGCAGCCCAAATTCCTGGACCTTTCCCAAGCCCCTCCTTCCCCCTCCCCACCTTCCATTAACTCTGCGCAGAGAGTAATAAAAATGAGGCCAGACTTCCGATGGCACTTTAATAACCTATTTAATGTAATATACAGTGTATGTCTATATACTAGCATACAAGGAGCCCTGGTGGCACAGGAGTTAACTGCAGGCTGCTCACTGAAACACTGGAGATTGAAACCTACCCAGTGGCTCCATTGGAGAATGACCTGTGATCTGCTCCCATAAAGACTGCAGCCTAAAAAACCCTATGGGGCAGTTCTGCTCTGTCACAGGATGTTGCCATGAGTTGAAATTGACTTGACAGCACCCAATAATATAGCATATTTATATATTACATATACGTATATTATATTAAAAAAAAAAAAAAAACACTGCTGTTGAGTCAATTCTGACTCATAGTGACCCTATAGGACAGAGCAGAACTGCCCCATAGAGTTTCCAAGGAGCACCTTGTGGATTTGAACTGCCGACCTTTTGGTTAGCAGCCATAGCACCTAACCACTACGCTACCAGGGTTTCCATATATTAGTATATATTTAATATAATTTAATAATTGTATATTAAATAATACTCTGTCTGCAGACTATTCCTGCCACAGCAAAGGAAGCCAAGATCCAGGCTCCGTTAAAAAGAAAATCAAAGGTGGACAAGGGGAAAACACCTCTGGAGGGTCCTGAGAAAAAGAGGATGTGTTCCGAGGAGACCAATCCTCCTGAAGTGGCTTCTCCCCCTGAGGAGGGGGCACCTGCCCTTGAATCTGCTCTCCCGGAGGGAGTTAATAGCGTTGTGGTGACGACTTCGGCCCAGGAGTCTGCGCTGGCCTCCTGGACAAGAATTGCAGGCAGGGCTGGGAGGGTGGAGGCACTGGAGTCTCCACCAGAGGGTTATGGTAAGCCCAATGCTAAGATCTGGTTCTGGTCCAGCTGGAGAAATGAGCTTGTTTTTTTCTAAATTTTTTATGAAATTGTGATTTAGGTGAAAGTTTACAGAGCAAATTTGTTTTTCATTCAAAAATTTCGGAACAAATTGATTCATGGCATTGGCTGCAATCCGCATTGTGTCAGCACTCCCTTTCCCTTTCCACCCCGAGTTCACCATGTCCATTCATCCAGTTTTCCTGTCCCCTTTCACTTTCTCAGTTTTTGTTCCTGGGCAGGTGTTGGCCATTTAATCTTGCATACCTGATTGATCTGAGAAGCACTTTCCTCACCTGTGTTGTTGTTTGTATCGTAGGCCTGCCTAATCTTTGGCTGAAAGGTGAACTTTGGAGTGGCTTCCATTCTGAGTTAGAAGGGTGTCCAGGGGCCATAGTCTCAAGGGTTCCTCCAGTCTGTCAGACCAGTCAGTCTGGTCAGAAATGAGTTCAATAGACATTTGCCTGTCAGTCATTGTTGTTGGTTGCCATTGAGCCAGCCAACTCACGGAGACATTTTGTATAACAGGGGAAGACGTTGGCGAGACCTGCACCTTCTCCATGATCTGTGATATGTTAGAATCCGTTGTGGCACTGTTGTGTCGACCTACTTCATTGAGGATTTCCCTCGTTTTTGTTGTTTCTCTACTTTTTCAAATATAATGACCTAGTCTTTCCCGATGATGTGTCCAAAGTCAGGGAATCAAAGTCTCACCGTCCTTTTAAGATTGATTTATCTCTTTTGGCATCCCATGGTATGTTCAATATTCTTTGCCAGCACCACAGTTTGAAACCCTATGAATCGCAACAAAATGGGTCTGGGGTAGGGCCAGGGGATTTGCATTTCTAGAATTTTCAAGTAATGCTGGTCTGGGGACCACGCTTTTAAGAAGCACTGAAGTAAATTATTGATGTCACCAGAAGGGGCTAGGGATCTGTACAGCCTCATTACTTGCACCTTCTTTAAAGACTTAAAATGAAAGTCAGGCTCTAAAATCAACAGATAGGATCTGACCCCTGAATGCTAGGTGAGTGATATTAACAGGTTTCTTAAGTTAGTCCTCCATTTCCCCACTATAGAATGGCTTAATTTGTAATAATATTTATTGCATATGTTGTTACAAGAATTGTAGGAGATAAAATTAAGAACATGACTGCTTAGAACAATGCAATGCCTATTGGAGTTGAGACCACCGGCCCTGTTTCCTGACAATCTCAGCTCACTCTAGGTTAGCCTTCCTACCATTTGCCCACTTGTAGCCACACAACTTCCAACTAGATGTTTTTTTTTTTTTCTTTCTTTTTAAGTTTTGACAGGGACTGTTTTGCATATTTATAAAGGGAATAGAGTAGAGATTAGGTTAGGATTTCAGGGTTCATGTCTTAGAAGTGGCACTTCAGAAAAATTGTAGAATTTAAAGGTGACTGGCTATGAGGCAGTCTCAAACAGTAGTATTTGGTCCCCTCTGCTACTACTTACCTCTCTTTCTTTCCCCAGGTGTCAGGTGGTGTGTGGTACATGGGAGAAGTCTCCCTGCAAACACAAATGGTTGGGTTCAGCTGCAGTTTCATGCTGGACAAGTCTGGGTCCCTGAAAAGCCAGGGAGAGTGAGTGCCCTCTTCCTGTTACCTGCCTGCAACTTTCCACCTCCGCACCTGGAGGACAATATGTTGTGCCCCAAATGTGTTCAGAGGTAATTACCTGGTACTTTTCTGCATGCCAAAAGTGGGCATCTGACTCTTTCAGTTGGAGGACAAAGGGGATATACATTCATCTTAATTAGCCTTATATTTCAAGCACGGGTTGTCAGGAAAGAGACTCAAGAAAATCATTACACAAGTTTATCCCTAGGAAAAAAAATTTGTGTGCTGGGGGCTTAAGGATTCTACCTGGACACACGTAATTCTGGAGAAACAAACATTGTGTACTTACTCTATCCCTAGTATATGCACTCCACAGAAATAATGACTCTGGCAAAAAAAAAAAAGAATCCCCATAAGCAACCAGCAGTCTAATGGAGGTGACTGGCGTGTAAACAGCTGCAATACCAGCTGATGACTGGTGTTAAAATAGAATAAGCGGGAGAGCTTGACAGGTTACAAAGAAAGAAAGTACTTAACTCTGATTCTTTGTATGAGGGTGGTCTTGGAAATCTCAAAGGAAAGGTTTCTTAAACCCAGGGAAGAATTGACTAAATGGAAAGGAATCAGGTCGTTTTTCAGGACAGGGAACAGCACCAGGGCTGTGAAAACACTAGGGACCAAAGGAGCTCAGTGAGGCGGAACACAGTGGGGTACGCAGGAAAATAAGCCGTGGTTTTCTCATTAGTCAAATGGGCATAAACACAGCTATCTGGAGCGATAGTGCAAACGTAATGAGTTAATTTATGTAAAGTTCTTAGCACTGTGTCTGGCACATAGCAAGCATTCAAGGAAAATTTGTGGGATTAGTTTGAAATACAAAATGTATGCAAAAAACGTAAATTTATTCACATTAAGCATTATGGGATTTAACTGGGATTGTTAGTTTGGAGGCAAATTGCAGTAAATTTTGACAATGTTGGAAGTTTAGACTTCAAGCAGTAGCTAACGGTAATCTTTGAAATGTTATTAGTTAGGGTGATGTGATCAACAAAGAATCTTTGTATCCATCAATTAACCAACTCTAGAAACACAACCATGAGCAGAACAGAAGGCTACAAAAGGCTTTTCCCTGTGTGTCCAGCTCCAAGCCTAAATGAAAACCACGTAATAAATAGGTTGACTGGAGAACAGCTCTGGGCGGAGGGGTCTGGTAACCTCGCTGTTCTCTGTATAAACTATGCTAAGCTTCATTAATTGTTTACTATTTTTAAATAAGAACAGACAGTATTTTAAAATGTGCCCAAAATTAACAATCTGGAGAGTGGGGGAGGGGGTGCCGTTTTGAAGGAGCAGCTGCCCTGGACTGAAGGAGCAGCCCTGGACCACACCGTTTATCCTGGTGACCAGTTCAGGAACTTTGCACATGCTTCATAACTTTTCCAGCCTCAGTTTCCACATCTATAATATAAGGAGCATATTAGACCAGGAAGTATGTAAAGTCATATAGCTTTAAGATTAAGACAACACCAAGAATTTTATAAGTCTATAAAGGAATTTGTAGTTTATTCCAAAGGCCACTGTCTTTAGTTTTATAGAAAACCCACTGAGAAAACTTCTGTGTATTTTTTTTTTTTTTTAAGAAATGCATATATGCGCATATGCAAAGTTCTGCAAGGAGTCTGAAATCAGGCCATCCATTATTCCTGTGTTAAGAGGCCCAGGCTATAGGTGATGGGCCATTGAAGGATTTTAAGCAAGGAAATGGGCTGGGGTAGAACTGCAGAGAAAAGTTGGAGGGCATAAGATTAACTGGAAAGCTCTTCTAGGGAAACGTTCTGTATAGGTTTAAAGCACTTAGTACCTTCTGTAGTGCTAGAAGAGAAATCTGGCTTTTGATTATCATTTAGCATTTATGTGAATAATACTCCTTAAGAACAGCAGGCTTCGGTCTGAGGACAGAACCTTAAGGAGCAGCAACATTACAGAAGCCAGTAGGCAAAGGAGACAAAAAGAACAGTTAAGGAGAGAAACCTGGAATGTGAACTCAATTGGGAGAATCTATATGGAAAAATTGTCTTAAGTAGTATCAAAGCTGAAGAAGGTATGAATAACACACTTGCTTGGGTGATAGATTCAAAGCAGTAAAAAACCAAAACCCAACCCGCTGCCTTCGAGTCAATTGTGGCTCATAGTGACCCTATAGGACAGAGTAGAACTGCCCCATAACACAGTGGCTGGTGGGCTCCAACTGCCAACATTTGGCTAGCAGCTGAGTGCTTTAGCCACTATGCCACAGGGCTCCTTCAAAGCAGTGAGTGATACAGAAAATTTGATGTTAAATTAGTAAGGAGAAGTGAGAGACTAGTTGGGTGTATTTTCTAAAAGCTTAAATGGAAAGTTTAGGTGGAAAGTACTTTTCATTTGTTTTTGTATGACAAATGGTAGCCCAAGTATGCTTTTAGGTGTAGCTTGTGAGAGCAGCTTATGGAGAGAGGGAGGATGGAAAGAAGATAATTTTCTGGAGAGGGGTCTGTGGTGCAGCCCAGGCTTACCCTCACCTCCTCACCCTTCTTCAGCTGCCCTGGGAAGACATTGGGCTTCCTCCCAAGCTGTCCACTAGCCTGCTGGGGGCCTGGTCTAGGGAAGCCTGGGGAGAATAGAGGCCTCAGGTGGGTGGCCCTCAGGCTGGTGGAGGGAGTGGCAATCCTTGGGCCCCGGCAGTTACCATCTTCCACAGGAGGAAGTGGGGGGGGGGCTTGACTTTTCACCCTCTAAGGCTGTCCTCCTTCCTTTGCAGCTCTCTAGGTAGTCTCCATGCCAAGTTGAGTAGAACTGAGGTGACTTTGAATATTAGCCCTTTAATAACACAGTCAGAATGTCTGCTTTGTAGCCTGCACTGGGTAGGAACATGTTACAGAAACATGATAACCTACTAATCTTCAGTCCTTGACCACAAGCTTCCCTCCACCATTTTCAGGCTTTAGGGCAATTTCATTGGTACTTCAGTAATTATTCTATTGGCTATTTTCAAGGATGCAAGTTGATATTTCTTTTTTCTGTTGTTGTTTGATATTTCTTCTTGACTCCTACCTTTTTTTAAAGTCAATCATTTCATTTGCTTTATAGGAACAAGGTGTTAATGAAAAGCCTTCAATGAGATTAGAATACCTGGGAAAGGGGCTCTTCCATGATTGTGATTAATGATTGAAAGGTTACCACAATGGACACCATGGCACCACCTACACCTGAGTTTCTGTCCACTCCCTCCCGTGTGCCTGGTGATAGTGTGCACGGGCTGGTGGGCTGCAGGTGTTACCTTTGCAGCCTGAACCCTCACCCCTCAAACTTTGCTTGCTGTTTACTGGGTTGGTGATACAGAAGACACTGGTGTTTAAAATTGGAAAAACTTGGCACAAACTACCATTCATTCCAGCTAATAAAATGAAAAAACAGTCCACACTTCCAACTGAGCTGAGCATTGCGAAGGAACTGAATGAAGAGAGAAGATCACTGAAGCTTCTGTCTGGGCCGACTGTCCTAGAATACTGACCGCCTTTAGGAGCTGCCTCTTTTTCATTCTAACTGTTGAATATTTAAGCCAAAGGAAAAGCGGTTATTCTCTCCCCCACAAAACAACGTATCATCCTTAATATAGAAAACATTTTTCTGAGACTTCCGTGATTTGGCTTCAGGATCCGGAGTGCCCTTCCACGGTGTGGTTTTCGCTTGTAGCTGCTGTGTACACTTCTGCATTTGAAAAGTTTATGTTTACTTTCCAATTATAAGCACAGTGCACTGAACTGAAATTGTGTATGTAAAATAACTCATCCACTGTATTTAGGGGGCCATATTATATGTGAATTGTTAAATTAGATAATGTTCTTAATTCAATAGGATTAAACCCAAAAAAGCATGGATTTTTGTTTTTGCATTATTCATTTTTTATGTACTTTGTAAATTTGTAGCCCTGAGAGTCTTAGAAAAGATGCTTTTTCACTTTTCCTGTATTTTTATGATAGTTTTCCACATTGTCTTTTCATCATGAGGGGATTTTTTTCCTCCAAGTTGGATATAAAAAGTAATGAAAGTAGTGTTGGAGCTGGAGAGTTTGTACCCATGGAGTTACAGACTGGTTGGGACAAGAATCCTAATAAATGTTAAAGCTAGTGAGAAAAGCTTGCAGAGGAAGCGGTTATTTCCAGTTCGGAGTATCTTCCACAAACGGTTCTCTGGCAGGCGAAGAAAGAAAAAGGTGTGGCAGCCCAGCAGGGGTTGTCGTCAGGTGCCTTTGGCTCAGTTTGACTCGTGGAGACCCTATGTACAACAGAGTGAAACACTGCCTGCTCCTTCATCCTCACAACTGTTTGAGCCCACTGTTTCATCCACTGTGTCAATACGTCTCGTCAAGGGTACCGCCACTTAGGGACACATTACTAAACTTGTTTTATATTGGATTTTTCCTTTTCCATTTATGGTAAGATTAGCAATTTTTTTGTTTTTTAAAGTACAAATGGCAATAATAGCTGATATTCAATGCTTACAATATACCAGGTACAGTTCCAAGAAATGTATAGAGAGACTTCCTTTCAACTAATCAATCGGGTCAGTCTTCATATTGCCCTACCTGGTAAATGAAGAGACTAAGGAGAGCCTGAATTTGGACCTCAGGCCTCTAGCTCCAGAGTTCATGCTGTCAGCCATTTTCCTTCACTCAAGCCTCCTGGGTTTTATATCATTCTTACAAAGGCCTTTCTTACTCCCATATTTTTAAAAAGTTTCCCATGATTACCTCTATTTTTATGATTTGATTTTTTCTTCTGTATCCTGCCTCCTTCTGGAATTTATTTTTGTTCAGTACATGTGAACAAAATCCAACTTTATTTTTAGAGAGTAACCCATTTTTACCAAATTATTGAATTTTCCTTCCCCTCAGTGATTTAAATTCCTACCTTTATCAAATACCAAATTGTCATTTGCATTTAGTTCTAGTTATCACTTATAATCTCTTTTATATATATAACAATAACTAATTGTCTTCTAAAAGAATTCAGCCAATCTTCGTTCAGTGTAATAACATTTTCCCTTCTGTCTTTACATGTATGAGTAATCTTTAATTTTTTTCTCATATTTTCATAGGATTGGTCAAATTTGTGTTCCATTTACTTCCCCCTTTATTTTGGTTATTTCACTTTGCTTTCTGCCTGTACAAGATGCCCTGTTTCTAATTCATTTAAATTTTTTTCTGTAGAAAATAATCGTATTTCGCCACTAAGGATCTATTGACCCCTTCCTACCCCCACAAGATGAAGATTCAAAGTTAGGTCTACACTTCAACTCATCCTCATCTCCATGCCCGTGCCTCGAAATGTCTATAAGATTTGACTCTCCTACTCTCCCCCGCTCCATGTCTCTTTCCCCTGCTCCCAGAATACTATTAAAAAGAAGAGAATGGGTAGGAGCTGTATCTGTGGGCTCCAGATAAGTTCCATGGCAAAGGGGCCACATGAAACGATTCCCTGGATTGGAGAGAGCCAAGAGAAAGAATTGTACTCTGATTTTCCATCTGGAAGTTAAAGCAACAGCCATGCCTGTGTTTGCGTGTGTGTTCACGTGTGCAAAAGGTATGAGGTGTAACAGGTTTGAGAAGTCTGGAGCTGAAATCCCGAAATTCCCCGCACTCCAAAGAAAAGTGGAAGACTCCCAGGTTTGGGGAGGGGTTGTCAGCGTGCTGAAGTAACTGAACCTGAGTCAGTACCTGCCAAGAGATTGGCTGAGTCCAATGGACCTCCATAAAGAAAGCCTGGTACTTAGTAACATAAAAGTGGGAATGGCTGTATCTCCTAGGTTCAGAGGTGGGGATAAGAAGGGAAATTTAAAATTAACTCACTAAACTGGAATAAATTTACCTGAAAGTGCCCCAAATAAATGTCTACATTTTGGCAAGATGAGACTTATACAGTAGAGTATAGGTAAGGTTTGGTTATGTCCACCTTAGCCAAATATTCAAATTTAGCACGACCAAAAATGATGACAATGGAAGTACACAATATCACATGATCTTGCCAACAGGTTAAACTTGAATCTCACAAAGAAGCAGTCAGTTCTGATTGTAACTGTTGTCTCGGCATAGTTATTAACTGAGCCTAACTTGTTCTGGGAGGTGGTTACATGGGCCTATCCATACATAAACTCCACAGAGCTGTGCACTAATGAGTCACATTTCATCATGTAAGTTAAATATTATTGCTGATTTAAGTGAAATAATAGTTAACCCTAGTTATATACTTTTTGGGAAATTTCGAATATGGAGTAAATATTAGATAATATACCAATGTTAAATTTACTGATTGTGATAACACTTGTGTAGCTGTATAAACCAAATAAATAACCCGCTGCCACCCAGTCAATTCCGACTCAAAGCAACCCTGTAGGTCAAAGTAGATTTGCCCCCTATGATTTCCAAGGAGTGGCTGGTGGATTCAAACTGTGATCTTTTGGTTAGCAGCCGAGCTCTTAATCACTGCACGGTCAGGGCTCCTCATTAGTCATTAGTCATTAGGGAAATGTAAATCAAAATCACAGTGAGATACCAGTTCATATCCACTGGCATTTGGTGGGCGGGGTGTGGAGATTATATATACGTGTATATATATACATATATGCATACACACAAATATTGCAAAAATGTTAATTGGTTAATGAGGCAAAGAATATACAAGTGTTTATGTACCAAATTTTAGGTTTGGAATTTTTTAAATATCCCCCTCCATCAGGTAGATTCCAACTCAAAGCAACCCTATAGGACAGAGCAGAACTGCCCCACAGGGCTTCCGAGGAGCGGCTGGTGGAGACAGCTGCAGACCTCGTGATTAAAAGCTGAGCCCTTAACCACTTCACCACTAGGACTCTACTTAAAGAATCGGGAAAAACTCTCAATTGTCTATATGAAAAGGTCCTTTTGAAATGTAATTCAGATCATGTCCCTATGCACAAAGCCCTCAAATGGATCCCAATTTCTTCAAGGAAAAACCAGTCCCTGTGATCCCCTCAAGGCTTTCCCAGTCTGTTTCCTACTCATGCCCCCTTATCTTTTTGACCTCTTCTATTTCTTCCCGTCTAGCCGTGCTAATCTTGCTGTTTTCTGCGCTCCTACTTCAGGGCCTCTTGGTTGGCTGGAATGCTCATTCCCCAGGTGTTAATATGGTCAGCATCCATACTGTCAAGCCTCGCCTTGGCCCAGGGGCACACCCCTAGCCCCCTATTTAAAATCCCAAGCTGTCCCTCAACCCTTACTAGCAATCCGTATCTCCCTTACCCTGTCTACCTTTTTATTTTTTCATAACATTTGTCTCCCGTAAAGCGAATTTGTTCCGCTTTTGTCGTCAGCTGCTGTGGACTCCATTCCCACTCTGTTTCTCTCACTTCAGTATCACAAGCTCCTAGAAAAGTACCTGATATCACCCAGTGCTCAGCAAATATTTGCCAACTGATTAAAAAGGTTTGGAGGGAATTACAAAAGGGAAGGGATTGCAAGTTTTTTTTGGGGGGGAGGGTATCATTATATATATGGCCCATTTTTTCCCAACTCTAATTTTACTTAATATTATCTGGGAAAACACACACACGTATATACACATACATATATATGTACTTATGTGTGTGTGTGTATGGAGCCCTGGTGGCTCAGTGGTTAAGAGCTTGGCTGCTAACCAAAATGTCGGCAGTTCGAATTAACCAGTCACTCCTTGGAAACCCTGTGGGGTGGTTCTACTCTCTCCTATAGGGTTGCTATGAATTGGAATTGACTTGAGGGCAACGGATTTATTGGGTTTTAATTATGTATATTTATTTATACACACACACACACATATATATACACATACAGTAAAACCTGTGAAAGCCAAAACCTGTGTGAGGTGGAAACCTGTCAGAGAAGGAAAATTAAAAATATTTTTCACTAAAACGAATAATGGAAAAGTGGTAAGACTGTACCAAAACTTGCAACACAGGGAAAAACAAAGCAGTTTCACCTAGTTCCGGCTCTTCATTGTGGCTATATATATATATATGTATGTACGTGTGTATATACATGTATACTCACACATATATATGAAGCCTGGTAGTGCAGTAGTTAACAGCTTAGCTGCTAACCAAAAGGTTGGCAGTTTGAATCCACCAGCCCCCTCTTTGAAAACCCTGCAGGGCAGTTCTACTCTGTCCTATAGGATCGCTATGAGTCAGAATCAACTCGGTGGCAATGGGTTTGGTTTTTGCTGTATATCGACTCGACGGCACTGGGTTTTTTTTTTTTTTTTTATGTATATGTATGTATGCGTGTATGTATATATCCCATTTTTAGTCATTATTCTCTGGGAAATTAATATCCTGCTGTAAGTCACAGTTTGGAAAGAAAAAAAATTCTGTCACATATAAAAAGGATTCAGAATTCTGTTTTCTGGCCCCTCCATTAATGTCATACTTTAATTCCCTCTTAAACACTATTTTAGAGGGACTTTCACAAATTCCTTTTAAAGTGCTTATTGGAATTGTGTTTTTCTCCTCTGCCGTACCCTAAGATTTTAGAATGTGATACGAAAAGGTAGTAACAGCAGTCATTTTCCAGCATTTCAATCACCCAAGAACACCGCTAAAATCATATTTTTTTGCAGAAGTCGAAAAAAGAGGGGGAATTTTTGTATTGGTGGGAGACAGGAAGTAGAAGGAGACATCAGCTTACAAAAAAGAAGTAACCTGGCCCAGAATACGTCTTTCCGTAGAAAGATTAGCTTGTGTCAACATGTTCTCTTCCTGGCCATGGAATACCTAGATTGGAATGACATGGAGGAGACAGGTCATTCCAGAAAAGGTTACTTTTCTCTTCTGAGTGCATTACATAAGGGAATATTTCCTGGAAAAAATGTTTGCACTCACGTCTGACTTAAGGGTGAGTAAAAATTAAATTGGAAACAAGAAAAGCCTGGAATTCATGCAGGTCTGAGACCAGAACACAAAGTTTAAAAACTTCTACACTCTGCTGCTTCTTCAAAACCGTACTGAAATCTCATTCCTTCCCGAAGTCATCCTTAATAACTTTCTTTGATCAACATTCTCCAACTCTTAAGACTACCTTTTTTCTAATCCGTACTGGATTGAAATTCACTATTGTTGTTAGGTGCCATCAAGTCACTTCTGACTCACAGCAACCGTACGTACAACAGAAAGAAACACTGCCCTGTCCTGCGCCGTCCTTATAATCATTGTTATGCTTGAGCCCATTGTGGCAGCCACTGTGTCAAGCCGTCTCATTGAGGGTCTTCCTCTTTTACTCTGACCCTTTATTTTACCAAGCATCATGTCCTTCTCCAGAGACTGATCCCTTCTGATATCATGTCCAAAATATGTGAGACATAGTCTCGCCATCCTTGCTTCTAAGGAGCATTCTGGTTGTACTTCTTCCGAGGCGGATTTGTTCAAAGGCGTCAATTCTTCTATGGTCTTCCTCATTCATTGCACAGCTTTCACATACATATGAAGTAATTGAAAACTACATGGCTTGGGTCAGGCACACCTTAGTTTTCAAGATGACATCTTCGTTTTTCAACACTTTAAAGAAGTCCTTTGCAGCAGATTTGCCCAATGCAATGCGTCTTTTGATTTCTTGACAGCTGCTTCCATGGGTGTGTATTGTGGATTCAAGTAAAATGAATCCTTGACAACTCCCATCTCTTCTCCATTTATCGTGATGTTGCTTATTGGTCCATTTGTGAGGATTTTTGTTTTGTTTATGTTGAGGTGTAGTCCACTCTAAAGTCTGTGGTCTTTGATCTTCATCAGTAAGTGTTTCAAGTCTTCTTCACTTTCAGGAAGGAAGGTTGTGTCATCTGCATGATGCAGATCGTTAATAAGTCTTCCTCCAATCCTGATCCCCCATTCTTCATTAGTTCAGCTTCTAGAATTATTTGCTCAGCATACAGGTTGAATAGGTATGGTGAAATGATACAAACCCGACGCACACATTTCTTGACTTTAAACCACAGAGTATCCCCTTGTTCTGTTCGAAAGTCTGCGTCTTGATCCACGTACAGGTTTCTCATGAGCGCAATTAAGTATTCTGGAATTCTCGTTTTTCACAAGATTATCCATAATTTGTTACGATCCACACAGTAGAATGCCTTTGCATAGTCAATAAAACACGGGTAAACATCTTTCTGGTATTCTCTGCTTTCAGCCGAGATCCATCTGATATCACCAATGATATCCCTGGTTCCATGTCCTCTTCTGAATCTGATTTGAATTTCTGGCAGTTTCCTGTTGATGTACTGCTGCAACTGCTTTTGAATGATATTCAGCAAAATTTTACTTGCGTGTGACATTGACATTGTTCGATAATTTCTGCATTCAGTTGGATCACCTTTCTTTGGAATAGGCATAAATATGGATCTCTCCCAGTTGGTTGGCCATGTAGCTGTCTTCCAAATTTCCTGGGATAGGGGAGTGAGCACTTCCAGCACTGCATCCATTTGTTGAAATATCTCAATAGGTATACTGTCAATTCTTGGAGCCTTGTTTTTCCCAATGCCTTCAGTGCAGCTTGGACTTCTCCCTTTAGTACCATTGGTCTTTGATCATACCCCACCTTCTGAAATGATTGACTGTCGACCAATTCTTTTTGGTATAGTGACTCTGTGTATTCCTTCCATCTTCTTTTGATGCTTCCTGCATCATTTAATATTTCCCTGTAGAATTTAATTCTTCAATATTGAAACTCGAGGGTTGAATTTTTTCTTCAGTACTTTCAGCTTGAGAAATGCCGAGTATGTTCTTCCCCTTTGGGTGTCTATCTCCAGATCTTTGCACATGTTATTATAATGCTTTTATTTTGTCTTCTTGAGCAGCCCTTTGAAATCTAATGTTTGGCTCTTTTACTTCATCATTTCTTCCTTTCCTTTTAGCTCCTCGATGTTCAAGAGCAAGTTTCAGAGTATCTTCTGACATCCATTTTGGTCTTTTCTTTCTTCCCTGTCTTTTTAATGACCTCTTGCTTTCTTCATGTATGATGTCCTTGATGTCATTCCACAACTCGTCTGCTCTCCGGTCTTTAGTGTTCAATGCATCAAATCTATTCTTGAGACGGTCTCTAAATTCAGGTGGGATATACTCAAGGTCATACTTTGGCTCTTGTGGACTTGTTCTAATTTTCTTCAGTTTCAACTTGAACTTATATATAAGCAGCTGATGATCTGTTCCACGATCAGCCTCTGGCCTTGTTCTAACTGATGATGTCGACTTCTCCATCATCTTTTTCCACAGATGTAGTTGATTTGATTCTTGTGTATTCCATCTGGCAAGGTCCACATGTATAGTCGCTGTTTATGTTGGTGAAAGAAGGTAAGGTATTTGCAGTGAAGAAGCCATTGGTCTTCAAAAATCTATCATGGAACCTCAGCATCATCCTTATTATTATTTTTTAATTTTTATTTTGTTTTAAGTTAAAGTTTACAAATCAAGTCAAATCAGTCTCTCATACAAAAATGTATGTACACCTTGCTATATACTCCTAATTGCTCTCCCCCTAATGAGACATCCCACTCCTTCCCACCACTCTCTCTTTTCATGTCCAGTCCACCAGCTTCTAACACCCTCTGCCCTCTCATCTCCCCTCCAGATGGGAGATGCCAACATAGTCTCAACCCTCTATTTGATCCAAGAAGTTCATTCTTCACCAGCATCTTTTTCTATCCTGTTGTCCAGTCCAATCCCTGTGTGAATAGTTGGCTTTGGGAAAGGATCCTGTCCTGGGCTAACAGAAGATCTGGGGGCCATAACCACCGGGGTCCTTCTAGTCTCAGTCAGACCAATAAGTCTGGTCTTTTTATGAGAATTTGAGGTCTGCATCCCATTGCTTACCTGCTCCCTCAGGGGTTCTCTGTTTTGTTCCCTGTCAGGGCAGTCATCAGTTGTAGCCAGGCACCATCTAGTTCTTCTGGTCTCAGGCTGAGGTAGACTCTGGTTTATGTGGCCCTTTCTGTCTCTTGGGCTCATAATTACCTTGTCTCCTTGGTGTTCTTCATTCTCCTTTGGTCCAGGTTGGTTGAGACCAATTGATGCATCTTAGGGGGCCGTTAGCTAGCATTTAAGACCCTAGACACTGCACTCCAAAGTGGGATGCAGAATGTTCTCTTAATAGATTTTACTAGATGTCCCCTGAAACCGTGGTCCCCAAACCCCCACCCCTCCTATGCTGGTCTTCAAAGCATTCAGTTTATTCAGGAAACTTCTTTGCATTTGGTTGAGTCCAGTTGTGCTGACCTCGCCTGTATTGTATGTTGTCTTTCCCTTCACCTGAAGTAGTTCTTATCTACTAATTAGTGAATACACCTCTCCCTCCCTCCCTCCCTCCCCCCCCCCCGTAACCATCAAAGAATATTTTCTTCTCTGCTTAAACTATTTCTCAAGTTCTTATAATAGCGGTCTTGTACAATATTTGTCCTTTTGCAACTGACTAATTTCATTCAGCGCAATGCCTTCCAGATTCCTCCATGTTATGAAATGTTTCACAGATTCATCACTGTTCTTTAACAATGTGTAGTATTCCATTGTGTGAATATACCATAATTTATTTATCCATTCATCCGTTGGGGGGCACCTTGGTTGCTTCCATCTTTTTGCTATTGTAAACAGTGCTGCAATAAACATGGGTGTGCATATATCTGTTCATGTAAAGGCTCTTATTTCTCTAGGGTATTTTCCAAGGAGTGGGATTGCTGGATCATATGGTAGTTCTATTTCTAGCTTTTTAAGGAAGTGCCAAATCAATTTTCAAAGTGGTTATACCATTTTACACTACACCAGCAGTGTATAAGTGTTCCAATCTCTCCACAACCTTTCCAACATTTATTATTTTGTGTTTTTTGGATTAATGCCGGCCTTGTGGGAGTGAGATGGAATCTCATTGTAGTTTTGATTTTCATTTCTCTAATGGAAAATGGAAACCCTGGTGGCGTAGCAGTTAAGTGCTACAGCTGTTAACCAAAGGGTCAGCAGTTCGAATCTGCCAGGCGCTCCTTGGAAACTCTGTGGGGCAGCTCTACTCTGTCTGATAGGGTCACTACGAATTGGAATCGACTCGACGGCACTGGGCTTTTGGTTTTTTAATGGCTAATGATCATGGGCATTTTCTCATTTCAAATGCCTTTTCTGCATCAATTGATAAAATCATGTGATTCTTGTTTTTTGTTTTATTTATATGATGGATGACATTAACTGTTTTTCTGATATTGAACCATCCCTGCATACCTGGTATGAGTCCCACTTACTCATGGTGAATTATTTTTTTGATATGTTGTTGAATTCTATTGGCTAGAATTTTGTTGAGGATTTTTGCATCTAAGTTCATGAGGGATATAGGTCTGTAATTTTCTTTTTTTGTTGTGTCTTTTTCTGGCTTTGGTATCAGGCATATGCTGGCTTCATAGAATGAGTCCTTTTCTATGCTTGAAATACCTTTAGTAGTAGTGGTGTTAACTCTTCTCTGGAAGTTTGCTAGAACTCTGCAGTGAAGCCGTTGGAGCCAGGGTTTTTTTTTGTTGTGAGTTTTTTGATTATCTTTTCCATGTCTTCTTTTGTAATGGGTCTATTTAGTTGATCTACCGCTGTTTGTGTTAGTTTAGATAGGTGTCTGTTTCTAGGAATTCATCCATTTCTTCCAGGTTTTCAAATCTGTTAGAGTACAATTTTTCATAGTAATCTGATATGATTCTTTTAATTTCAGTTGGGTCTGTTGTAATATTGCCCATCTTATTTCTTATTTGGGTTATTTGCTTCCTCTCCTGTTTTTCTTTTGTCAGTTTGGCCAATGGTTTATCAATTTTGTTGATTTTTTCAAAGAACCAGCTTTTAGTCTTGTTAACTCTTTCAATTGTTTTTCAGTTTTCTATTTCATTTAGTTCTGCTCTAATTTTTATTGTTTTTTTCTGGTGCCTGAGGGTTTCTTTTGTTGCTCTCTATTTGTTCAAGTTGTAGGGATAATTCTTTGATTTGGGCCCTTTCTTCTTTTTGGATGTGTGCATGTATTGATATAAATTGACCTCTGAGCACTGCTTTCTCTATGTCCCAAAGGTTCTGATAAGAAGTGTTTTCATTCTCTTTGGAGTCTATGAATTTCTTTATCCCATCCCTAATGTCTTCTATAATCCAGTCTTTTTTGAGCAGGGTATTGTTCAGTTTCCAAGTGTTTGATTTTTTTTCCCTGCTTTTTCCGTTATTGATTTCTACTTTTATGGCTTTATGGTCAGAGAAGATGTTTTGTAATATTTCAATGTTTTGGATTCTGCTAAGGCTTGCTTGATGACTTAATATGTGGTCTATTCTAGAGAATGTTCCATGTGCACTAGAAAAGAAAGTATACTTGGCTGCTGTTGGGCAGAGAATTCTGTATATGTGTAAGAGGTCAAGTTGGTTGATTGTGGCATTTAGATCTTCCGTGCTTTTAGAAGGTATTTAGAAGCTCCTTTATTGAGCTTCTTTCTGGGCATCCTGTCCTTCACCGAAAGTAGTGTGTTGAAGTCTCCTACTATTATTGTGGAGCTGTCTATCTCACTTTTCAATGCTGATAGAGTTTGTTTTATGTATCTTGCAGCCCTGTCATTGGGTGCATATATATTTAATATATATATCGTCCTGGTACATTGTCCCTTTAATCTTTATGTTGTGTCCATACTTATCCTTTGTGGTAGATTTAACTTTGAACTCTGTTTTGTCAGAAGCTAGTATTGCCATTCCTCCTCTTTTTTGATTGTTGTTTGCTTGATGTATTTTTTCTATGCTTTGAATTTTAGTTTTTTTGTGTGTCTAAGTCTAAGGTGTGTCTCTTGTAGGCAACATATAGATAGATCGTGTGTTTTAATCCATTCTGCCACTCTCTGTCTCTTTATTGGTGCATTTACTCCATTTACATTCAGCATAATTATGGATAGGTATGAATTTAGTGCTATCATTTTGATGTCTCTTTTTCTGTGTTGTTGACAGTTTCCTTTTCCCACTTAATGTTTTTGTGCTGAGTAGATTATCTTTATATATTGCCTTTTCCTCATATTCATTGTTGATTTTGTTTCTGCTGAATCTCTATTTTTTTCTTGTATTTTATTTTGATGTGTAGGATAGATTGTCTCCTTTGTGTTTACCTTATTATTTACCCCTATTTTTCTAAATTTAAATCTAAATTTTATTTCTTTGTATTCCCTTGTCTTCCACTCCATATGAAAGATCTATGACTACATTTCTTAGTCCCACTTTATTGTTTTAATGTTGTCTTCTTTTACATAATAACATTGCTGTGTCCGTTTTGAGTGTTTTTTTTTTTTTTTTAACCTTGATTTATTTTTGTGATTTCCCTGTCTGGGTTGACATCTGATTGCTCTGCCCAGTGTTCCAGGGTTGATACCTGATACTATTAGTTTCCTAACCAAAGAACTTTCTTTAGTATTTCTTGTAGTTTTGGTTTGGTTTTTAAGAATTCCCTAAGCTTCTGTTTATGTGGAAATGTCCTAATTTCAGCTTCATATTTCAGAGGCAGTTTTGCTGGACATATGATTCTTGGCTGGCAATTTTTTTCTTCAATTTTTTTATATAAGTCATCCCATTGCCATCTTGCCTGCATGGTTTCTGCTGAGTAGTCCAAGCTTATTCTTCCTGACTCTCCTTTGTAGATGACTTCTTGTTGATCCCTAGCTGCTCTTAGAATTCTTTCTGTATCTTTGGTTTTGGCAAACTTGATTATAATATATCTTGGTGACTTTCTTTTAAAATCTACCTTATGTGGAGTACGATGAGCATCTTGGATAGATATCTTCTCATCTTTCACAATGTCAGGGATGTTTTCTGCCAACAAATCACTGCTTTATCTGTGTTTCTTGGCTTGTTCTGTGTATTGCCTGATTTTCTTCCTGATATCTTGAAGTGTTCTATATATTAATCTTTTGTATTCTGCCTCTGGTAATTCCAGGAAGGCACTTTCATCCAGAAGATCCCTTGATTCTTTGTTTTGAGAGCTTGTTGAGGCAATCATGGTCTGTTTCTTTATATGACTTGATATTGACCTTTGTCTCCTAGCCATCTGTAAGTTATTGTAGTAGTTTATTATATGTTTACTTACTGTATCACAGCTTCTTGCTTTGTTTTGTTTTGATATGCCCGAATGGGTTGCTTGAGTGAGCTCGCTTGATGATTTTCACCTTTGGAGTTCTGACGTCCTTTCCCCAGATGGCTAGAGCTGTTATCAGGTTTATCCACCTAGGAGTCCATTCACTTTTCTTGTAAGAATTCAGCTCTGGTGTCCAGGTAGCTGATCACCAAGTGTGTGGTACAGGCTCTGTCCTACAGTCTTAGAGGGGCAGGGGTTATTGGTTTAGGTACCTGTGTTTGGTTGCAGCAGGGGGTCATGCCCTGAACAAGGCAGGGGGCTGAGAATTGTCCCCCAAGTGTCTCTGAGGAAAGCGTTTCTCTCTTCCCTAGAGCATACAGGTGGGTGGGTTCTCTAGATGGACCATGGGCACCCAATGTTTTTGGTTGTAAGGACTGAGAGGTACCAGTTGTCCTTTCACCTCTGTCACAGGTTGCTGGGTGACCTGAGTAGAACCATCAGTCCTTAGGCCCCTGATGTGGGTAGGTGAGGTCCCTGTTCAAAGGGCAAAGCGGTGTCAAACATCAAACACTCACCTCTCCCCCACACAGCTGAAACAGTTGTAGCCTTCCAATAAGAGCCTATTCTCCTGAATTAGGCCCACATAGGTCCATGAAGAGGGGAAAGGTACTCAAAATTCACAGACCATTTATACCTGGCCAGGAGCTGCTTCTGTCCTGAGCTCCCCCCATTAGTGGAGCTCGCAAATTATGTTTTCCCTCAATTGCAAACTTATTCCTTCTCCAGGGTCTGGAGGGTGGCTGTAGGCACTCAACAGGGCCTATCTCAGGCCTAGGGAAATCAACAGCTGCTGAAGCTGGCTTGGGGGCAGGGGGCACAGTAAAATATAAGCAAGTACTTAGCTTTTCCTGAGAGCGCCATTCTTCTCTGGTTCCAGAAGTATGAGTAAAGCTGTGTGGCTGGCTGCTTCTTTCTGAGGAAACTGTGGCCAAACGCTAGTACCGGCCCACTGCAGCCACTCCCTGTAATGGTGCCTGAGAGCTCCTGGCAATTCAGGTCCCGTAGCTCCTCTCTGCTTCTGAACCGTCTCTTCCTTCTCCTGTCCCTCAGTTCATTTTCTAACCTTGCCTTTGATATTCAGGGTTCCTAGCTTGTCATAAATATACTCGTTTCACTTGTTTTTTGGGGTCTTTGTTGTAAGAGGGCTTGCCAGAAGTGTCTATCTAGTCCGTCATCTTGGCCCCGCCTTCTTGGCATCATTTTTATCACCAAGGTAATATCTTCCAACTACTGATCCTTCTTGGTTTCCAACTTTCCCATTCCAATCACCAGTAATTATCAATCCATCTTGATTCCATAAAGGATCAATTTCAGACTGCAGAAGTTGGTAAAAATCTTCAGTTTCTTCTTTGGCCTCAGTGGTTGGTGCATAAATTTGAATAATAGTTTTATTAACTGGTCTTTCTTGTAGGCATATGGATATTATCCTGTCACTGACAGCATTGTACTTCATGACAGATCTTGAAAATGTTCTTTCTGACAATGAATGCAAAGTCATTTCTCCTCAAGCTGTCATTCCTGGCACAGTAGACCATATGTTTCAAAATGGCCAATACTACTAGTACATTTCAGTTCACTAATTCCTAAGATATTGATGTTTGTGTGTTCCATTTCATTTTTGACAATTTCTGATTTTTCTAGACTCGTACTTCATACATTCCACACTCCAATTATTAATGGAAGTTTGAGTCATGCCACGTCGGCAAATGAAGATTCTGAAAGCTTGACTCCATTCATGTCTTTAAGGTCGACTCTACTTTGAGGAGGCAGCTTTCCTCCAGTTATATTTTGAGTGTCTTCCTACCTCAGGGGCTCACCTTCCAGTACTACCCAAGGAGAGAGATTACTGGTTCTTATGTTATTTGCACATTTAACTCTACAAGAAACTGCCAAACTGTTTTCCAAAATGATTGTACCATTTGATTGTATAAAATGATTGTATGGCCAGTAGAAGTGTGTTTATTTGCCCTCCATTATCTTCTTTGACCAAGTATCAAAATCTTTTGCTCATTTTGTATTAGGTTGTTTCCTTTCTTGTTATTGACTTTTGGGAGTTCTTTATATATTTATATCTAAATTTAGAATTAGCATGTCACTTTCTCTCTTTGGTTTCCTTTTCATTGAGGGAGGGGGTGTTTAATTAAGGGTATACAAATCAAAATTTTTTTTCACTCATTAAAAAGTTCCTTTATAGGAATAGTTTTCCAATTACAAAAACATGTGTTAACTATAAAATTTCAAGGACTTTTAAGACATAAAAAGTAGGAAGTAAAATCATTGATCATACTGTTCCCAAGGATATTTTATTTACTTTTAAGAGTTTAGTACATAGCATTCAATTTTTTTTTCTTATGGAGCACAGTTCTACTCTGACACACGTGGGGTTGCCATGAGTGGGAACTGACTAGGAGTAGAATCAACTCTGCATCTGGTTTTGCCTCTCCACATTCTACCCCACTTCTACCTGTTTTGTACTAATGAGGAAATTAATGTTGATATTCATAAAAATGGTAGTAGTACCTCAGTTTTTAGACACTGATCATAAAACCTATTTGCAAAATATCTCCACCTCAGCAGAAGAGGTTCATAAGCTGTCACATTCAGGAGAGGGCTTGATGGTACCAGTTTAGCAATGCTAACTGCCTTTTAGGTTTTTAGCAAAGGACTAAAAGAGGAAAGAAGACTGAAATGACTACTGTCCTTAATATGACTAAAAAATTACAACTGCTAACTCAGACTAAGGGGCTGTGAAGTTATTATATTCAGGAAGAGGATCAAGATCAGAAAACCCTGTAGCAGGAGCCTCAGCTACTATTACTAACACCTCTCAGTCATTGACACAAGAAATCTCTGGTTAGGAAGGGCAACAAGGTCATTGCTGGTTAGGAAGGGCAACAAGGTCATTTCTGGTTAGGAAAAGGAACAAGGTCAATTTTAATTATCTTCAAATGAAAGAGGATGGAACAAGCCACTTACAATTTAATAGTTCATAGACTGGGAAATGTTTTCCTATAAGAAATCTCTCCCTGAGCTGTAGCTCACTTTCTGTTGGTGGATGCCGATGCTTTTCTTGAATTGTTCTCTAAGCCGAGTAGTCGTACCCTGATCTTTTCTCATCACCAAGTATAATTTCAGAGGGAAGTAGAAAATGCTGACGTGCTCAGAAGAGGAGTGCCACAACCTGGGCATCCCCTACTTTTCTCCCCTTTCTTCAAGGCATCCAGGCCAAGGAAGTATATAACATTATGGTGCTGTGGCCAAGCCTGTGTTACTCTCAGTTATCTACTGCAAGGAAAGTAACTGCTCAGTGGTTCCAGCTCTGAACTCACCACTAGATTCAAAACCTTGGAGTCACTGGGTATGCAAATGTTTAACACGTTCAGCTGCTAACCAAAATGTTGGAAGTTGCAGTCTACCCAGAGGCACCTTGGAAAAAAGGCCTGGAAATCTACTTCTGGAAAAATCAGCCATTGAAAACCCTAAGAAGCACAGTTTTACTTTGACATACATGGAGTTGAATGAGCTGGAATTGACTCTACTATATATATATTTTTTTATAGCCTAGTTTATTCACAACAGGCTACAACTCCCACGGACTACTGAGTGCTACAGGGATTCTAAGCCTGGACCATTCCTATCACTTAAGCTCAAGGACTTCTCATTAGTTTTGCTGAAACTTTCTTAAAATTGCACTGCCAGTAAGACAATTTCTACTCAACTTTCCTTCTCTCTCTTCTTCCCAGAGGTCAAACCTGCATCATGCTCTGACAGTTCTCCCAGCCTCCTCTCACCCTCATCTCTTTTCCTTTATAGCTGTTTTCCACAATAAATTTCTTGCATGCCTAATCTCATTTTGACGTCTACTTCTTAGAGGACCTGAACCAACACATATTGTGTCAGGAGTGGTCAGAGGAAACAGATGATAAGATGGGGTTCAGAAACTGGTTCACTCACCTCCTGGACAAAAAAGGACCACATCCTAAGTGGTGTATGGGGTATGGAGAGTTCCTGGTGGTTCAATTACTAAAGATTTCACTGTAGGTGACTTGAAAAAAATGTCCTCCTAGAGGGAAATGCCCTTGCAAGTGCAATAATTCAGGCATTTGGAAAATATGGGTATAAAAATGTCAATAATGACAGTGGAGTTGGCTGTTTATTGCTTATCTGTATTCATGTCCATCAACAGAATAATGAGAAAGGAGGGTCATTAGTGAGTGTTCAGACAAGGGTGGACACAAATGAGCCTTTTCCGTAGTTTACAAAGAGACCCATATCTTTTGCAATTAGAAGAATGGACACAGTTAAGCAGCAAACAAAACTAATAGTTAAAGTTACCAAGCTCCAGAGACTTTTAAATTCTCAACTAAGGGAGATCTGCTTTGCTAAAGTCAGCACTCTGGTTGGTTAAATCTGGGACCATGAAACATGGAATGAGGACACCTAGATGAGTATCCCTGACAGCATTAGTCTGTAGTCCTCTATGAATTCTCAGAACTTGCAGAGGCAGTCTACTCTCAGAGTGTTAGCACTTCTCCTGTGCTGGAAGACACTGCATAGGCCCCTCTCCCACAAAGTAACAGGCGCCCTCCCCTGAAGGAGGAAATAGAATTACCCCACTCTGCTAGTACGCTGTCATAGATTGAATTATGTCCTCCCCAAAATGTGTGTATCAAATGGGCTGGGCCATGATTCTTGGTATTGTGTGATTTTCCTATATGTTGTAAATCCTGCCTCTATGATGTTAATGAGGGGCGGTGGCAACAGTTGTGTTAGTGAAGCAGGACTCAACCTATAGGATTGGACTGTGTCTTAAGGCAATCTCTTGAGATATAAAAGGTAGAAGCAAGCATACCACCAAGAAAGCAGCAGCAGGAGCAGAGCATGTCCTTTGGACCTGGGGTCCCTGAGCCTGAGAAGGTCTTTGACCAGGGGAAGATTGAGGACAAGGACCTTTCTCCAGAGCTGATAGAGAGAGAACCTTTCTCTGGAGCCGACGCCCTGAATTTAGGCTTGTAACCTACTAGGCTGTAAGAAAATAAATTTCTCTTTGTTAAAGCCGTCCACTTTTGGTATTTTTTCTGTGGCAGCACCAGATGACTAAGACATATGCCTCCACCCAAAGGCACTCAGTTTTCTCTCTCTGTGGGCCAGGAAGCCCACAGTGCCCTCACCTGCTGTCATTTCTGTGCCATGGCTTCTTGCTGTCTTCAGGGTTACAACTCTCTCTCTCTTGGCCTCCTGGTTCCAGGAGCTTCTCAATGCAGGGAACCCAGGTCCAAAGGACACGCTTTCCACTCCTGGCTATTCTTCGTTGGTGGTGATGGGATCCTCTCTTTGCTCTGGGATTGGCTCTCTTTTTAAGCCTAGCGGGGTGGCAAAACTGACCAATGCCCTTATTAGAGTTTGATGTACCTTATTAGCATGTCCCACCCAATCATTTGTGGAAGTTACAAAACCACAGTGAGAAAGGCCACACGAAAGCAATCCATCACACTGTGGGTGGCTCTTAGAGACCCGGAGAAAGCAACGGCCAACAATGAATAAAGTAGAAATGCCCAAGCTGCACTGGCAGAGACTAAAGGTAAGAACAGGCTGAGGGAAGTAGGCCTGAAAGAATGGATACCTTACGCGAAGTCAGAGACTACCTAGGAATGTTCCTCAGGAGCGTCTAGTAGACCCAGCACGCCTCAAGGCCATCAGGAATGTGCTGGAGAATAGCACCAGCATCACTAAGTTCAGCAGGGACTCTCTTCTACAGATAAGACTGACAGTAGGTGAAATGGTCACAGAGCTAGGCTTGTTAATGCAACCAAACCGGTTGCCGTCAAGTCAATTTCAACTCATAGCAAACTTATAGGACAGAGTAGAACTGCCCTGTAGAATTTCCAAGGAGAGCTTGGTGGATTCGAACTGCCAACCTTTTGGTTAGCAGCTGTAGCACCTAACCACTAAGCCATGTGGGTTTACAGAGCAGGTTAATAATGAGGAAAGTTTGCATTCACTTGAGATAAACCACAATATTCACTTCCATTTTTACCTCAGGGCTGTATTCATTCTGATGGGATAGAGCTCAGGTGATAACACTTAACCATCAGAAGCCAGGAGGCAGCAATTACCAGAAAGGTTAAAGAGAAGCAAAGGGAGCTTAACCTGCAGGGGATTGTGGAGGTGATTAATAGGACATGGTGTCCCACGGGACAAAATAGAAAGACAGCTAACAAGGGTGCTGCTTAACACCTACAAGCAAAAAAGTCAAGAATGGAGGAGCAGGAGGCTGAGGGTAGTCAGCCTGATAGAAAGTCGTAATCTCTTGCTCACTTCCCTGAGTCTATGTTCAGGTACGGAACCCCCTGAGTGAAGAGATTGCTGAGTCCCTGAGATGAAGGATCTTGTACTAACGTGGCAAGCATTTCCTGTAATGGTTTCCCCAGTCCTTTTTTGTCCACCCACGGGATCTACAGCCATTTACTCATTTTCCTGTGTCTGTACACTGGGAAAGGAAATACAACATTTTGAAGACTATGTAACAGGATCTGAATTAACATTGATACCCATGGGAGCTTACAAAGGCCAGGTAGTAAATGAAGTCCTGGGTAAAGCCTAGCTTAAGGGATCCCACTGGGTTTGTGGACCCACAGAAGGGGTATTACCCCAATCCTGGAATGTCTAATTGGAATGAATATACTTGGCACTTGGGTTCTTGGTCTGCAGGGTAATAGCTATCAGATTAAAAAAAAAAAAATTTTTTTTTTTTTAGGGAAGATCGATTAAAAACCTCTGAACTACCTCTAATACCATCCTGGCCAAGGTATTAAACCAAAGTTATCACATCCTGGGGGAAGGGTATATGATGAAGATTAGTGCCACCATTAATGATCTAAAGGATGCAGACGTGGGGTCTCTAGCACAGCTCTGTCATATCTGCCCACCTGGCAGAAACCAGAAGGATCATGAGAATGAGTGTAGACTACCTCAGACTTATGTGGACTACCTCAGACTTATGTAGACGACTACCTCAGACTTATGTAGACGACTACCTCAGACTTATGTGGACTACCTCACACTTATGTGGACTACCTCAGACTTATGTGGACTACCTCAGACTTATGTAGGCTACCTCAGACTTATGTGGACTACCTCAGACTTATGTGGACTACCTCAGACTTATGTGGACTACCTCAGACTTATGTGGACTATCTCAGACTTATGTAGGCTACCTCAGACTTATGTGGACTACCTCAGACTTATGTAGGCTACCTCAGACTTATGTGGACTACCTCAGAATTATGTAGGCTACCTCAGACTTATGTGGACTACCTCAGACTTATGTGGACTACCTCAGACTTATGTGGACTACCTCAGACTTATGTAGGCTACCTCAGACTTATGTGGACTACCTCAGAATTATGTAGGCTACCTCAGACTTATGTGGACTACCTCAGACTTATGTGGACTATCTCAGACTTATGTAGGCTACCTCAGACTTATGTGGACTACCTCAGACTTATGTAGGCTACCTCAGACTTATGTGGACTACCTCAGAATTATGTAGGCTACCTCAGACTTATGTGGACTACCTCAGACTTATGTGGACTATCTCAGACTTATGTAGGCTACCTCAGACTTATGTGGACTACCTCAGACTTATGTAGGCTACCTCAGACTTATGTGGACTACCTCAGAATTATGTAGGCTACCTCAGAATTATGTAGGCTACCTCAGACTTATGTGGACTACCTCAGACTTATGTGGACTACCTCAGACTTATGTGGACTACCTCAGACTTATGTGGACTACCTCAGACTTATGTAGGCTACCTCAGACTTATGTGGACTACCTCAGACTTATGTAGACGACTACCTCAGACTTAAACAAGCTGTAAGCCTTACTGCAGCTGCTGGACAGGATTTACGATTCTGCTGTTCTTGTTGCTGTTGTGTGCTGTGGAGTCGATTCTGACTCATGGCCACCCTACAGGAAAGAGCAGAACTGCCCCACAGGGTTTTCTAGGCTGTAACTTTTATGAAAGCAGATCTCCAGGTCTTTTCTCCCACGGAGAGGCTACTGGGTTCAAACCACCGACCTTTCAATTAGCAGCCGAGTACTTAACCATTTCATCACCAGGCCTCCTCCTCCATCATTCCTAAAAAAACCAAACCCATTGCTGTCAAGTCGATTTTGACTCATAGTGATCTTATAGGACAGAGTAGGGCTGCCCCACAGGGTTTCCAAGGAGTGCCTGGTAGATTCAAACTGCCAGCCTTTTGGTTAGCAGCCGTAGCATTTAACCACTAAGCCACCAGAGTTTCCAGGGCAGGTTAATAATGAGGAAAACTTGCATTCACACGATATAAACCACAATATTCACTTCATTCTTACCTCAGGGCTGTATTCGTTCTCCTTCCCTCTGTTGGCATATAGCCCTAAGAGTCTTGGACTGCCTGGCGGTGCCCCAGAACATCACACTGATTCATCACATTAATGATATCACACTGATGGGGCAGGATGGGCAAGAGGTGGCTATTATGCTGGAGACCTTGGTAAGGCACATGTACCCATTGTGGGAGACAAGCCTATGGGGGTCCAAAGCTCAGGGGCATTCTAGGATATACCCTGCAAGTAAAAGACAAATTTCTTCATCCTCTATGTTGTTGTGTGTCATCAAGTTGATTCTGACTCATAGCAACCCTATAGGAAAGAATAGAACTGTCCCATAAGGTTTTCTAGGCTGTTTTTTGTTTTTTTTTTTTAATCTTTATGGAAGGCAGATCACCAGGCCTGTCTTCCAGAGAGCTGCTGGGTGGGTTTGACCCATTGACCTTTTCGGTTTGTAGCTGAGTGCAACATATTTGCTCCACCCAGGGGCCTACAAATAAAGCATAGACTTAAGACTTGAGACTGAGTGCAAACTATTTGCTCCACCCAGGGGCCTACAAATAAAGCATAGACTTGAGAAACCCTATAATTCAGCACAGCAGAAGCAAATGTATTTGAGATTGAGTAACAGACGTCTGCTGGTAAACCGGCTGTGAATAAAAATCTTGATATATAGTCGGTGTGAACTTTCATGAAGTGACTATCCCCACCATGGCCAATTTCTAGCTACCAACAATTTAACAGGCTTGCAAAATTTCTGACTGTATAATAATCAGTTTTCCCAAGAGCAGGTATAAGCTGATTCCAGCAAACAAAAAGTTTTTGTACAGCAAATTAAAGATCTTGAATTTCCATAAGCCAGTGTTTTTTAATTTTTTCTTGGACTTAAGTTCCTTTGAGAATTTAATAAAAAGTAAAGTGTACCCTATTCCCAGAAAACTGAAAATCAGCATTTATGAAAAAAATTATTAATTTTTTTTTGGAGGGTGGGAGGGAGGGTGCATGGTGTACATAGCTCCTAAATTCCTTCATTAAGAAATTCAGCTTGTGGTGGCATGCAATCAATATTTTGTAGCATCAAGACTGGATGGACTGGGAGGTAATCATGATCAGTTAGAGATTTCCATAAACCAGGTTACAGATACTTTAAACCAGAAGTGAGGCAGTGGAGTAACAGGAGAGATCTAGTCAGTACACATGTGTAAGTGCTGGGTTCCATAACATTTTGACCCACTGGAGAGGTGGTGATTTAAGGCAGTTGCTATATTTCTGTCTTTAGATGGCAAGATGGATGATAACACCTCTCAACAAAGGAAATACAGGAGACTGAAACAGTGGGGAAGACAATGAATTCTTTTTTTTTTTTGGTTGTTTGTTTAAATGTTTGAAATGGTTAAAATAAAAAAAAAATAGCATATGCTAATAGCTGGATCAGTGATTGAGGCAAAAAGATTGGGCTAGAAGTATTTATATGTTGTTGTCCTTACCCGTAACCCATTGCCATCGAGTCGATTCCAACTCCCATAGAGTTTCCAAGGGGCGCCTGGTGGATTCAAATTGCTGACCTTTTGGTTAGCAGCCTAGCACTTAACCATTACGCCACCAGGGTTGTCCTTAGGTGCTGTCAAGTCAGTGCTGACTCATAGCAATCCTTTGTAGAATAGAATGAAACACAGTCCAGTCCTGCACCATCCTCACAATTGTTGTTATGCTTGAGCCCACTGTTGCAGCCACTGTGTCAATCCATCTCATTGGGGATCTTCCTCCTTTTTGCTGACCATCTACCTTACCAAGCATGGCGTCCTGCCCCAGGGACTGCTCTCTCCTGATAACATGTCCAACGTATGTGAAACAAAGCCTCACCATCTTCTCTTCCAAGAAGCCTTCCAGCTGTACTTCTTCCAAGACAGATTTGATTGTTTTTCTGGCAGTCCATGGTATATTCAATGTTCTTTGACAACACCATAATTCAAGTGCATCCATTCTTCTTCAGTTTTCAATGTTCATTGTCCAGAATTCACATGGATATAAGGCTATTGAAAATATCACAACTTGGGTTAGGCACACCTTAGTCCTTAAAGTAACATCTTTGCTTCTTAGCACCTGTCATGGATTGAATTATGTCCCCCTAAAAATGTGTGTTATCGACTTGGTTAGGCTATGATTCCCAGTATTGAGTGGTTGTCTTCCATTTTGTGATTGTAATTTTATGTTGAAAGGATTAGGGTGGGATTGCAAAACCACCCTTACTCAGGTCACCTCCCTGATCCAAAGGTAAAGGGAGTTTCCCTGGGGTGTGGCTTGGACCACCTTTTATCTTTCAAGAGATAAAAGGAAAGGGAAACAAGTAGAGAGTTGGGGACCTCATACCACCAAGAAAGCAGCACCAGGAGCAGAATGGGTCCTTTGGACACAGGGTCCCTGCACCTGGGAAGCTCCTTGACCAAGGGAAGACAGAAGATAAGAACCTTGCTCCAGAGCCAACAGAGAGAAAAAGCCTTCCCCTGTAGCCAATGCCCTGAATTTGGACTTGTAACCTACTATACTGTGAGAGAACAAATTTCGCTTTGTTAAAGCCATCCACTTGTGGTATTTCTGTTACGGCAGCAGTGGATGACTAAGACAGCACCTTAGAGGTCTTTTGCAGTAGATTTGCCCATTGCAATACATCGTTTGATTTCTTGACTACTGCTTCCATGTGGATCCAGGTAAAATTAAATCTTTGACAACTTGGATCTTTTCTCTGATTATCATGATGTTGCTTATTGTTCCAGTTGTGAGGATTTTGATTTTCTTTATGTTAAGGTGTAATCCATAATGAGGGCTGAAGTCTTTGATCTTCATTAGTAAGCGCTTCAAGCCCTCTTCACTTTCAACAAACAAGGTTGTCATCTGCATGTTGCAGGTTGTTAATAAGACGTCCTCCAATCCTGATGCCCCATTCTTCTTCATATAGTCCAGCTTCTTGTATTATTTGCTCTGCAGACAGGTAGAACAACCCTGAAGCATACCTTTCTTGATTTTAAACCATGCAGGCTACGTTCAGAGACTGCCTCTTGGTCTATGTACCGGTTCTTCACAAGCACAATTAAGCTATCTGGAATTCCCATTCTTCGCAAGGTTATCCATAATTTGTTGTGATCCACACAGTCGAATGCCTTTGCATAGTCAATAAAACACAGGTAAACATCTTTCCAGTATTCTCTGCTTTCAGCCAAGATCCATCTGACACCAGTGATGATATCCTTCATTACACATCCTCTTCTGAATCCAGGTTGAATTTCTGGCAGTTCCCTGTCAAAGTACTGCTGCAACAATTTTGGGATTATCTTCAGCATAATTTTACTTGCATGTGCTGTAAATGATATTGTTTGATAATTTCAGCATTCTTTTGGATCACTTTCTTTGAACTAGGCATAAATATGGATGTCTTCCAGTCTGTTGGCTAGGTGGCTGTCTTCCAAATTTCTTGGCATAGATGAGTAAACTCATCCAGCTTTGCATCTGTTTGTTGAAACATCTCAACTGGTATTTTGTCAATTCCTGGGGCCTTGTTTTTCGCCAATGCCTTAGGTGCAGCTTGGACTTCTTTCTTCAATAGCATTGGTTTTTGGTCATGTGCTACCTCCTGAAATGGTTGAACATTGACCAATTGTTTTTGGTACAGTGACTCTGTATTCTTTCTTCTTCTTTTGATGCTTCCTGCTTCGTTCAATATTTTGTCCATAAAATCCTTCAATATTGCAACTCAAGGCTTGAATTGCTTCTTCAGTTCTTTCAGCTTGAGAAATGCTAAGAATGCTTTCCCCTTTTGGTTTCTAACTCTGGATCTCTGCACATTTCATTAGAGTACTTTGCTTTGTCTTCTTGAACCGTCCTTTGAAATGTTCTGTTCAGCTCTGTTACGTGATCCTTTCTTCCCTTTGCTTTAGCTACTCTACATTCAACAAGTTTCAGAGTCTCTTTTTTTCTTTCCTGTCTTTTTAACGATCTTTTGCTTTCTTCAAATATATATGATGTCCTTGATGTCATCCCACAACTCATCTGGTCTTCAGTCATTACTGTTTGATGCATCAATTTATTCTTAGATGGCCTCTAAATTCAGCTGGGATATACTCAAGGTTGTGTTTTGGCTCTTCTTTTAATTTTCTTCAGCTTCAACTTGAACTTGCCTATGAGCAATTGATGGTCTGTTCCGTGTTTGGCCCCTAGCCTTGTTCTTACTGATGATATTAGGCTTCTCCATTGTCTCTTTATACAGATGTCGATTTGACTCCTGTGTATTCCACCTGGTGAGGTTCATGGGCATAGTCATCATTTACGTTGTTGTATAAGGTATTTGCAATGAATATGTCATTGGTCTCACAAAATTCTGTCATACATTCTCTGGAGTCATTTCTATCACCAATACCTTTGTTTCCAACTACCAAGCCTTTTTTGTTTCCAACTTTCCATATTCCAATCACTAGTAATTATCAGTGCACCTCGATTGCATGTTTGATCAATTTCAGACTACAGAAGTTTGAAAAAATCCTCAATTTTTTTCACATTTGGCATTAGTTTTTGGTATGTAAATTTGAAACAATTATACAGGAGTCACCAACACATAGGTGGTATTTGAAATTAGGGAAATGGATGCGGCTGCTCAAGGGAAGTATGTAGGGGTGATCCAGGGTAGAGGAATTAACCTCATGGGATATCAATGTTTTAGGAGTTAGGTAGGAAAAAGAGACTGAATAACCATTAGACCAGCATGTCAAGTTGCTATATAAAGTAAGAAGATAATATTCAAAAGTTGAACTGTAAAAGAAAGTAGAAAATAATATTTAAATAGGAATGGAAATGTGAAAGGAAACTGGGTCGGGGTTGTTTTTAATGGGACAGGCTTAAAAATATTGTGTGCTGGTGGGGAAGAACTTGTGAAGAGAGAGAGGTAGAAAACTCAAGAAAGAGCAGGTGACTGATGGGGACATGGGAGCAGTCCGGGTTTGCTTGACCACTGATACCCTACCCTTCCTGACCCACCACCCTGATTGTGGGACAATTGCTCAGGAGTCCAGGAGTTCTAACCACCAGGAGGTCAGCTACCTTTAAAGCACAAAACGAATCGCTCTTTCCAAATCCTGTATGTTTAACACATATTCCATTTGTTTCATAGGAATCAGATCTTAATGAAAAGCTCTCAATACACAAAGACGAGGAGGAGAAAAGACTTTATTTGAACAGCCAAGGACACTTTCTCGTGAGGCTATGCCTAAATTTGCAATTAATATTGGAGAACCTGTCCTAACCACATTCTTTGTGCTAGACACAGACCTAAGGAGGCAGCCCTAAACTTCTGTGGATGCTGAATTTGAGATTCTCCCAATTGTGACTATTGCTCCATGATATGGAAGAGACTTTTTCAAAAGGAAAAAAAAAGTACAAAAATACCAATTTATTCTAGGTAAAAAGATAATGATCTGTAACTATTGCTCTGAAGTGAAATTAATTCACTATGCCCTCTCCTCACTTATCAACAGGATTAAATTCCAAAGACCAGGTCATTACATGAAACTGGCATTCTGCAAAAATGGAGGATGGCTATATCATTACATAACTGCCAAATTACATCGTTACATAACTGCCAAGCCACTGAGAATCATGGCCTGGCCAAGCTGACACAGAACCTTCACCATCACAGCCAGTGTTACTCTCACCTCGCACCTTCGTTTTCCTTACTGCCAGATGTACGTCACTGATGCGCAAAATTGTCTAATAGCAGGTTCTTTACTATTATTGTGAATGTGAAATGTTGGATAACAAGATAGCCAATAAGTGTGGGTTAGGTGTAATCCTTTTAAGTGGGAATTTCTTGAACTAAAGATGTGGAGAGTTGAGAAGCTCTTTCAGGGCCATTTCATTTTTCTCTAAGAGAACTGAAGAACTCAGAAGATACACCTTCTAAATATGTAGTGACATTGAACCATTGATTTTAAACTGAGTTTTTTTTTTTTTTTCTCAGAAACTTTGCGTTCTATGGATGCCTTGTGGGTTTTGATTTTTTCAAACAGAGTTCTCTACTTTTGCTTACTATATATTGGAGTTCCAGAACATTTACTTTTGTTGAGTATGTTCTTCTAATTAAAAAAAAAGGGAGGAGGAAGAGATATTGAAAAGCATTTATCTAAATAAGAAATACAATGCATTTATAAATATTTAATTTTCCTGGATGGTACAAATGGTTAACGCTTTCAACTGCTAACTGCACCCAGAGATGTTTTTGAAGAAAGGCCTGGTGATCTTCTGAAAAATTAGACACTGAAAGCTTTGTGAAGCATAGTTCTACTCTGAGACACCTGGGTTGCTATGTGTTGGAGTCAACTCCATGGCAACTGGTTTTTAAATGAAATATTTATTCAAATGAGATAATGAATTTTTATTTCAGGACTATTGTGTATTATTGGGATAACTATTAGAACACAAAGCTGAATTAAATCGAACCCAGTTTATTATTAATGCCCTGAATTCTTTTAGTGGCTAATTTTTAGCTTTAGGTATATACTAAACTACACATTTAAGTTGGTATGATCTGTTTTTTTGTCATTCATTGCACCTAATTAAAAGCCTTCTATTTTTTTTATTGGTCAAATACTGTGCTGGGCCCCAGGAAAATGAGCCTGAGAACTTGAGAGCTTCATAATCTGGTAGGAGAGACAGTCATTTCGGCCTATGACCAGCATTTGTATTGAGTGCTCTAGCACAGAGTAGGGGTACTTACTCTAAAAGGGAGCTAGGTGGGATGAGGGGAAAGGTGGAGACCAAGGCAGTATGAATAACTAAGTCTGAGCCAGATAGGTGCAAGGTGCTGGGTAGACCAAAGGTGAGGCCAAGAGGCTCACCACTGCTCTCATGCAGCCTGCAGTCTAACTGGGGAGATGAGGTTAAGCAAATGAAATCTCAAATGCATATGTAACTACAATTACAATCAAATCCTATGAAGAAAAAAATGAGAGGATAACAGGAGCAATCTCTTTTAGGGTCACTCCAAGAAATGGGCATTTAAGCTTAAAGTATGAAGAGTCAGGCAGGTAAAGAGGAGAGAAAAGAATATTCTCATTAAAAAAAAAAAAAAAAAAAGCCAACCCTGAATATGATCGAATCAATTTGTAGTAAATGCAGAGAATATATAAACAGGCTAAATGGAGGAACAAGTGAAATTAGCAAAATCCAGACAAGAAATTACAGGAAATCCACACAATTCTTTCTATGAAAACAAACAATAACAACAACAACAACAAAAAATTAAGAAGAAATGGGGGGGGTAGAATTTACAGATTAAAAAGAGTTAAGATACCTATCAACTAACTACAAAGTGTAGACCTTATTTAGATCCTGATTCAACCAAATTGTTAAAATAAGAAAATGAGAAAAGAGAAAATATTACAATAACAACAAAAACACAAACAACCCAATCAAAAAACGGGTAAAAGACTTAAATAGATGTTTCACCAAAGAGGATATACAAATGGTCAACAAGCACATGAAAAGATGCTCGATATCATTTCACATTCCAAAACAAAAAAACTCAAGCCCATTGCCGATGAGTCTATTCTGGCTCATAGCAACCCTATAGAACAGAGTAGAATTGCCCCATAGGATTTCCAAGGAGCACCTGGTAGATTCGAACTGCCAACCTTTTGGTTAGCAGCCGTAGCTCTTAACCACTATTCCACCAGTGTTTCCAGGGCTTCCTTAGGGAGACCCTGGTGGCATATTTGTTAAGTGTTACAGCTGCTAACCAAGAGGTCGGCAGTTCGAATCCACCAGGTGCTTCTTGGAAACTCTATGGAGCAGCTCTACTCTGTCCTACAGGGTCGCTGTGAGTTGGAACTGACTTGATGGCAGTGGGTGGGCATTAGGGAGATGCAAATCAAAACCACAATGAAATAATACTTCAACTCAACTAGAATGGCCATATTCAAAAACATGGAAAATAGGTGTCGGCAAGGATTTGGACATATTGGAACCCTCATCCATTGCTGGTGGTAATGCAAAACAGTACAGCCTCTGTGAAAAAGTCTGGCAGTTCCTCGGCAAGTTATGCATAGTACTACCACAGGACCCACCAATCCTAATCCTAGGTATATACCCAGAAGAAGTGAAAGCAGGAACACGAACAGAAACTCCTATACTGATGTTCATTACAGTGCTTTTCACAATAGCCAAAAGGGGAAAGGAGCCTAAATGGCCATGAACAGGTGAATGAATAAATAAATGTGGTATATACATAAAATGGAATCTTAGTCATAAAGAGAAATGAAGTCCTAATGAACCTAGAAAACACGATATTGCATGAAATAAGTCAGTCACAGAAGAAAAACACTGCAGGATTCCACTTACAGAAGTAGGGAAATGTATAGAGATCATCGGAAACCCTGGTAGCGTAGTGGTTAAGTGCTACAGCTGCTAACTAAAGGGTCGGCAGTTCGAATCCTCCAGGTGCTCCGTGGAAACTCTGTGGGGCAGTTCTGCTCTGTCCTATAGGGTCTGTATGAGTTGGAATCAACTCCACAGCACTGGGTTTGGTTTTTGGTTTTATAGAGATTAGCTTATTAGTGGTTACCGGGAAGGCGGAAAGAGGAAGTCTTTGTTTAGGGGACAATGAGTTTCTGTTAATGGTGGTGGAATAATATGGAAATGGATAGTGGTAATGGTCGCTCAACATGATAAACACAGTCAATGTCACTGAACTGTACATGTAAAAAAGGTTGAAGTCAAAAGTTTTCTTGTATATATTTTACCACAATAAAAGAATAAAAAATTATATAAAACAATTGCATATTTGAATACTGTTGGATATTTGAACAAGGACAGAATAATAATCTGATAACACAAAATAATTATTTTAAATTATTTTTAGTTATGAGAGGTATTGTGGTTATGATTGAGGAAAAATAGAAGAGTGCTTTTGCTAAATTTATAATTGAAATGATAAAAGCTCTGGTATTTGCTTCAGAATAACACAGGGAGTAAAATGAGATCGGCTGTAAATTGATAATGGTAGAGGGATACATGGCAGCTCATGACATTATTGTCCACTTTTACACATGTTTGAACTTTCTTATTTTTAAAAAGCAAGTGGAAAAACATGAAAATAAGTAAGATAACTTTATTGCAATAAAACCTATGAGGAAAAGAAAATATGGCAATGAGATGGTCCCCTACTTGTAGCCCTGTCCCACAACCTAAGGCACGAGGACCAGATCAAACCACCAAGGCACAGCCCCTATAATCACCCAGAAAGAGCAGTGTCAGGTGGGCCACACAGATGGGTAAGCAAAGTTTCTATCCTAAGAAAAAAAAAAAAAAATCCTAGAAAAGAGGACCCAAAATTACAACCACTCTCTGCCAAATTCTAAGCCCTTTGGTCAAACCCTGGCTCAACCAGTGCTTCTAGACTTTAGGTGCATAAGAATTACTCAAAGGGCTAGTTGAAACACAAATAACTGCGCCCCTCCTCAGTGATCAAATTCAGGAGGTCTGGAGGAGCTGATAATCTACATTTCTACCCAATTCCCTGCTAATCAAAAGCTGAGCCTTTGCAGACCACAACTTGAAGATATTATACTGCAACATTTAACTGACCCCGTATTCTAGGGTCCGGAGACAGACTGACCAAACGGTTTTCCTAGGGCAGAGAAAAACCGCCGAGAGCACTGAATCTGGGCGATTAGATTCAGTGATGCCACATTGTTCGTGAGTATTTCCCTCCAACTTAAAATAAATAACATTGCGGTAGGTTCCGACTCATGGAGACCCCACATGCTACAGAGTAGAACCGCTCAATAGGGTTTCCTTGGCTGTAATCCTATTGAAGCAGTTTACCAGGCATTCCTGCGTATTGCCGCAGGGGGTGGGGGCTGTTTAAACCACCAACCTCGAGATTAGTAGACAAGCGCGCCAACTGTTTTTGTGCTAACCTGGGACCTTGCCTCCAAATTATGCTGCAGGGATTCCCTCCCTCGTATTCATTATTCCCTTATTTGCCCTTAGTACTTCTGCTTTCTCTGCTCTTATTCAAACAGCAGGACCCTTCCTCTCCACCTGGCTCACCATTGTTATTGCTGTTTGGTGCCATTATCGCAGGCTTAAAGCTTGCGTGGAGAGCTAGATCCAAGAGAGGTTCCCATTCTTCAACCCCCACAATTTAAATCTGGTCTCCCAGCGAGGGACACACCCGTGCACATAAATCAGTTATAAAAATGCCTCCCTACAATCCGCTGCATTTTTTTCTGCTCCTTCCATAATCGCGCCACTCCACTGCCAATAATGTTCTACAGATTTTCTAACGTGTTCCGTTCGCTCAACTGAAACTTGTCAGCAAGAGTCGGTCACTTTGCGTTTTCTCCCAAACCCCACCATAAAGGCATAAGAACAAAAATCTTGGTTTTTTTAGAGTATTAATGATACTCATTACCCAGTAACTCAACGATCAGCTAGTGGACAACCCACGGTTTCCCAGGGGGAAAACCATCACAGCCAGGCGAGGGAGTGGAGAGAGGAGCCACCAGCCCTGGCGGGCAGTGCTTCAAAGTGCTCGGCTCCTAACCGAAAGGTCAGGGGTTCGGCCGCTTCGCGGGACGAAGGTACCGCAATCTTAGGGATTTCAGCCTTGGAAACCCTAGGCGGTGGTTCTACTATATCCCATAGGGGTGCTGGGAGCCCTGGCGGTTCAGTGGTTAGGAACTTGGCTGCCAAACAAAAGGTTGGCAGTTCGAATCCACTAGGCGCTTCTTGGAAACCCTATAGGGTCGCTATGAGTCAGAATCTACTCGAGTTGGAATCCAGTCAGAATCCACTCCAATCGGAATCCGCTCCGCGGCAATGACTTTGTTTTGGGTTTTTTTTCTGGAGAGAGGAAACCAGAGCTCATCTGAGTAACCGGAAGTAGGGGACATTTGCTTATAAAAGGAGAAAACGGACAAGAAACACTTCAGGTTAAAAGGAGTAAACTTAGGTGTCCTTACTGCTGACATTTTCTTCCCCTGTGTGTTCCTGGAAATGGCATCCTCAAATCAGAGCAGCAGCGAAAAGGTAAGTTCGCTTCATCTGGAATTCGTTCCCCATGGACTCTCTTTTCAGACTCTTTCTTGGTCTCGGTTTTGTTCCTTTCTTGCCAGGAACCTGAATTTGCTCTTAATTTCAGGCTGAAAGAAACTTCCATCTTCTTTGCTCGCCTTTCTAAATGGATTGTTACTTTTCTTTCACTGGATCGTGGCTCTGTGTACATTTGGGGCGGGGGTGTGGGGGGCAGAAATAAAGCTCCCTGCTCCTAGTCCAAAGGGAAGGATTGACTTTGTGACAAAGACGAGGTGTGCGGTAGTGTGCAGGATAGAAGCTGCAAGGCAATGAAGACTTAAGGTGAAAAGAAAGCGGGAAAGGGTGATGTGGATCAGGTCAGAAAGTGAAGCGACCGATGGATTTCTTTTCTTCAGGGGTAAGAAGTAGCCTATTCCCAACGGCCTTAGTGCCAAATGGACTTCCAGCTAGGCTTGGGGGGTTGTGGCCAGGACGCGAAACTGTATGTGAGAAGGCGTAATGGTGTATTTAGAGGGAGAACTGTTACTGCTGAAACCTAGGGGATTGGATTGACCAGTATTAGGTGTATGACTACGGACAAGTCACTTAACTGCTCTGAGCCCCATTTATCCCCAGGATCGTTAATACCAAATCAATGGCAAGTTTTGTTTGTTTTTAAGCTCACAAGAGTAAGTGTGGGAGTACTTTGAAAACAAAAACAAAACAAAACAAAACAAAAAAACAAAGACCTTTGCGATAGAGTCTGTTCTGACTCATAGCGACCCTATAGGACAGAGTAGAACTGCCCCATAGGGTTTCCAAGGAACAGCCAGTGGATTTAAACTGCCGACTTTTTGGTTTTGGTTAACCTTCGAGCTCTTAGCCACTACCTCACCAGAGCTCCATGCTTTGAAAAAGTGGTATAAAAAAAAAAATTTTTTTTTTTTTTTTAACAGCCAGTGGATTTAAACTGCCGACTTTTTGGTTTTGGTTAACCTTCGAGCTCTTGGCCACTACCTCACCAGAGCTCCATGCTTTGAAAAAGTGGTATACGAATGCAAAATTCCTGTACCCAGGTTGAGAGTTTGAGAGCAATGGGGAGACATTGAAGAGATTTAAATGGTGGGGGAGGGGCATGGCAGCGTGAGATCAATTTACCTGTTCTTCTTAGAGAGTATTACAATAGAACTGGAATGCTGGAATGGAGTTTATTCACCTTTGAGTTTGAAAGAAAAAGCTAAGTTCAGAAACTTAAACTAGCACGTGTTACTCTCTGGCATTGGTCATTTAATTTCTGAGACTCAGTTTCCTCATTTGTGAAATAGGAAAACTAATGAATTTCTGTAAGTATACTGTGAGAATTAAATAGAAGTACAGGAAGCACCTAGCACAGTGTCAGTATACTGTAAAACCAAAAAGCAAAAGAAAATAAATAAACGAACCCGTTACTGTGGAGTAGTTCTGGCTCATGGCGTTCCCGTGTGTTAGGGATTGGAACTGCCCCATAGGGTTTTTTTGGATCTCCAGACCTGTCTTCTGTGGCGTGGCTGGGTTCAAACCCCCAGCCTTTAGGTTAGCAGTGGGGTACAACTATTAGTTCCTTTCTACCTTCCTGCTTTTCCACTTTCTCTTTCGTTCATTAGATTATTAGGTCATTAAAACAACACCGCGGGCGCGGTCCGTGCCAAGTGCTGTTATTTTCCGTGAATGCAACGGAGAGCAGAACAGACACGTTCCCTCCTCCAAATCTCTGATGTGGTGAAACCCATGCGAATTGTTCCCTACAGATTAGTAAGTAAGCACAAGTAATCCTGTGCTTACCTTGCTTATTGGACAGTCTGCCCCTGGGAGTAAGGCGTAAGGGGAATAGTGCAATTGTTAAGCCTAAACGGAAGGATTTCCCACTATTTCCTCTTTACTTATCACCCACTTGTAACTTGCTTTTGCCCATTTCCTCACCTTATCTAATAAAGGGTCTGACGATGAGTGGTGCATCCAGCTGCTAACTGAAAGGTTGGAAGTTTGAGTCCACCTAAAGGTGCCTTGGAAGAAAAGCCTGGTGATCTACTTCTGAAGAACCAGCCATTGAAAACGCTGTGGAGCACAGTGCTGCTCTGACACACACAGGACCACCAGGAGTCGGTTTTGACTGGACCACAACTGGTGGTGGTGGACTTCAGATCAAATTCAAGGGATATCAGTAACCCTTCTCTTAGCTTTTCAGTTTCCGTTTCATTAGTCGTTCCTTTTAAGTAAGCAGTTTAGTTGCGTGGCATCAAATGAGAATCAGTGACTGACCCTTCTCTTTCCAGAATTTCTTTGACTCGGAGTTAGATGAGGACAGTCTGGTTATCACATTGGTTCCAGTGAGAGAGGAACCTAACGGAGAGCAACAAATAGAACCAAGTGTTTCTTCCACCGCAAAAACGGCAGAGGTCACACTGAAAAAGCCTAGGAAAAACAAAGGTATGAGGCCAGGATTGTTCAGTTCCTACCCCTGCTCTTCTCACTGCACCACCCAGCTTGAAGCTCACCTTCCGCGTGGAGCGGGCCTCTTTGATTACCTACCATAAGAGATTTCTTAAACTCCCATGCTTCTCATTTGACAAGCACCATGCTGCCTTGCTTTTAAGTCACAAAATAGGCACCCGGAGAGCGTTGAATAGAGCATGGGCTTTTCAGGCAGCTAGATATGAGCTCAAATTCTCAACGTACGAAGCTCAATCTCCTGTAAAAATGAGGTCCGTACATACTCTTCTAGGCTCTTATGGAAGGAAATAATTTTGAGAAACATCTAGTGTTTGCCTGGCAATTAATATTAATCAAGTATCTAGAAGCCCTAATATGACCTTTTGTATTTGTTCTCAGTGTTTAGTGTAAGAGCAGAGAATAAGTATTTCAGAATGATTTTATTTTCTGGGACAATAATGATGACTTCTAGATGAAGTAAGTAGTGAAGGGTCAGAGCTAAGGGGAGTGAGGAGACATGGGTGCTACAGAGAAAAATGTGGTAGGCTGTCATAGTTGGCTGTGGGTAGAGTTGGGGACATTCTTTGATTTCTGTAGGAGCAGCTGAAATTTCTAGTCCCAAATCCATACATTATGGAGGAACAAGCCAACATAACCTTCTACCCACTTGGAAGCTGTGGGCTCCAGAAAACAACAGGCTGGTGCGTGTAGTGTAAAGAATTTGGGAGTTAGAATCTTTAGACAGAGGTTTGAGTCTCAGGTCTGCCATTTTAATGGTCATGTGATCTTGGGCAAGCTCTTTACTTCCCGTTCCCTAATTTGAAAAATAAGAAAAAAAAAAAAAAAAAGTGATATTTGTGTGTGCAAATTGGTTGGTGGAGAAAAAAGTGACAAAATCTGTGTAAAATTATGAAGAATCTTACAAATGTAATTTATGACTACATTGGTTTCATTCTTTTCTCAGTTCCTCTCCCTCAAATGAATGAACAATTCAGAGCTCGCTCAAAACCGAGTTATAGGACACCAACCCTTCCTCTGCCGGCCATTTTGCCCCCAGTTAATGAGGTACACCGGGACACTTTGAGGAACTGGTGTCAGCAAGTACGTTTGAGTACCCACGGCCAGGTGAGTACACTGGTGGGGATCTGCTGCTCAGACATGTACAGGAAACTTTGTTAACTTTCAATTTCTATTTCCTTCTTAACTTCCTTAGAAAATAGATATTTATCGGAGGCTGCAGAAACATGCTTACCCTGAGCAAAAACAGGTGAGTGAGGAGTATGGTCCTGGGTGGTTCTCCTACCTTCTGCATGCTTGCTGCTCCTCTAGGACAGGTTTCCTCAGCCGAAGCAGTTTTGACATTTGGGGCCAGATCTTTTTTGCTTGTGGGTGCTGTCCTGTGTGTTGTAGGATGTTGAACAGTTGCCCTGCCCTCTACCCACTAAATGCCAGAGGTATATCCCCCCACTGAGTTCTGACAGCCAAAAATTTCTCCAAACATTGCTGAATGTTTCCTGAGGAGTAAAATCACCTGATTAACAATCACTGCTCTGAGAGGAGCCCTGGTTGCACAGTGGTTAAAGCCCTTGGCTGCTAACCCAAAAGGTCAGGGGTTTGAACCCACCAGGCGCTCCATGGAGAAAGATGTGGCAGCCTGCTTCCATAAAGATGTACAGCCTTGGAAACCCTATAGGGCAGTTCTACTCTGTCCCATAGGGTTGATTAAAAAAAAAATAGGGAGTCAAAATTGACTCAGTGGCAATGAGTTTCTTTTCTCTTTTTTTTTTTCAGTTTACACTTACATTAATTTAATTGGGTTTTAGGTGAAGGTTTATGACACAAATTAGTTTTTCATTCAAAAATTTTATATACAAATTGTTTTGTGACATTAGTTGCAATCTCTGCAATGTGTCAGAACTCTCCCCCTTTCCCTTCCTACCCTGGGTTCTCCATGTCCATTTGTCCAGTTTTCCTGTCCTTTCCTTCCTTCTCATCTTTGCTTTTGGGCGGGTGCTACCTATTTGGTCTTATGTGCTTGACTGAACTAAGCAGCACGTTACGTGTGTTATTGTTTGTTTTACAGGCCTGTGTACTCTTTGGCTATGAGCCGGAATCAACTCAACAGCAACAAGTGTTTTTTTTGTTTTAATCTTTGGCTGAAACATGAGCTTCGGGAGTAGCTTCAGTTCTGAGTTAGCAGGGTGTCCAGGGGCCATAGTTTTAGGGGATCCCCCAGACCGTCAGACCAAAAAGTCTGGTCTTTTTTTTGTGAATTTGAATTTTGTTCTCCATTTTTCTCCCGCTCTGTCTGTTAGGATCCCTGTCAGAGCGGTTGGTGGTGGCGGCTGGGAATCATCTAGTTCTTCTGGTGTTTTTTGTTTTTTTTTTAATTGCTCTAAAACAAAACCCAAACTTGTTGCCGCTGAGTCAATTCTGACTCATACTAATATTTCTAAACCTTTCCCACACTGATATGCAGTTTGGGTCAGTACAAAGAGTCATAAACTGACAGAGGTTCCTACTGCAGCAGCTCTTCACTGAAGACTCACCATGAATTTCATTTGCAGGATATTCCTGACACACCACGGGAGGCCAAGCTGCAGCCATGTTCCAGGAAACAGGCCCGTTTTCCAGGAAATATGGCGGCCAAGAGAGCAAAGCTTCAGGAAAGTTGTAAGGCTAGGGAGAGAGAGGAAGGGATGAATATAGTTGAAGTGGTCTCTTCAGCTCAGGAGGCCACACTGGCTTCCTGGGCAAGAATTTCTTCCAAAGCGCTTCAGCCTAGGGCTGTGAATTCACGTCCTATTCCTGCTTCAGCTGAGACCTTTTTGCTGCAAGCCTCTGGTAAGATCAACCTTAAAGAGTGAGCACGCTTCTAGAAGGGGAAACAAGGTTAACTTTTATTGGTCCCAGACAAGAGGTAGTAAATGGAAACTGTTAGTTAGGTTATGTGGATCTGTAGATTGGATTTGTTCAAGTAAGGCTTATCTCTTCCTTGATGGATAGATAGCCGAGTTTCTCCTGGATGGATTCTAAACCAGGTGATTGAGTGGTAATCCTTCCTTATCACTAAACAAAATTTCAAGGTGGGAGGAAAGCATGATCTGATTGTAGAATCAGCCACAGCCTGAGGTCATCCCATTTTCTTTTTCCTTTCCTCAAGGCATCCATAACCCACCACCATCCAGTTGATTCAGAATCATACCGACCTTATAGGACAGAGTAGAACTGTCCCATAGGGTTTCCAAGGCTGTAATTTTTACAGAAACAGGCTGCCACATCTTCCACCTATAGAGTGGCTGGTGGGTTCAAATCACCAACCTTCTGGTTAGCAGCCAAATGTTTAACCACTGTGCAACCAAGGCTTCAAAACAACCATAGTATAATGGATAAGAGTATAGGTGTTGGAGTTGAATAGCCTTGGTTCGTATCCTTGCTTTACCATTTCCTTGGAATAAAAACAGCTCAGGGGCAGTGTGTGACCACCTCCGACCCCACAAGGGGGAAGGAGAACCAAGATCAACAGCTCACGGCTGAGTCCTATGAGGTGGAGGTCAGACATGCCTCCTCTCTAGGCCACCTTTACCAACTCTGACACCAACCGTCCTTCCCACAGCACTCTCTACTTCCCTGCTGAGTTCTATAATTCATTGCAATGGCCACACAGAACTCACAGACCATACTTACAATTATGGAGTTTACTAGGGAAGTAACAGTTACAATTCAGGCTCAAGAACACTCAGGGTATAGTTCTTCTATCAGGATAGCCTCTTGTCAGCTGTGCTTGCAGGCACTCCTCCCCCTGGCCCTCAGTCTGTGCCCAAAGGCACTCGACTTTCTCTCTCCATGGGCCAGGAAGCCCACCTGCCGTCCCCTGGTGCCAGGTCTCTGCTGCTGGGCTCCTCTTCCCTGCTCTGGAACCGGATCAGTTTTAAGGCAAAACTGACCAATCCCCTTGGTAGGTCACGATTACCCTATCACACAATCACCTGGGTGGGAGTTACAAGCCCATGGCTTGAAAGGCCACACACAAAAGTAATTAATCCTGCCACATTAGGTATGTGGCAGAGTCCTGGTAGCACAGTGGTTAAGAGTTCAGCTGCTAGGGGCGGGGGTTTGGGGACCATGGTTTCAGGGGACATCTATGTCAATTGGCATAATAAAATTTATTAAGAAAAAATTCTGCATCCCACTTTGGAGAGTGGTGACTGGGGTCTTAAACACTAGCAAGCAGCCATCTAAGATGCATCAATTGGTCTCAACCCATCTGGACCAAGGGAGAATGAAGAACACCAAGGACACAAGGTAATTATGAGCTTAAGAGACAGAAAGGGCCACATGAACCAGAGACTACATCAGCCTGAGACCAGAAGAACTAGATGGTGCCTAGCTACAACCAATGACTGCCCTGACAGGGAACACAACAGAGAACCCCTGAGGGAGCAGGAGAGCAATGGGATGCAGACTCCAAATTTTTGTAAAAAGACCAGACTTAATGGTCTGACTGAGACTAGAAGGACCCCGGTGGTCAAGGCCCCCAGACCTTCTGTTAGCCCAGGACAGGAACCATTCCCAAAGCCAACTCTTCAGACAGGGATTAGACTGGACATTGGGATAGAGAGGGATGTTGATGAGGAGTGAGATTCTTGGATCAGGTGGACACTTGAGACTATGTTGGCATCTCCTGTCTGGAGGGGAGATGAAAAGGTAGAGGGGGTTAGAAGCTGGCAGAATGGACACGAAAAGAAAGTGGAGGGAGGGACCGGGCTGTCTCATTAGGGGGAGAGCAGTTGGGAGTATGCAGCAAGGTGTATGTAAGTTTTTGTGTGAGAGACTGACTTGATTTGTAAGCTTTCACTTAAAGCACAATAAAAATTAAAAAAAAAAAAAAAGTTCAGCTGCTAACCAAAAGGTAGACTGTTCGAATCCACCAGCTGCTCCTTGGAAACCCTATGGGGCAGTTCTACTCTGTCCTCTAGGGTCATTATGAGTCAGAATTCACTTGACAGCAGTGGGTTTTTTTTTTTTTTTTAGGATTGACATTGGTAAATGACTTAGCTCCTGAGCCTTGGTATCCTGTTTCGTAGAGGGGTTGTGAGGCTTATATGAGACACAGAACTGAGGAGACAATAATAATGAAAAGATCTGGGATCACTGTGCTATAGGATGTCTTGAGAATAATTTAGCCCTACCTGTCTCCATCAACTTCTGCTCAAACACCTTGCTACTTTTGTTTTCACCTCCAGCAGACTCGTCAGGGCAGCACAAAGTCACCTTCCTTATTATGGCTTGAACCCTTATCCTCTCTCCTCCCACCCCCAGACGTCCTCTAGATCCCCTTTTACTCACAGCTGGCTTGTATGGTAGAGCCAGTTGTTCACTGCACAGGGCACCCAGCCACAATAAGACCAGGGACAGAAATCGGCCTACCCAGTCTCTCTTTTCCAAGGTGCACTTCCTTATGTTAGGAGGAACATGTCCCTTTTAGTAATTTGTGCAAAGGCACTGTCTGTGAGCTGTGTGCCTGCGGGACTACGCCTTCAAAAATGACAACTTTCTATTTTTCATTAAAAGCTCTATGAGCTAGTAGCATCCCACACTTAGTCATCCTTTTATGTCCTTCTTCATTCAGCAGCTATTAAACATGAACTGCAGTCCAGGAGCCCTGGGGGTGCAGTGGTTAAGAGCTGGGCTGCTAACCAAAAGGTTCGCAGTTCGAATCCACCAGGCACTCCTTGGAAACCTTATAGGGTAGTTCTACTCTGAGTTATAGGGTCTCTATGAGTTGAAATCAACTTGGCGGCAATTTTTTTTTTTAACTTCATTCCAGAATATTCCTAGTTGCTGGGCATATTGTGCATATTGTACTGAACACACATAATCTCTGCCCTTGCTTAGAGTCTCCCTGCGGAGAAAGAACGCTATATCAGTGCTTATTTACAGATATTTAACCTCCAGTGACTGCTCTCTTCTCTCAATTCTAGACACTTGGTATCTGTACCAGTTACCTTGTCCTCTTGCAGATATCCCAATTCCCCACAAGTGGATTGTTTCTTACACTTTTTTTTAACCTACTTTTTATTGTGAGATACATCACATATGGAGTAGAATGCGTAAGACATAAGTGTCCTTTGTAAAGAATGATTATAAACAAACACTAGCTCAAAGAAAACAGAACTTTTTCTGTGTTCCCCACGGCTTTGCTTCCCGAGCATGGCTCTCCCCTCATCTCCAGAAGTTCCGCTGTCAGATTCCGTGATAATCAATCCTTTGTTTTTCTTTAAAGTGTAACCTGTAATGTATGTTTCTCTAAATAATGTAGTTTAGTTTTGCTTGTTTTTCAACTTGATAGAAATGGAATAACACTGTATTTTTTTTTTGTATATATAGTTTTGTGATGGAGTGCTGGTGGCACAGTGGTTAAGTGCTCAGCTGCTAGCTGAAAGGTTGGTGGTTCAAATCCACCAGCCTGTCCTCAGGAGAAAGATGTGGCAGTCTGCTTCCGTAAGAGTTACAGCCTTGGAAGCCGTACGGGGCAGTTCTGCTCTGTCATATAGGGCTGCTGTAGTTGGAATCAACTCAATGGCAACGGGCTTTTGGTTTATTGTTTTGTGACTTGCTTTTTCCCTTAATATTATTCATGAGATTTATCCACATTGTTGTATATACCCCTGCTTCAATTCATTTTCATTGATGTTTAGCATTTCATAGTATCAATATACCACAATTTAGTTATCTGTTTATGTTGCTGTAAATATTCCTATTCACGTCTTTGCGTACACACGTACAAATTTCTCACACTACTTTAAGAAAGACTTTTTGCCCATTTTCTATAGTTAAGGTGGGGCAGTGTAGTGGTTAGGCAAATGAACTGTGAATGAACCTGAGTTCATGTCTTGACTCGGCGAAAGTATTGTATTTAACACAGTAAACTTCACTTTCTTTGTAAATAAGTAAATAAAAGGTAAATATTAATAGTGTTCTTAAGAATAAATGCGTTAGTAATTGTAAGTCACTTAGCAAAACCCTGGGCACACAGCAAGCATGCTAAAAAGCTACCTGTTATCTTCCCTCCTCCTGTGGTATTTCTGGTGTTAGAGTATAGTGGTCTACATTTTCATGCTTCTCACTCAGTTGATTTGTCAGCCAAATGTAAGAGCAAAGTTAAGACTGACTTGCTGAGAGGCTGGATTGGGAGTGCTATTCCTTGATCTTGTTGATTTTATTTACTTCTTTTTCACTTGCCAGGCAGCAGATGGTGCGTGGTCCATGGCAGAGTCCTCCCGGCAGAAACAGAGGGCTGGGTTCGCCTGCAGTTCCATGCAGGTCAGGCCTGGGTGCCCGACTCCCCCAGGAGGATGGTCTCTCTCTTCCTGTTACCAGCTTGCGTTTTCCCATTCCCAGATGTAGAAGATAATATGCTGTGTCCTGAATGTGCTAAGAGGTAACCCTGACGTGTCTTTCTAAGCATAACAGACAGAAAAGTAGATGTCCATATGGGTATCTGATGTACATAAATAATTTAGTAGGGGAAGACAGAGGGAAAGTATGCCCTTTTCGTAATTAGCCAGGTAAACCCCCAAAAAAACCATTGCTGTCGAGTCGATTCATACTCATAGCGACTCCATAGGACAGAGTAGAACTGCCCCGTAGAGCTCCCAAGGAGAGCACCTGGTGGATTCGAACTGCCACCCTCTTTGGTTAACAGCCGTAGCGCTTAACAACTATGCCACCAGGGTTTCAATTTAGAGCAGGCAAAAATAGGAAGCAAAAAGAACTTAGTAGTAGATTAGAACACAGATGTATTTTAGTCCCGGGGCGGTACAAGTGCTGAGTTCTTAACAAGATGGTTGGTAAGTTTGAGGCCACCCAGAAGCACCTCAAAAGAGAGGCCTGGTGATCTGTTCCCCAAAACCAGCCACTGAAAAGCCCTAGCGGAGCGCAGTTCTGCTCTGACGAGCAGTGTCGCAGTCGGAGCTGGAACTGACTGGACGGCAGCAGGCGCTGCTTATCTCTTGGCAGCAAGTCAGGCCTCCTGCTGGCATGTTAGCTCTGCCTCCATTTAGAGGAAACTGTGGTCTTACGGAAACCCTGGTGGGGTAGTGGTTAAGCATTGTGGCTGTCAACCAAAGGGTCGGCAGTTCGAACCCTCCAGGTGCTCCTTGGAAACTCTGTGGGGGCAGTTCAACTCTGTGCTATAGTGTTGCTATGAGTCGGAATCGACTCGATGGTAATCGGTTTGGTCTTTTGGTTTGGTGGTCTTACTGGAAACCCTGGTTAAGAGCTATGGCTGCTAACCAAGAGGTCGGCAGTTTGAATCCACCAGACGCTCCTTGGAAACTCTTAGGGGGCAGTTCTACTCTGTGCTATAGTGTCGCTATGAGTCGGAATCGACTTGTTGGCAGTGGGTTTGGTCGTCTTACTTTCTCAGCACTCCTGCAGATGCACCACAAGTGAGTGACTTTAGCAAACAGAAATGTGGTTTCTCACAGTTTAGGAGGCGAGAAGTCCAGATTCAGGGCACTGACTCTGGGGAAAGCTCTCCGTCAGCTCTGGGGGAAGGTCCTTGTTGGAGCTTCTGTAGCCTGGCGCCCCAGGCGAATTCTCTGCTTCACTTATGCTTGCTGGCTTCTGTGTCTAATCTGCTTTTTTTTTATATCTGGAAAGTCAGTAGGTGTGAGACACACCCTCCACTGATACAGTCTCATAAACATAACAAGGAAAACCCTGTTCCCAAATGGGATTTCTTTCACAGGCATAGGTGTCAGGATTCCAATCCATATTTTGGGGGGATACAATTCAATCCATAACACCAGTTTAAAGGCAAAAGAAAAAACTAAACAAAAAACATATTAAGAATTTTCAGGACGTGTCCGATATTCACCTGGGGATACAAAGATTAGTAAGATAAAATCCGTATAATATGCCTTCATAGAAACGAGTAAGAGATGCAAAGAGAGCAATCGGTGGTGGTGGCTGGGCACCATCGAGTTGTACTAGACTCAGTCTGGTAGAGGCTGTGACAGTTGTGGTCTATTAGTCCTTTGGACTAATCTTTCCCTGTGTCTTTGGTTTTCTTCATTCTCCTTTGCTCCAGATGGGGTGTATCTTAGATGGCCCCTCACAAGTTTTTAGACCCCAGATGCTAAATATAGATGCAAGCATCTATATTGGAGTAGCTTTAGGAAACTTTAGGGGAGATTAGATATACTGAGGAAGAGTTTACCAGCTGGGAAAGTAATAATTTTGGCATATTGGTAGTGGGAACAGCCCATACGTACACATGGAAATGAAAGAATATGCTGTACTTAGAAACCGCAAATAGGTCAGTGTGATGGAAGCTTATATTGAGAAATAAGTTTCAGGAGGGGATAATCAGACCACGAAGGGTTTATATCTGTGTTAAAGGGCTCATGTATTATCCTGTAGGTCACTATTTGTCTTTCACTTTTGGGACGCAAGATTTTTTGAGACTACAACAATAACTACGTACCCTCCCTTCAGAAAAATATACATTGGGCGTACAAGTATACATTGTGTTAGATTGTATATAGACCATGAGTGGGGCAAACAGTTAAGTGCTCGACTATGAGCCAGAAATTTGCTAGTTCAAACGCACTTAGAGGCACCTTGGAAGACAGGCCTGGTGACAAAAGGTCACAGCTTTGAAAGCCTTATGGAGCAGTTCTACTCTCCACACATGGGTCGCCACAAGACCTAACTGACGGGGTGGAAACTAACAACATAGAAGTCCTGATGTCCATTCGTGAGCAGGAAACTCAGCTCCAGGAGATAGAGCTGGTTGGAGATGGTGTGAGAAGGATGTCAGATGGAGTATTATTCTATTTTAGAGTGAACTGAAATCTTGCAACAGAGAGACCACATTGGAGGGTAGTTGAAAGATTTACTACCCTGACAAAAAATTTAAAGAGAAATGGAACAAATTCAAGAGATGAAGGAGTAAAGGGAGCAGAATGCTGTTTTATAAGATGGAAGAAAGGTAGGAGTCCAGGACAGAGAAGAAGAATATAGGATACTTGGGACATGCTCTAACACGGGTCTGGAGCTCTGAGAAAAGTGTGGGTTAGAGATAAACAACTTCCGGAGCCATTACCACATAAACTGAGTAAGAAACAAAGGACTGAGAACAGAACCCTGAAGAGAATCAGCAGCAGGTGGGCAATGGAAATAGTGAAAGTACATGGAGAGGTGAGCTTCTGTTAAGGGCGATAGAAAAATCTGGAAACGGATAATGATGGTAGTTGAACAACATGATAAAAAATTTTACATGCAAAAAATGTTGAAGTGGTAAATGTTTTGTTACATATATATTTACCACAATAATAGTAATAATAAGAGGCTGGGAGATAAGTGAGAAAAAGGAAGCAGTAAACAGTTTTAGGAGGAAGAAATGGTCGGCAGTGAGACAGCCATGTAATATAATGATCAATACAGCACCGTTGGGATTGGCAATTTATGATATCACTGGCAGTCTTTTTTTAAATTAGTTATTTTTTTTATCGCTCTTTAGGTGTAAGTTTACAGAGCAAATCAGTTTCTCATTAAACAATACACAAATTCTTTTGTGGGGTTGTTGCCAACACCACGATATGTTATCACTTTCCCCTTCTAGACCTTGGTTTCCCCATTCCCGTTTTCTTCCAGTTTTTCTGTCACTTCCTGCCTTCTCCTTGCTTTTGGGCTGGTGTGCCCATTTCATCTCATATACGTGGTTGAACTACTTATGTTATTGTTTGTTTTATAGGCCTGTCTAACCTTTTGCTGAAGGGTGAACTCCAGGAGTGACTTCAGTACTGAGTTGAAAGGATGTCCAGGGGCCATACTCTCGGGGTTTCTCCATATCTGTCAGGCCAGTAAGTCTGGTCTTTTTTTGTGAGTTTGAATTTTGTTCTACGTTTTTCTCCCATTCTGTCTAGGACCATCTATTGTGGTCCCTGTCAGAGCAATCGGTGGTGGTGGCTGGGCACCATCGAGTTGTACTAGACTCAGTCTCGTAGAGGCTGTGATAGTTGTGGTCTATTAGTCCTTTGGACTAATCTTTCCCTGTGTCTTTGGTTTTCTTCATTCTCCTTTGCTCCAGATGGGGTGTATCTTAGATGGCCCCTCACAAGCTTTTAGACCCCTGATGCTACTCACCAAAGTAGGATGTAGAATATTTTTCTGTATAAACTATTGCTATGGATTGAATTGTATCCCCTAAAAATATGTGTCAACTTGGTTAGTCCATGATTCCCAGTATTGTATGATTGTCCACTATTTTGTCATCTGATGTGATTTTCCTGTGTGTTGTAAATCCTACCTCCATGATGTTAATGAGATGGAATTGGCATCAGTTACGTTAATGAGGTAGGACTCAAGATTAGGTCATGTCTTAAGTCAGTCTCTTTTGAGATATAAAAGACAGAAGCTAGCAAAGGGACATGGGGACCTCCTACCGCCAAGAAACAAGAACCAAAAGAATAGCATGTCCTTTGGACCTGGGGTCCCTGCGCTGAGAAGCTTCTAGACCAGAGGAATTTGATGACAAGGACCTTCCCCAAAGCCGATAGAGAAAGCTTTCCCCTGGAGCTGACACCCTGAATTCAGACTTCTAGCCTCCTAGATTGCGAGAGAATAAATTACTCTTTGTTAAAGCAATCCACTTGTAGTATTTCTGTTATAGCAGCACTAGATAACTAAGATAACTATGTTATGCTAATTGAACTAGATGCCCCCCGAGACCATGGTCTCCAGCCCTCAGCATAGTAACTCGGTCCCTCTGGGAGTTTGGATGTATCTATGAAGCTTCTATGACTTTGCCTTGGTCAAGTGGTGCTGACTTCCCCAGTATTGTGTACTGTCTTCCCTTCACCAAAGTTAACACTTATCTATTGTCTAGTTAGTATTTTCCTCTCTCCTCCCGTTCATTGTAATCATCAAATCTTGTTTCTTTTTTTTTCATGAGTTTTTATAATAGTGGGCTCATGCAATACTTGTCCTTTTGTGGTTGACTTATTTCACTCAAAATAGTGCCTTCCAGATTCATCCATCATGTGAAATGTTTCCCAGACACGTCATTGTTCTTTATCATTACATAGTATTTCATTGCGTGTATGTACCATAGTTGGCTAGTGTCATGTGTCTGTTAGCTGCCCGAATATTCTTTTTGGTAAAGTGTTCATTCATGTGCTTTGCCCATTTTTTTTTTTTAATGGAGCATGTTAAAATACTGTATCTTTTTTTTTTTAATTGTGCTTTATGTGAAAGTTTATAGTTCAAGTTAATTTCTCATACAAAAATTTATACACATATTGTTATGTGACACTAGTTGTAATCCCTGTAATGTGACAGCACACTCCCCCTTTCCATTCCAGGTTTCCAGTATCCATCCAACCAGCTCCTGTCCCTTCCTGCCTTTTCATCCTGCCTCTGGACAGGAGCCACGCATTCAGTCTCCTGCTTGAACTAAGAGGCACACTCCTAGCGAGTACTGTTTTCTGTTTTCTAGTCCAGTTCTAATCTTTGGAAGAGTGGGCTTCAGCATGATTTTAGTTCTGGGTTAACAGAGCATCTGGGGCCCATGGCTTTGAGGGTTCCTCCAGTCTCAGATCGTTAAGTCTGGTCTTTGTACATGAATTTGAGTTCTGCTCCCCACTTTTCTCCTGCTCCATCAGGGAATCTCTGTTGTATTCCCTGTCAGGTCCTTTGCCCATATTTTAATTGAATTTTTTGTCTTTTTCTTGTAGCGGTGTTAGATTTTCCTATAGATTTTAGAGATTAGGCTTTGTTAGATATGTCATAGCCAAAATTTTTTTCCCAGTCTATAGGTTTTCTTTTTACTCTCTTGGTGTAGTCTTTTGAAGAGCAAAAGTGTTTAATTTTTAGGAGATCTCAGTGTATTGTTAGTTATGGTTTATATCTTATTTATGCCACATATTAGGGCTCCTAGTGTTGACCCCGGAAACCCTGGTGGTGTAGTGGTTAAGAGCTACAGCTGCTAACCAAAAGGTCGGCAGTTTGAATCCACCAGGCGCTCCTTGGAAACCATATGGGTCAGTTCTACTCTGTCATATAGGGTCGCTATGAGTTGGAATCTACTTGATGGCCACAGGTTCAGTGTTGACACTATTTTTTCTTCCATGATCTTTATAGTTTATTGTTTTATATTTAGGTCTTTGATCCATTTTCAATTAGTTTTTATGCATGGTGTGAGATATAGGTCCTGTTTCTTTCTTTCTTTTTTTTTTTTTTAGCAGATGTACATCCAGTTTTGCCCGTACCATTTGTTAAAAAGACTGTTTTTCCCCATTTAATGGACTTTGGGCCTTGTCAAAGATCAGGTGGCCATAGATAGATACAGTTACATGTGGGTTCTTGATTCTGTTCCATTGGTCAATGTGTCTGTCATTTTACCAGTACCAGGCTGTTTCGACTACTGTATGTGGGTGGGTGGGTATCCGTATAGTGGGTTCTGAGGTCAGTTAGTGCAAGGCTTCCTTCTTCAATAAAGCTTTATTTATTCCAGGCCATTTTCCTTTCCTTATAAAGTTAATGATTAGTTTTTCCATCTTGTTAAAGAATACTTTTGGTATTTGGATCAGGATTGCATTGTATTTGCAGATTGCTTTGGGTAAAATTGAACTTTTCACAATGCTGAGGCTTCCTATCCATAAGCATGGTATGTTTTTCCGTTTATGTAGGCCTTTTTTGGTTTCCTGCAGTAGCATTTTGTAGTTTTTTTGTATAGGTCTTTTATGTCCCTGGTTAGATTTATTCATACGTATTTTATTTTTTTAGGGGCTATTATAATGGTATTGGAAACCCTGGTAGCATAGTGGTTAAGAGCTACGGCTGCTAACCAAAAGGACAGAAGTTCAAATCTACCAGGCGCTCCTTGGAAACCGAATGGGGCAGTTCTACCCCGTCCTATAGGGTCACTATGAGTCGGAGTCGATGGCAACGTGTTTTTTGGTTTGGATAATGGCATTGCTTTCTTGATTTCCTTTTCGTAGTTCTCTTTATTGATGTATAGGAATACAACTGATTTTTGTATGTTTATCTTGTATACTGCGGCTGTGCTGAATTTTTCTAACAGTTCTAGTACTTTTTCTTGTGGTCACTGGTGGCCTATTTGAGAGTAGCTTGAAGGGATCAGTAGAAGCAGAAATGGGATTGGCATAGGTAGGAATAGAGCATGTGAAGAACTAGAAAGTAGACATATTAGTGATCCGTATGGAAGAATTGCAGTTAAATGAGGCCCTAATGTAAAGGAAGGTGTCTTTTTTTTCTACTTCCTCCTTCTCTCACTCCCTCCTTTTTTTCTTCCCTCCTCCCTCCCCTCCTCACTTTCTTTCTTTACTTCTTTTTGTTATTTAATAGGAAAACTATAAGCATGTCTGAATGAGGGATGGAGATGTGGGAAGAGAAGGGAGTATGTAAAGAATTAGAAAGTAGGACTGATTGTACTATACAAAACACGAGTCCTGAGAATAAGTGGTCACCCTGTTCCTTCATTTACTATATTTACCAACCACCCTTAGGTTGTGGAGCAAATTATTCAAGAATACAAAAGTAGATTCCTTATTTTATTGACCATTTTCAAGGCATTGGTAGGGAATGGTCTCTCTTATTTCAGCAATTTTCAAAATTGTTTTCTAACTTGTCTTATAGGAATAAGAAGTTGATGAAAAGATTAATTACACTGGAGAAGAAAAAGCAGTCTGGTGTGAACACACCAACATCAGTCCTTTTGGATGGGCAAAGTATTAGTAAACAATCAATGATGGAGAGCCCATACCCTAATTGACTTGCATCCCAGTGTTTGCTGTGCTCTGAGTTACCTATCCCAAGTGCTGTCTTATCTTTGACTACAGAAAAGAATGTCTGAATTTAGGCTTGAGATCTGCTAAAAAGTGACTTCTGTGTTGCTGCTTTTCATAAGCTGGGATTAAGAAGAGGGTTTCCCATCTACTCCAATTAAGACATTCTCCTGCATATTAGGCTCCACATGAAATACTCTTTGAAGAGAGTTCCACTGTGGAAAAATATATTAGTAAATATTTTTAATATTCAGCATTTACCTACATAGACTATTTGTCTTTACTACTCTTAAAATGTATTCACAGTATTCAAAAGGTACATAAGGGTATAGAGTAAAATATTTCTCATAAAATTGATGCAGTTAACTCTGTTCAATTATATTGTATGTGAGTATTTGTACAATAAAATTCCTGTAAGAATTGCTGAGTAAAAGAGCACATGCATTTGTAATTTTTAATTATGTAATTGCTTTCCATAGAGGTTGTTCTAATTTGACGGCCTGGCTAGAAATGTTTACCCTTTGGAGATTTTGTCAATTGACATGGTATCTTGGTGTGGTTTTTGCTTCAAATTTAAGCGTGAGATTAGTGTGTTTCCTCACAAGAATGATTTAACATTACAGATGTTAACTCTTCAAACTGGTATAGTCTTACAACCAAATAATTTTTTTTTTCCTGTGAGTATGTAACCATAGAGCTTAAAGAAAGAAACTTGATTATCTGCTTACCAAAGGAGAAAACTCTGAATGTTGTTCCTTAAAATATTAGTGTAATAAATGTCATTTAATGGTTATAACAGATCTCATCTAATGTAGTATGTTCGCATTTTGAGTTCACTAAGGTGATGTCTTACTCAAAACCTATGAAATTAGTCTTAAAACTTCTAACCAGTTCTCTGTAGGATCCTCTCAACTAGTTTCAGTGTGTATGTATAAACACTTACTCCTTGACGTTTGCACCAAAATAAAATATATTTTAAAAAAAGCCACACAATGTTACAGTGTTGATAAATTGATTACTTCTGACTCCTAAAGCTGAAAACTGGTTGCTTGGCTATTCCACTAAGAACATTCTTGGCTAATGAAGTTGCGTGGTGCAACGCACGGACAGAGGGTTGGCACTATAATAGTCTTTTACCAGCATGGGGACTATAGTAACCGTGGAAAGATGTCTAGGTATTAAAGAAGGAGGAGAACCAGGTATTAAAGAAGGAGGAGAAGGTATTTCCTAGTGTTTATTTTCATGAATCCCACTAAGGAGCCTAGAATAAATTGGTCACTCTCAGTGACTTCTCACCACCTGGAAGAAGATCCAGTGGTAGGTGTCCATAGAAACCAGTTGTCATTAATTCAACTCTGATCCGTGCTAACTCCCTGTGTGTCACAGTAGAGCTGTGCTTCATAGAATCTGCAGAACTGGATTGCTGGGCCTTACTTCTGAAGCTTCTCTGGGTGGACTTGAACCTTTAACCTTTTAGTTAGCAGCTGAATGTGTTAACATTTTGTACCACCAGGGACTCCAGGTGCGCATAGAAATAGGATTTTTTTTTTCTCTATGTCACCTTTGTGCCCTAAACTTTACTATGAAAATACTAAAACACATAAAAGAGTTGAAAACAGTACAATGAATTACCTGAACAAAAACCTGAACAGCGTCCCTAAATTCAACAAGTGTTAGCTTTTTTCCTACTTGGAATATATAGTCTATATAAAAAATAGAATTTTTTTTTATCATTTAAAAGTAAGTTGAAGACATTAAGACATTTTACCCCAAAAATGCTGTATGCATTTCCTAAGGACAGCCTTTACATGGGCATCAAACAACAACAAAAAAAAATGACCCATTGCCATCAAGTCAGTTCTGACTCAGCGACCCTATACGACAGAGTAGGACCGCCCCAAAGAGTTTCCAAGGCTGTAAATCTTTATGGATGCAGACTGCCACATATTTCTCCCGCAGAGTAGCTAGTGGGTGTGAACCACCCACCTTTCAGTTACTAGCCAAGCACTTTAACCCTGTGCCACCAGGACTCCATCTACATCATCAGAATAACATTAAAAAAACAAACCTGTTTCCATCAAGTCAATTCTGACTCATGATGACCCCAGGGTATAATCTTTATGGAAGTACATCAACAGGTCTTTCTTCCACATGCTGCTGGGTGGGTTTAGATTGCCAACCTTTATGTTAGTAGTCAAGTGCAAAACATTTGTGCCACCTGGGAACCTTATAATACCATATTACTTTATAATAATTACAGTCACACTTAACATACTACAGACATAATAATATATCCAAAACTAAAAAGCAGACATTTTTAAAATTTCCACAAGTGTCTAAAAATTTTTCAATCAAAATCTAATCAATGTTTATTCATTACACATATAGCTTTAGGTGAAAGTTTACAGAGTAAATTAGTTTCTCATTAAACAGTTAATACACAAATTGTTTTGTGGCATTGGTTGCCAGCCCCACGATGTTTCAATACTCTTCTCTTCTCCACCCCAGTTTCCCTTTTTCCATTTGTCCAGTTTTCCTGTCCCTTCCTGCCTTCACATCTTTGCTTCTGGACTGATGTGTCCATTGGTCTCACATACATGACTGAACTAACAAGCACGTTCCTCACGTGTTATCATTGGCCCATTAGACCTGTCTGATTTTTGGCTGAGGAGTGAACCTCAGGAGTGACTTCAGTGCTGAGTTAAAAGAGTGTCCAGGTCCCATATTCCTGGGGTGTCTTCAGTCTCTGTCAGATAAGCAAGTCTGTTTTTTTTTTTTTTTGTGACTTTGAATTTTGTTCTACATTTTTCTCCCACTCTGTCTGGGATCCTCTATTATGATCCCTGCCAGGCCAATCAGTGGTGGTAACTGGGGACCATCTAGTAGTTCTGGGCTCAGTCTGGTGGAGGTTGTGGTAGTTGTGGTCCATTAGTCCTTTGGACTAATCTTTCCCTGGTGTCTTTGGTTTCCTTCATTGTCTTTTGCTCTAGCCAGGATGGGATCAGTAGACGTATCTTAGATGGCCACTCACAGGCTTTTTAGATCCCAGACGCTACTCACCAAAGTAGGATGTAGAACATTTTCTTTTATGAACTATGTTATGCCAGTTGAGCTAGAAGTCCCCCAAGATCGTGGTACCCAGCTGTCTTAGTAATCTAGTGTTGTTATAACAGAAATACCATAAGTGGATGGCTTTAACAAAGAGAAATTTATTCTCTCACAGTCTAGGAAGCTAGAAGTCTGAATTCATGGTGTCAGCTCCAGGGGAAGGCTTTCTCTCTCTGTGACTCTGAGGGGGAAGGTCCTTGTCATCAATCTTCCCCTGGTCTAGGAGCTTCTCAGTGCAGGGACCCTGGGTCCAAAGGACACACTGTTCTCTTGGCTCTTGTCTCTTGGTGGTATGAGATTTTCCTATCTCTCTGCTTGCTTCTCTCTTTTATGTCTCAAAAGAGATTGGCTCAAGATACAACTTAATCTTGTAGACTGAGTCCGCACCTCATTAATTTAGTTGCTTCTAATCCTGCCTTACTAACATCATAGAGGGAGAATTTACAACACGTGGGAAAACCACATCAGATAATAAAATGGTGGACAATCACACAATATTGGGAATTGTGGACTAATCAAGTTGACACACATTTTTGGGGGGACACAGTTCAATCCAACACCGGACCTTAGTCCAGTCGCTCAGTCCCTCAGGGCATTTGGATGTATCTGTGAAGCTTCCATGTCTTTGTCCTGGTCAATTTGTGCTTACTTCCCCAAAGTTACCCTTCACCAAAGTTACTACTTATCTACTACCTAATTGGTGTTTTTCCCTCCCCGCCTCTGCCCTCCCTCAAAGTCATCAAAGATTGTTTCTGTATGGAAACATTTTCAAGTGTTTTTATAATAGTGGTCTCACACAGTATTTGTTCTTTTTTGATTGACATTTCCCTCAGCATAATGGCCTCCAGATTCATCCATCTTGTGAGATATTTCACAGGTTCATCACTGTTCTTTATTGTTACATAGTATTCCATTGTGTGAATGTACCATAGTTTGTTTATCCATTTATCTGTTGACGGGAACTTAAGTTGTATCCATCTTTTTGCTATTGTGAATAATGCTGCAATGAACATGGGTGTGCATAAGTCTTATTCTTGTGATGTCTCTTACTTCTCTAGGATATATTCATAGGAGTGGGATTGCTGGATCTTATTCCTATTTCTAATTTTTTTTTTATTGTGCTTTAAGCGAAAGTTTACAAATCAAGTCAGTCTCTCATACAAAAACTTATACACACCTGGTTATGTACTCCTAGGTGCTCTCCCTAATGAGACAGCACGCTCCTCCTCTCCACCCTGTATACCCCATGTCCATTCAACCATATTTCTAACTTTTTAAGAAAGTGCCATATTGCTTTCTAAAATGGTTGTACCATTTTGCCTTCCCAACGGCCGTAAATAAGAGTTCCATTATCTCAACATTAGTTATTTTCTATTTTTTTAAAATTTGTGCCAGTAATGTCAGAGTGAGATGTTATCTCATTGTAGTTTTTATCTGCATTTTTCTAATGGCTAGTGATTTCAAGCATTTCCTCATGTGTCTGTTAGCAGCCTGAATGTCTTCTTTGGTGAAGAGTCTGTTCATATCCTTTGCCCACTTTTTTTTTTTTCAAATCTTTAAGTTCTGTTTTTATTTTGCACAGTTCATTTTTTTTTTCTTAATTAACTTTTATTGAGCTTCAAGTGAACGTTTACAAATCAAGTCAGACTGTCACATATAAGTTTATATACACCTTACTCCGTACTCCCACTTGCTCTCCCCCTAATGAGTCAGCCCTTCCAGTCTCTCCTTTCGTGACAATTTTGCCAGCTTCCAACTCTCTCTATCCTCCCATCCCCCCTCCAGACAGGAGATGCCAACACAGTCTCAACTGTCCACCTGATATAAATAGCTCACTCTTCATCAGCATCTCTCTCCTACCCACTGTCCAGTCCCTTTCATGTCTGCTGAGTTGTCTTCGGGAATGGTTCCTGTCCTGGGCCGACAGAAGGTTTGGGGACCACGACCGCCAAGATTCCTCTAGTGTCAGTCAGACCATTAAGTCTGGTCTTTTTGTGAGAATTTGGGGTCTGCATCCCACTGATCTCCTGCTCCCTCGGGGGTCCTCTGCTGTGCTCCCTGTCAGGGCAGTCATCGATTGTGGCCGGGCACCAACTAGTTCTTCTGGTCTCAGGATGATGTAGGTCTCTAGTTCATGTGGCCCTTTCTGTCTCTTGGGCTCTTAGTTATCGTGTGACCTTGGTGTTCTTCATTCTCCTTTGATCCAGGTGCCTTTGCCCACTTTTAATTGGATAATTTGTCTTTTACTTGTAGAGGTGTTGGATTTTCCTGTAGATTTTAGAGATTAGGCCTTTGTCAAATATGTCATAGCCAAAATTTCTTTTTCCCAGTCTGTAGATTCTCTTTTTACTCTTGGTGAAGCCTTTCGATACGTGTAAGTGTTTAATTTTTAGAAGTTCCCATTTATCTACCTTACCTTCTGGTGTTTGTGTGTTCTTAATTATGGTTTGTATCCTGTATATGCTGTATATTAGGGCCCCTAGTGTTGACCCTAGTTTTTCTTAAATGTTTTTTATAATTTTTGATTTTATACTTAGGTCTTTGATCCATTTTGAATTAGTTTTTATGTATGGTGTGAAGTATGGGTCCTGCTTCATTTTTTTGCAGATGTGCATCCAGTTTTGCCAGCACCATTTGTTAAAAAGACTGTCTTTTCTCCATTTAATCGATTTTGGGCCTTTGCCAAAGATCAGGTAGCCCTAGGTCTACGGATTTACATGTGGGTTCTTGGTTCTGTTCCATTGTTCAAAGTGTCTGTCATTGTACCAGTACCAGGATGTTTTGACTACCATAGCTGCCTAGTAGGTTCTGAGGTCAGATACTACTTTGTTCTTCTTCAGTAATTCTTTACTTTTTGGGGACCTCTTTCCTTTCCATACAAATTTAATGATTGGTTTTTCCATCATATTAAATAATGCTATTGGTATTTGGATCAAGATTGCATTGTATTGGTAGATTATTTGGGTAGAATTGATATTTTCACAATGTTGAGTCTTCCTATCCATGAGCGTGGTATGTTTTTTCATTATGTAGGTCTCTTTTGGTTTCTTGCAGTAGTGTTCTGTAGTTTTCTTTGTATAGGTCTTTTATGTCCCTGGTTAGATTTAATTGCATGTATTTTACTTTTTTGGGGGCTAGTACAAATGGTATTGCTTTCCTGACTTACTTCTTGTAGTTCTATTTATTGGTGTATAAGGAATCCAACTGATTTTTTATGTTTATCTTGTATTCTGCCATTCTGCTGAATCTTTCTATTAATTTCAGTATTTTTCTTGTGAAGTCTTTAGGATTTTCTATGTGTAGTATTGTATCATCCATAAATACGGATAATTTTACTTCTTCCTTACCAATTTGGATGCTTTTTTTTTCTTTTTCTTGCCCATTGCCCTAGTTGGGATTTCCAGCACAGTGCTAAATAGGAGTGGTGATAAAGGACATCCTTGTTTTGTTCTTGTTCTCAGGGGGAATTTTTTCAGCCTGTCTCCATTGAGAATGATGTTGACTGTTGGTTTTGTATAGACACCCTTTGTTATTTTGAGGAATTTGCCTTCTACTCCTATCTTCTTGACAGTTTTTATCAGGAATGAGTATTGGACTTTATTGAATGCCTTTTCTGTTTTGTTTGAGATGATCGCATGATTCTTTTGCTTTATTTATATAGTGGATTGCATTGATTGGTTTCCTAATGTTGAACCATTCTTGCATATCTGGTATTAATCCTTCTTGGTTGTGTATTTTTTTTTTTTAATGGTGCTGAATTCTATTGGCCAAAATTTTGTTTAGAATTTTTGCATTTATATTCATGAGAGGTATTGGTCTGTAATTTTCATTTTTTTAGTGTCTTTGCCTGGTTTTGGTATCAGGGTTATGCTGGCTTCATAGAATGAATTCAGAAGTATTCCTTCCTTTTCTCTGTTCTAAAATAGTTTGAGAAGTACTGGTGCAAGCTCTTTTCTGAATGTTTGCTAGAATTCTCCAGTGAAGCCATCTGGGCCGGAACTTGTTTTGTTGGGAGTTTTTTTTTTTAACCTTTTCAATCTCTTCTCTTGTTATGGGTCTGTTCAGATTTTCTACCTCAGTTTGTGTTAGTTTAGGTTGGTAGTGTGTTTCTATTAATTTGTCCAGTTCCTGTAGGTTTTCAAATTTGTTGTACAGCTTTTCATAGTACTCTGTTATGATCCTTTTTATTCCAATTGGGTCTGTTGTAATGTCCCCCATTTCATTTCTTATTTGAATTATTTGCTTCCTCTTCTGTTTTTCTTCTATCAGTTTGGCCGATGGTTTTTCAATTTTGTTGATCCTTTCAAAGAACCAATCTTTGGTTTTGTTGATTCTTTCTATTGTTTTTCTCTTCTCCATTTCATTTATTTCTGCTCTGATCTTTATTATTTCCTTTCTTCCAGTGGCTGTGGGCTTCTTTCCATGTTTTCTTTCTATTTGTTCAAGTTGTAGGACTGTCATGGATTGAATTGTGTCCCCCCCAAAATATTTGTCAACTTGGTTAGGCCATGATTCCCAGTATTGTGTGGTTGTCCTCTATTTTGTGATTGTAATTTTATGTTAAAGAGGATTAGGGTGGGATTATAACACCCTTATCCAGGTCACATCCCTGATCCAATGTAAACAGAGTTTCCTTGGCTTGTGGCCTGCACCACCTTTTATCTTTCAAGAGATAAAAAGGAAAGGGAAGCAAGCAGTGGGACCTCATATCTCCAAGAAAGCAGCCCTGGGAGCAGAGCTTGTCCTTTGGATCTGGCTCCTGTACTGAGATGCTCCCAGACCAAGGGAAGACTGATGACAAGGACCTTCCTCCAAGGCCAACAGAGACAGCCTTCCCCAGGAGCTGAAGGCTTGAATTCAGACTTCTAGCCTACTGGACTGTGAGAAAATAAACTTCTCTTTGTTAAAGCCATCCACTTGTTGTATTTCTGTTATAGCTGCACTAGATGACTAAGACAAGGACTAAGGTTTGGATTTTGCCCCTTTTTTCTATTTTGATATCTGTGCCTGTTGCTATAAGTTGATTTCTGATCACTGCCTTTGCTGTGTCCCAAAGGTTTTGGTGTGATATGTTCTCATTCTTATTTGATTCTAGAAATTTTTTTATTCAATCTTTCATTTCTACTATTACTCAGTGGTTTTTAAGCAAGGTGTTATTTGGTTTCCTTGTATTCCATTTTTTTCCTCTGCTGTTCCTGTTATTAATTTCTACTTTCATGGTGATGTGATCAGAGAAGATGCTCTTTGTTATCTCAGTGTTTTGGATTTTGTTGAGGGTTCTGTAGTGGCCTAAGATGTGGTGTGTTCTGAAGAGTGTTCCATGTGTGTTAGAAGAGAATGTATGCTCTGCTGTGATGGTTAAGATTGTGTGTCAGCTTGGCTGGGCCATGATTCTGTGTTTTGGCAGTCATATAATGTTGTGATCACTTCCCTGTTGAAATCTGATATGTGACCACCCCCATGATGGGGTCTGCTGTGAGTAGCCAGTCAGTTGAACGGGAATTTCCTTGGGCATGTGACCTGCACCTGAATATAAGTGGACGAACGTTCTGGCTTTTGCCTACTCTGGATTCTGCAGCTGGCTCCTGCTCATCTGACCTCCAGTTCTTGGGATTTGAGCTAGCAACATGCCTGTGGTCTTGCCTGCCAATCTTGGGATTCATTGATCTTCACAGCCTGTGAGCAATCTGACCTGCTGATCTTGGGTTTGCCAGCCCCTGTGGCTATGTGAATCAGGAAAAGCCTCTATCTTGGTCCATGGACTTGGGATGTTCCAGTCTCTACAACCGCGTGAGCCATTTCCTTGATATAAATCTCTCTCTGTCTCTATGCTTTACTGGTTTTGCTTCTCTAGAGAACAGCCTAAGACATTTACTGATGTTGGATAGAATGTTCTCTGTATGTCTATGAGGTCAAGATGGTTGATTGTGGCCTTTAGATCTTCTGTATCTTTGCTGAGGTTTTTTTAAAAATATTATGTCATTTACCAAGAATGGTGTGTTGAAGACTCCTACTGTTATTGTGAAACTATCAATTTCTGTTTTCAGTGCTGTTAGAGTTTGTTTTATGTATTTTGGAGCCCTTTCATTGGGTGCATAGATATTTATTGTGGTTATGTCATCATGGCGGATTGTCCCTTTAACAACTTTTCTTTTATGGTGGATTTTGCCTTAAAGTCTATTTTATCTGAGGTTAGGATTGCCACTCCTGCTCTTTTTTGGTTGCTATTATTTTTTTTTTTGCTTGATAATTCTTAGGTTTTCATCATATTTTTTTTTCATCCTTTGATTTTTAATATATTTATATCTTTGTATCTAATGTGTCTCTTGTAGACAGCATATTGATGGATTATTATTTTTTTTAATCCATTCTGTCACTGTGTCTCTTTATGGGTGCATTAAGCCATTTACATTCAGTGTGATTATTTATAAGTGTGAGTTTATTGCTGTCATTTTGTAGTGTTTTTTTTTTTTGTGGTGCTGACATTTTCTTTGTTCCTTTTACACTCCTTTGTTAAGTTCCTTTTGTTCGTGAAGTTTCTTTCATTATTGTAGATTTTGTGTTTATTGAGAATTTATGTTTTTCTTCTTTATTTTGATGAGTAGGTTTGTTTATTTTCTTTGTGGTAAACTTGAAATTGAAATTACCCTTATCTTCCTATGTTTGAACCAGTTTTTATTACTTGATATCACTTTTACTTCCTCTCCACTTGAAAGTCCTATATCTGCTCCATGTATTCCCCCCTTTTATTGTTCTGGTGTCATCATTTAGAGATTGACTTCTCTAGTTCCCAGCTTTGAATCTTTTAGTTTTGTTTTATACTTCAGAGGTCGGTATTTGGCTGATAATGACCTGTGTCCTGATTCAGGTTGTTGTGTGATGTTTTTAGTTCTCTACCTGAAGGACACCATTTAATATTTCTTATGAGTTGGCTGGAATTCAGCCTGTGTCCCCTCAGGGCCATGGCCAGCAGGGCAGAGGAGAGAGGTAGGAGGGTGGGGAAGGCAGGGGCATTGGAGGCTAGATTAAGAACAATAATAGGGTGGGTTGGTACTATGTTTCCTAACAGTCAAGGTTACCAGGATGAGGCAGTTATAGCCGCTGCTCACCTAAGAGGTGGGGGTTGTAGGAGCATGCCCCTGTGGTTACCAGGTGAGAGAGCCTGGGGTCATCCTTGAGCTGCAGCCCTGGGTGTGTCCATACCATATCTCCATCTCCTACTGGGAATTCTGCAGAGGTGCCTTTCTGCTTGTGGGGTTGTTGGTTTTATTCCAAGACAGCCACACTGAGTCATGCCGTTTAGCTGGGAACCTCCATTCATATCTCCATTCTTTCCCCATTTTATATCAGTTTCCTCTTCTCAGTGACTTCTGATCTAATAGTTCATCCCTCTATTTAAGGGTAAGGGTTCCAGGATTGATGTCTATATCTGTTTTACTTGGTTTTTTAGGTCTTTGTTGCAGTGGAATGGCTTAGTGTATCTGACTAGTCTGCCATCTTGACTGCACCCCATGCATTATATTTGTATGTTAAAACTTAAGATCAATTTTTGCCAATTTATCTATGACAAATAATTTTTTTTACTGTCCTTTAAGTGAAAATTTACAATTCAAGTTAGTATCTCTTGCAAAAACTTATACGCACATTGTTATGTTACCCTAGCTGCTCTCCCCATAATGTGACAGCACACTCTTCCTCTCTACCCTGTATTTCCTGTGTCCATTCAACCAGCTCCTGTCCCCCCTCTGCCCTCTCATCTTGCCTCTGGACAGGAGCTTTCCATTTAGTCTCATGTGTCTACTTGAGCTAAGAAGCACACTCCTCACCAGTATCATTTTATGTCTTATAGTTCAGAGTCGGCTTTGGAAATGGCTTTAGTTTTGAGCTAACAGAGAGCCTGGGGGCCGTGTCTTCTGGGGTCCCTCCAGTCTCAGTGAGACGATTAAGTCTGGTCTTTTTACTAGAATTTGAGTTATTCACCCCACTTTTCTACTGCTCCATCAGGGACTCTCTGTTGTGTTCCTTTTCAGGACAGTCATTGGTGCTAGCCAGGCTCCATCTAGTTCTTCTGGTCTCAGACTGATGAGTCTCTGGTTTATGTAGCCCTTTCTGTCTCTTGGGCTCATATTTTCCTTGTGTTCTTTGGTGTTTTTCATTCTCCTTTGCTCTAAGTGCATTGGGATAAATTGATGCATCTTAGGTGGCCGCTTGCTAGCTTTTAAGACCCCAGATGCCACTCACCAAAGTGGGATGCAGAACATTTTCTTAATAAACTTTGTTATGCCAATTGACCTAGGTTGTCCCCTGAAACCATGGTCCCCAGACGCCCGCTCCTGCTATTCTGGTGACAAATAATTTTTTTTTGAAAAGTCTAATTCAGTTGTCTTATAGAAAGTTATACATTCTAGATGAGAATGGAAATTCCTATTTTGATCTCTGCCTTTCCCCCCAATTGTAAAACAAACTCATGTTCTTCATATTCAAATAATTAAGTATAGAAAATAAAATGCAAATATCCCTATGCCACCCCCAACTCATCCATCTAAAGTTACTTCTACTAACAATTTAGGGAAAATATTTCTGACTACAGCTCTTAATGCTCTCTATGCCTAGAGATATTTGCTTGGCAGGAATATTCACTTGATAGAAGGATGAAACAAAGATAGAGAATCAAGTAAATAGACTGACCTTAGTTGGACAATTTAAAGTCTCAGCAATGCTGAGTGAAACTTTATACTGTCTTACAGGGAGTGTAAATTTGCACTTTATGTCTTAGAGTTCAATTTGACAGTATCTTTGAATATTTTTGACGCATACAACCTTTGAGAACTTCATTTCCAGATGAAGGATATGTATACAGTGAGCATTATAGAAAACAACTAATTTTTTTTTTTTTTTAGGGAAATGAATTTTAAAAAAAAGCAAATTCATTCTATCCATTTTTTGGCAGCAGTTTAAAAGTGTGTCACAGCTAAAGATTTACTGACCTGAAAGATCCCAGAGACATAATTAAGCACAAAAACAAAGTTGCAGACAGCAGATAATTTCATTTTTATGTTAAAAAAAAAAAAAACACACTTTGTAGAAATTAATACCACTCTACCAAGACATTTTTTTTTTTTTTTTTACCAAGACAGTACCATGAATCATAAAGAAAGAGATAAAAAAAATCCAGGAGATTTTACTGGACTGCAACCACTTTCAAATAACTTTTATGATGTTTCTGACTAATAATTGCAAGGGTCTCACTGTTACTCTCCTGAGTTTTATGTCTTCTCTTCCCTATCTGAATGTCTGCAGGGTCTTTCTCCTGCTGACGCCAAGTCAGTTCTTGGAGAGGTCTTTTGATTTGTGAAAGAACTAAAGTGAGATGGTCACCCAGCTTCTGGCTGGTTAACAATCCCTATCTTCCTCCTTACAGTACAATTGTTAGTAAATTACAATATCTTATTTTACATTCTTGGTTCATTGTCTTAATTTCTTCAATAATATATAAAACACATTATGAAATGTTAATTTTGGATGCAAATATATAGGAAAAGTTTTGGGGAGATACTTACCAAACAACCTTGGTTACTTCTAGGGAAGAAAATGGAATTGATTGTGGGAGCTATATAGAGCAAATCTATACTTTCTTGTGCAATAATTTATTTGTGTGTTATTTATACAATTAATATTTTAATTACATATACAATCTGGTGCAAATTTCTTAGTATTTTCCTTAGTTCTGACGTTAATTTTGCTGCAATTCTCAAATTTACGGAACGATCATATACATTCTTGGTTTGTCTTATGGCTTGGACAGGAAATTGATAAATTATACATTACAATCGCCATGCCAAGCAAGACACCATTGTTTAGCCTTTTGTCTTTGTGTCCATAATAAAGAATTGAGAATATCGTCAATGTTTCTCTGCTTCACTATAATTTATCAGGAAAGTAAAGCACTTTCAATCCCTTTTAATCATTTTCTTTCTTGAAGGGTACCTGATAAAAAGTTTAAATCACTGTGTTTTATGTCTTAGGTCCTCCAGTGCTGCCATAACAGAAATATCACAAGTGGATGGCTTTAACAAACAGAAATTTATTTTCTCACAGTCTGGTAGGTTACAGGAAACTCTGGTGGCATAGTGGTTAAGTGCTATGGCTGCTAACCAAAGGGTAGGCAGTTCGAATCTGCCAGGCACTCCTCAGGAACTCTATGGGGCAGTTCTACTCTGTCCTGTAGTGTTGCTATAGAGTTGGAATTGACTCGATGGCACTGGGTTTTTTTTTTTTTTTTTTGGTTTAGTAGGTTACAAGTCCAAATTCAGGGCATTGACTTCCAAGGGAAGGCTTTCTCTGTGGGCTCTGGAGGAAGTTCCTTGTTCTCAATCTTCCCCTGGTGGAGGAGCTTCTCAGGCACAGGAACCCTGTGTCCAAAGGACGTGCTCTGCTCCTGGTGTGGTTTTCTTGGTGGTATGAGGTCCTCAACTCTCTGCTTGCTTCCCTTTTCTTTTATGTCTCGATAAAGTAGGGTGGTGTTACAATCCCGCCCTAATCCTCTCAACATAAAATTGTAATCACAAAATGGAAGACAACAACACAATATTGGGAATCATGGCCTAAGCAAGTTGGCACATATTTTTGGGGGGACACAATTCAATCCATGACATTTTATTTGAACAGTGTGAGCCTGAACTTAGAACTTGCAGACTTAAGCGTCTAAATCAAACACAGAATTAAATGTTCTAATGACCTTATATTTCTAACAGGTCTGTTTCCAGTCTAATGTGTGACTGACTGCAAACCTCTTTATTTTCCCTAATAGAACTTACTTTTCAAGATCCTTTTCCTGCTGGGATTTCTTTTCCTTTTCACATGCAGAAATTCTTTTCCTTTTCACATGCAGAAAAACAAAGTTGCAGATAGCAGACAATTTCATTTTTATGTTAAAAAAAAAAAACACACTTTGTAGAAATTAATACCACTCTACCAAGACATTTTTTTTTTTTTTTTTTTACCAAGACAGTACCATGAATCATAAAGAAAGAGATAAAAAAATCCAGGAGATTTTACTGGACTGCAACCACTTTCAAATAACTTTTATGATGTTTCTGACTAATAATTGCAAGGGTCTCACTGTTACCCTCCTGAGTTTTATGTCTTCTCTTCCCTATCTGAATGTCTGCAGGGTCTCTCTCCTGCTGACGCCAAGTCAGTTCTTGGAGAGGTTAAAAACTATTTCTCCCCAGTTAAATTGTTAATTCAGGATTTAATTTGGGAAATTCTAAGTTTAATCTTCATATAGAACTATTCTTTAACCTATCATTTGGTACGTTTAGACATGCATGTGTGTTTCACTTTAACTACATCTTTGTGGTATTTCTTCAAAGCTTTTAGAGTATATCTCCTTTCTTTGTTCTTATTTGTCAAAATTGACTTAATTATTTTTGGACTTTCTCTCCCAGAGAAGATATACAATACCTTTGTTGGGTTTTTTTAAATGCTCCTAATGGAATTTTGAAAAAAATCCATTTATTAGTTACTTTAGAGAGAATTGCCACCTTTACATTTATAAGCCATCTCATTCATGAACATGGTATCTTTCAATTTATTCATGTCTTTTTTTATGGGTTTCAATAAAGTTAAAAATTATCCCAGTCGAGGTCTCAATAAAGGTGTGTTGTTAGATTATTTTCTTGATATTTTTTCATGACTTTAGAAGGCATTTTATTTTCTCATATTTTAGAACAGAAATTATAAAAATTATTGACATTTTAATTAGGTGTATTATACAAACAAAAGGTGTATATATATAATTTATATATAAATTCATATATCTTGATTATATATAATGAATGTTAAAAAGCAAACGTGTCTATAAATAGAGGTTAAGAAGAAATATTGATTTTAGAAGTTGATTTTTTATGTAGCAATCATACCGCAGTATCTGGTACAAACACTTTCAAATCTTTGTACTAGAATTAAACATCTGAGTACTGTATGACCCAATAATTCCATTCCTGAATATACATGTATGGAAATATTCATAGCAGCTTTATTTATAATCACAAAGAAACTGGAAACAACTGTAATGCCCATCGATGGTAGAATAAATAAATCATGGAGCCCTGGTAGCACAAACTGTTAAATACTTGGCTGCTAACTGAAAGGTTGGTGGTTCAAATCCACCCACCAGCTCCTTGGAAGAAAGACCTGGTAATCTGCTTCTGTAAAGATTACACCTCGGAAACCCTATGGGGGAGTTCTACTCTGTGAGGTGAGGTCGCTTTGAGTCAGAAAACGGCTCAGCAGTACTTAACACAACAACATATTTATGAAATAGAGATTATACTATTTTCTTCAACACAGAACCAGAATCTCTCCTATATCCATTTCCTAGGAAGCAGCTTGTCAATTAAAACTCAAGTGATCTGAAACAACCACTTGAAATACAAGGCCTCCAGAATTTCCAAAGACCACGGTCAATTTGAAATCAAAAGTAATTAAGACCACAGTTAACAGCACTGGCCACTTATTGCCCAGTTTATTTAGACAGAATATTCAGGAGGAGACAAGGTAGATATATTAAAAACAAACAAAAACAAGCAGGGACGTGAAGGACTTTAATACTATTCTTCTATTGAGGCACAGTGGTAAAGAGCTACAGCTACTAACCAAGAGGTCAGCAGTTCAAATCCACCAGCCACTCCTTGGAAATCCTATGGGACAGGTCTCTATAAGTAGGAATTCCCTTGATGGCAACGAGTTTTTGGATTGAGACAGACGAAAAAGAGTATGCCCTGCCCTAAATCACGAGGAAGTATGATGAGGGATATTTATTTATTTATTCATTTATATTGTACTTTAGAGGAAGGTTTCCAGAACAAACTAGTTTCTCATTAAACAGTACACGTATTGTCTTATGACATTGGTTAACAACCCCACAACATGTCAACACTCTCCCTTCTAGGCTTGAGTTCCCTATTACCAGCTTTCCTGTTACCTCCTGCTTTTAGTGCTTGCTCCCGGGCTGGTGTGCTCCTTTAGTCTCATTTTGTTTTATGGGCCTGTCCAATCTTCAGCTGAAGGGTGAATCTCAGGAGTAACCTCATTACTGAGCTGTAAGGGTGTCCAGGGTTCATACTCTCAGGGTTTCTCCAGTATCTCTCAGGCCAGCAAGCCTGGTCTTTCTTTTTGAGTTAGAATTTTGTTCTACATTTTTCTCCAGCTCTGTCCGGGACCGTCTATTGTGATCCCTGTCAGAGCAGTCAGTGGTGGAACCAGGCACCATCTAGTTGTACTGGACTCAGTCTGGTGGAGGCCATGGTAGATGTGGTCCGTTAGTCATTTGGACTAATCTTTCCCTTGTATCTTTAGTTTTCTTCACTCTTCCTTGCTCCCAAAGGGGTGAGACCAGTGGAGTATCCTAGATGGCCGCTGTTTAGCCATCTGGTGCTGCTACAACAGAAATGCCACAAGTGGATAGCTTTAACAAAAAGAAATTTATTTCCTGGTAGTAAAGTAGGCTAAAAGTCCAAATTCAGGCTGTCAGCTCCAGGGGATGGCTTTCTCTCTCTGTTGGCTCTGGAGGAAGATTTCTTGTCCTCAAACTTCCCCTGGTTGAAGAGCTTTTCAGGCAAAAGGACCCCGGGTCCAAAGAACACACTCTGCTCCCAGGACTGCTTTCTTGGTGGTATGAGGTCCCCAACTGTCTGCTTGGTTTCATTTCCTTTTATCTCTTGAGAGGTAAAAGGTGGTACAGGCCACACCCCAGGGAAACTCCCTTTACACTGGGTCAGGGAGGTGATCCAAATAAGGGTGGTGTTACAATCCCACCCTAATTTTCTTAATATAAAATTACAATCACAAAATGGAGGACAACCACAGAATACTGGGAATCATGGCCTAAACAAGTTGACACTTATTTTGAGGGGGACACAATTAAATCTATGGCATTCCACCCTTTGGTCCCCAGAAAATCACATCCTTACATCATGCAAAACATATTTATCTCATCATATCATAGCAAAAGTCTTAACTCCAAGTTTAAAATCCAAAAATTCTTCTTTATCTGTGAAATCTAGAATACAAGTTATCTGCTTCCAAGGGTACAATGGCAGATCAGGTACAAGCTAGATATTTTCATTACAAATGGGAGAAACTGGGAGGAAAAGAAGGTGTTACAGGCACCAAAGCAAGTCAGCACAACACATTACACTACCCTCAAAGCTTTGAAAGTAATTTCCTGTTCTTTGAGACAATTTACACAATGGCCCAGCCCTCTAGACTCTAGCTAGGCATCGGCCACACTCTCTGAATTCTGAGTGGAGGCCTATTGGCCCTGGGGTTCAACTCCACCTTCCAGGCCCACTGGGACAGCAACTCTGCTTTCTTGGCTTTAAGGGCACCATTCTGCTAGTCCATGAGTGGCAACTCCACCTCTAGAAACACCAGAGGCCATGGCTTCACCCTTTGAAACCCCTGAGGTCATGGCCATATCTTTTGAGACTGAGGCAGCTCAGCTTCTTGTCTTCCTTGTCTCTTCAGCTTCTGTTTCCTGGTTTCTTGGCCTCTGAGTTCTTTGGGCCTCACACCGCATCTGCCCTGCTGGGGCAAGTGTTCCAAAGCTCAGTAGCTCTACCAATAAGTGCCCGGAGGCACCCCGCTCCACCAGGAAGTCTCCTGCGCACAGGTATTCAGCTCTCTGGCTCCATAAGTCAGAAAGCCTAGCTCCATCAATAAGTGCCCAGAGGCACCCCACTCTGCTAGGAAGCTGCCTGCACACAGGCACTCAGCTCTTTCGCTCTGGGGGTTGGCTCCAGCACTGTCTCCCACTGGTCTCTTGGTTCTGCTGTTGCTGGTTCTCTGCTGTTGTGGCTTCTTTGCTGCTGCAGGTTCTCTACTGCACTGGTCCTCTGCCACTGTCACAACTCTACCCATTCACAGTTTCAAAACCACTTCCACAGACTAGGAGCTTCTCTGCCAAAGAACCCCGAGTCTAAAAGACATGCTCTGCTCCCAGTGCTTCCTCCTTGGTGGTATGAGTTCCCCTGTCTCTCTGCCAGCTTCTCTCTTTTATATCTCAAGAGATTGCCTCAAAACACAATCCAAACCTGTAGGTTGAGTCCTGCTTCACTGACACAACTGCCACCCATTCTCCCTCATTAACCTCAAAGAGGCAGGCTTTACAACATAGAGGAAAATTACACAATACCAAGAATCATGGCTCAACCCAATTGATACACATATTTTTGGGGGGACATAATTCAATCCATGAAAGCTGATCACATGCTTTTAAGATCCCAGATGCTACTCACCAAAGTAGAATGTAGAACATTTTCTTTATAAACCATGTTATGCCAATTGGGCTAGATGCTCCCTGAGACCATGGTCCCCACAGCCCTGATGAAGGAAATTTAAAAGAGAAAAATAAGCTAACATTGTTATCACAGAGCTCCCTATCAGATAAGACCTCTTTCTGATACTAATACCGCCTTAGACTTCAGTATCCCAAATACTTCCATAGAGATTAGCTAATTTGTTCTCAGTTGATCTTCTCAAAATTCCAATGAGAAAGTAAAGTACATATTATTACCCAATTTATATACAAGGAGCATGAAGGTGTAAAAATACAGTGACTTTTACAGGGAGTCCCAGGTCTACAGAGGAACCCATGTCCTCCTGATATCCCGTTCACTGCTCTTTCAGCACCAAACATGCTGTCTACTTCCAAAAGTGCACTGAAATCCCAGCAACAGAAGGGATGGGAGAAGCTGGTCTTCCCCGATTGGATGGGCCTTTAGAAACAGAAATTAAACTGAGGGAACCCCCACTTTGAAATTTGGTCATACTCACACCTGAAATCTTTTGATCTTATCACAGTTTCTGCTTAAACTCTTCTATCTTTTCTTTCTTTCTCTAAAGGCACGTTTGGAGTTGAGCTAATTCTTAATTCCCCATCCACAGACAGTCTGTGGTAACATAATTGAAAATGAGTCTGCTTCAAAAAAATGAAAATGCTTTTTTAATACCTTGGCCTAAAATACATTCTGTTGTGTGACACAAAGAATTTCTTGTTGAAAAATCAACCTGTAAGGACATATTTTCTTGGCTTAAACAATAATCTGAAGCACAAAAGAAAGAAATACAATTGCATTTTTTGATACCACTAACTTATTATAATCCATTAACCCCTCCTTGGTAACCCTATGGGGTAGTCTACTCTGTCCTATAGGGTCACTATGAGCTGGAATCGACTAGATAGCTACAGATTTGGGTTTATTTTTTGTTGTTGTTCTAACTTATGATACAATTTATTATTATATCTGCCATTTTTTCATTTGAAAAAATTTGCATCAAAGAAAAATTGAAAAAATAGTAACAATTCACCATTTCTTAGCATTTTTGCCACATTTGGTAAGGCTTGTATTCAATTTCTTAATGATTGATTACCTTGCGTAGGTAGAGTAACCTGACACACTCTTTACCCTTAAATACTTTAGCGTGCATCTTCTAAGAATAAGGACATTCTCCATAATCATAGTATCATAATCAAACCTAAGAAAATAAATAGTAATTCCACAATAGCATCTAATATCTTGTTCATATTCAAATATGCCTAATTGTCCCCAAAATATATCTTGCACCTTTCTTTTAAAAATCCAGGATCCAATGAAGGTTCAGGCATTGCATTTAATTGTTTTATCCCTCTAGTTTCTTCTTTTAATCAAGGAAGGCCTGTTTTTGTTTGTTCGCTTGTTTGATGTAATCGACTTTTTGAAGAGAAAATGTTAGTTTTCTTGTGCAATATACCGTATTTTGGATTATCTGTTTCTTCATGGTGTTCTTTGACTAATTCTCTATATTTCCTGTAAACTAGAAATTAATCTCAAGGTTTGAAGAGATTCACGTAAAATATTTTTGCAATACTTCATGTATGATATTGAGTATTTCACATTGCATTGCATCAGGAGGTACGTAATTCAGAATGTCTCATTACATTTAAAATATTATTATTTCTCTCCTAAGGTGATTTCTCCCAGGTAAAGGTACTATTCAGTTTGAAATTTGTAACTATTCTGTAAGGTGATACTTAGATACCATATGATTACCTTGCCTGCCCACCAAACAACTCTTCACCCAATGATTTTAGCATCCTATGATCAACTCTTATCAGTACCCCTTCATTTATTACCTGCTATTCTACTGCAAAAAAAGAACTTTTCTTCCCTTGTGTTTTACTTATCTAGTGCTGCTATAACAGAAATACCACAAGTGGATGGCTTCAATAAACAAGTTTGTTTTCTCACATCTAGTAGGCTAGAAGTGACATTCAGGGCGTCAGCTCTAGGGGAAGGCTTTCTCTCTCTGTTAGCTCTGGAAGAAGCTCATTATCATCAATATTGTCCTGGTCTAGGAGCTTCTCAGTGTAGTGACCCTGGGTCCAAAAGACATGCTCACTCACGGCTCTTGGTTCTTAGTGGTATGAGGTGCCCCCGTCTCTGCTCAGTTCTCTCTTTTATGCCTCAAAAGAGATTGACTTAAGACACAACCTAATCTTGTAGATTGACTCCTGCCTCATTAACATAACTGCTTCTAATCCTGCCTCATTAACATCATAGAGGGTAGGATTTACAACACACAGGATAATCACATCAGATGACAAAATGGTAGACAATCGCACAATACTGGGAATCATGGCCTAGCCAAGTTGACAGATATTTTTGGGAGACACAGTTCAATCCATGACATTCCACCCCTTGGTCTCCCCAAATTCATGTCCTTGTCACATGTAAAAAACATTCACCCCATCATATCATAGCAAAAGTCTTAAATCAACTCCAAGTCCAAAATCTAAAAATTCCTCTTCCTCTGTGAAATCTGGAATACAGGTTTTCTGCTTCCAAAGTATAATGGTGGAACAAGTACAAGAGAGACATTTCTATTACAAACGGGAGAAATTAGAGGCAAAGGAGGGATAACAGTCACCAGGGAAATCAGCAAAACACATTACATTAGCTCTCAAGGCTTGAAAATAGTCCTCTGTTCCTGAGACCATTTACACAATGGCCCAGGCTTCCAGACTCTAGGTATTGGCCACACTCTCCAGATTCGCTGCATGGAGGCCCCTTGACCCTGAGCTTCAGCTCCACCATCCAGGCCCACTGGAATGGCAACTCTGCTACCTCAGCTTTGGACAGCCCCATTCAGTAGTCCACCTGAGTGGCAATTCCACCCTTTGAGACTGAGGCAGCCAAGCTTCCTGTGTTCCTTGTGTCTTCACCTTCTGCTTCCTGGTTCCTTGGCCTCTTGGCCCTTTGGATGTCACTGCCCACATCTGCCCTGCTTTGGCAAGTATTCCAAAGCTTTGTAGCTCCACTGATAAGTGCCTGGAGGCACCCTACTCCACCAGGAAGCCTCCTGCACAAAGGCACTCAGCTGCCTCACTCCATGAGTAAGCTCCAGTGCTGTCTCTTGATGGTCTCCTGGTTCTTCTGCTGCCATTTTTTTGCTACTGCTTCTTGTAGTCTGTACCATCTCCCGTGTAAGAGCTGTTCTTACTTCCTTCTGAGTCCTCATCAGAATTGCCTTTGACGCCCATAATTCCACCAACAGTCTCTTCAAGGCAATTTTAAAACTCTTCCAGCTTCTGTCCATTCATAGTTTCTAAACCACTTCCACACATTTTAGGTATTTGTTAGAATAGCACCCTACCCCTGGTACCAAATTCTGTCTTAGGTATCTAGCACTGCTGTAACAGAAATACCACAAGTGGATAGCTTCAACAAACAAAAAGTTTATTCTTTCAGTCTAGTAAGCTAGAAGTCCAAATTCAGGGTATCAGCTCCAGGGAAAGGCTTTCTCTCTCTGTCAGCTCTGGAGGAAGGTCCTTATCATCAATCTTGCACTGATCTAAGAGCTTCTCAGTGCAGAAACCCCAGGTTCAAAGGCCACACTCACTCCTGGCTCTTGTTTCTTGGTGGTATGGGGCCCCTATGTCTCTTTGTTTGCTTCTCTCTTTTTTAACTCAAGAGATATTGGCTTAAGATACAACCTAATCTTGTAGATTGATTCCTGCCTCATTAACATAACTGCCTCAATTCTGCCTCATTAACATCGTAGAGGTAGGATTTACAACACATAGGATAATCACATCAGGTGACAAAATGGTGGACAATCACACAGTACTGGGAATTATAGCCTAGCCAATTTGATAGATATTTTGGGGGGATACAATTCAATCCATGACACCCTGTCTTCCTTTTAGGTATCATTATTGGCTAATGGACTAAGACCTTTAATTATTTTTTTTTTTTTGTAATTTTAAAAGTTATTCTTAGATTTAATTTTTAGTTATGTGCTATGATCAGCTAATATTATGGTACATTAAACACTCTGCTGTATTCAATTAGCTCATATTTTATTTGAAATTTATAAGTGATTAGCTTATCATTTTTTCACATAGAGTTCTATCTAGTTTTATAATCAAGATTATACTGCCCTTATTGACTGAGTTTGGAAGTGTTATCTCCATTCTACTTTTGTATCAAGTTGTATAATAAAGGAATGGTTTAGTACTTGAAAGTTCGTACTATTCACATGTAAAAACATCCAAGCAAGGATTTGTATTTGGAGTGAAGTACATGATTATCAGTTCAATTTCGCTAATTATTATCAGTTTATTAAAGTTTCCTATTTATGTTTATGCTAATTGTCTCATCTTACATTTTTCCAGAATTTTATCTATTTCTCTCAGGTTTTGAAAGTTGTCACAGTATTTTTTTTTTTTTTGAGTCCATTGTGTAAGTAGTTATTTGCCTTTTTAGATTTTGGTTATTTTTCTCTTGTTTTTTAATTCAGTTTTGTCCAATTTTTGTTCATCTTATTAACCTTTCCAGAAAATAATGTCCAGGTTAGCTTCTTTGAGAAGCTGACCTTAAGACAGAGTGTAGGGTACAGGATATTGAGAAGTGCCTTTGGGGTCTACCTTTGTAGAAGGAAAGAGACAAAAGCAAAACTTAGAGAAGTAGAAGGCTGTGATACAAGCCTGAATCAAAGCTTTGGCCAACTCCATGGGGCAGCTCTGTAGCTAAAATCTTTGGTCAGAGTTGTTCCACCTCAAGTCAAAGGCTTTATATCCCAGTCTGGATAGGTTACTGGATGTGAGATGCTCAGGAAAGAACATGACCTTGGGCAAGGGGACCTTTCTCCAATTTAGGGCATCTCTCAGGTGCTGACAGTCCTTTAAAACTCCCAGAAGCAGCAACTCCTTTATTGAAGAGGTATCTGGGCAACTAACATCCAAATCCACAACAACCAGTTTCTGGTTTTGATCATTCTCTGCCTTGCTTTCATGTTTTCTTTTTCCTTAAATTCTGTCATTTATTATTATTATTTTTTTATTTCCTTGGATTCATTCAGTTGTTCTTTTTTTAGCTTCTTGAGTTAAATGATTGGCTCATTTGTATTGACTCCTTCTTGTTGTCTGATCAGTATTTTTAAAGCTACAATTTTCTTCCAAGAACTGCATAATCTGAGACCTTACATCTTTCTCTAATTCTGGGAATTTTCGGTCATTATTTCTTTAAAATATCTTCTCCCCATACTTATTTTTTTCTCATTTTCCAGAACTTTTATTAAATATTGTTAGCTTTTGTACTTCATAGCTCTCTTTTCTTTTATATTTTTATCTTGGATTTGTATTTGGAAGATTAGAGCTAGTGAGGCATCTGTCAAACCCAAGGAATCTTGTACAGTGAGTTCCCAGATTCTGCCCTCTCCTACGCCAAACAAGCCCAGGATCAATTTAGGTAACTATGCAAGGCAGTAACTCCTCAGCAAGCCAGTGAAATTCCTACCACACACAGGTTCACCTAAAGTGGGAGAAAAGCCAGTGTATGCCATTATTACCCTCCGTCTCCAGCTCTGGTCTCCAAGCTACGTATACATTCTTGCAGTTATAGCTAATCCTCCAACAAAACAAATTGTTTCTAGTTTCCATTCTTTCTCCAAATGCTTCTATTAAATATATTTTTTTAGACCTTTTGTTGTTGTTAGATGACATTGAATTGGTTCTGATTCATAGTGACCCTATGTACAACAGAATGAAATACTGCCTGGTCCTGCACCACCCTCACAATCATTACTATGCTTGAGCACATTGTTGCTGCCATTGTGTCAATCCATCTCATTCAGGGTCTTCCTTTCTTTCTCTGACACTCTACCAAGCATGATGTCCTTCTGCAGGGACTGGTCCCTCCTGATATTATGTCCAAATTTCATTCGACAAAGTCTCACTGTCCTCCATTCTAAGGAGCACTCTGGCTGTACTTCTCACAAGACAGATTTTTCATTCTTTTGGTAGTCCATAGTGTATTCAATATTCTTTGCCAACACCATAATTCAAAGGTGTCAGTTCTTCTCCAGCCTTCCTTATCCATTGTCCAGCTTTGGCATGCATATGAAGCAATTGAAAATACCATGTTGTGGGTCAGGCGCACCTTAGTCCTCAAGGTGACATCTTTGCTTTTGAACACTTGAAAGAAGTCTTTTGCAGCAGATTTGCCCAATGCAATACATTGATTTCTTGACTGCTGCTTCCATGGGTGTTGATTGTGGATTCAAGTAAAATGAAATCCTTGACTTCAATCTTTTCTCTGTTTATCATGTTGTTTATTGGTCCAGTTGTGAGGATTTTGGTTTTCTTTTTATTTTGTTATTGTGCTTTGGGTGAAAGTTTACAGCTCAAGTTAATTTTTCATTCAAAAATTTATATACATATTATTTTGTGACATTAGTTGCAACCCCCACAATGTGACAGCACATTTTCCTTTCCACCTCGGGTTCCCTATGTCCATTCAACCAGTTCCTGTCCCTTTCTGCCTTCTCATCCTGCTTTTGGACAGGAGCTGCCCATTTGTTCTCGTATATCTGATCGAACGAAGAAGTACACACCTCACATGTATAATTTTTTGTTTTAGAGTTCTAATCTTTCTCTGAAGAGTGGGCTTCAGGGATGGTTTCAGTTCTGGGTTAACACTGCATCTGCAGGCCATAGTTTCAGGGCAGACCATTAAGTCTGGTATTTTTACCTGAATTTGAGTTCTGGTCTACATTTTTCTCCTGCTCTGTCCCAGACTTGCTGTTGCGTTCCCTGTCAGAGCAGTCATTGGCGGTAGTTGGGCACTGTCTAGTTCTCCTGGCATCAGGCTGGTGGAGTCTGTGGTTCATTTGGTCCTTTAGTCCTTTGGGCTAGTATTTTCCTTGTGTCTTTGGTTTTCTTCATTTGCTCTGAGTGTCTTAGATGGCCGCTTGAAAGCTTTTAAGACCCTAGACCCCACTCACCAAAGTGAGATGTAGAACATTTTCTTTATAAACTATGTTATGCCGACTACCTAGATGTCCCCCGAAACTCTGGTCCCCAGGTCCGAGCCCCACCTACTCTGTCCCTCAAGGTGTTTGGATGTGTCCAGAAAACTTCTTTGCTTTTACTTTGGTCCTGTTTTACTGACATTCACTGTATTGTGTGCTGTCCTTCCCATCACCATAGTTGATCCTTGTTTCCTATCCAGTTAGTGATTACTTCTACCCCTCCCTCCCCACCCTGGTAACCATCAAAGAATGCTTTTTTCTGTGTTTAAACCTTTTCTTGAGTTCTTATAATAGTGGTCTCATACAATATTTGTCCTTTTGTGACCGACTTATTTCATTCAGCATGATGCCCTCCAGATTCATCCATGTTGTGAGATGTTTTGCAGATTCATCATTGTTCTTTATCATTGTATAGTATTACACTTTGTGTATGTATCGTAATTTGTTTATCCATTCATCTGTTGAGGCTGTTTCCATCTTTTTGCTATTGAGAATAATGCTGCAATGAACATAGGTGGGCATATGTCTATTCATGTGATGGCTCTTATTTCTCTTGGGTATAGTCCTAGGAGTGGGATTGCTGGATTGTATGTATTTTCTATTTCTAGCTTTTTAAGAAAGTGCCATATCATTTTCCAAAGTGGTTGTACCATTTAACACTCCCACCAGCAGTGCATAAGAGTTCCAATCTCTCCAAAACCTCCCGAATTTTTGTTATTTTGTGTTTTTTGGTTTAGGGCCAATCTTGTTGGGATGAGATGGTATTTCATTGTAGTTTTGATTTGCATTTCTCTAATGGCAAATGATCGTGAGCATTTCCTTATGTGTCTGTTAGATGCCTAAATGTCTTGTTTGGTGAAGCGTCTTTTCATATCCTTTGCCCAGTTTTTAACTGGATTATTTGTCTTTTTGTTGTTGAGGTGTTGCAGTATTTTGTAGATTTTAGAGATTACATCCTTATCGGATATGTCATAGCCAAAAATTTTTTTTTCCCAATCTGTAGGTTCTCTTTTTACCCTTTCAATGAAGTCTTTTGATGAGCATAAGTTTGATTTTTAGGAGCTTCCAGTTATCTAGTTTATTTTTTGATGTTTGTGCATTGCTAGTTATGGCTTGTATACTATTTATGCCATGTATTAGGGTCCCTAGTGGCTGCAACAATGGCCTTAAGCATAACAACAATTGTGGGGATGGTACAGGACCGAGCAGTGTTTCATTCTGTTGTACATAGGGTTACTATGGGTCAGAACTGATGTGACAGAACCTAACAACAACAACAGCGTTGTCCCTGTTTTTTCTTCCGTGATCTTTATCATTTTAGATTTTATATTTAGGTCTTTGACCCTTTTTGAGTTAGTTTTGTGGTATGAGGTATGGGTCCCGTTTCATTTTTTTGCAGATGGATATCCTGTTATTCCAGCACTGTTTGTTAAAGAGACTGTCTTTTCCTCATTTAATGGACTTTGGGCCTTTGTCAAATATCAACTGCTCACAGGAGGATGGATTTACCTCTGGGTTCTAAATTCTGTTCCACTGGTTTATTAGTCTGTTGTTGTACCAGTATCAGGCTGTTTTGACTATTGTGGTTTTAAAATCAGGAAGTGTGAGGCCTCCCATTTTGTTCTTCTTCTTCAGTAATGCTTTACTTATCTGGGGCCTCTTCCCTCTCCATACAAAGTTGGTAATTTGTTTCTCTGTCTTGTTAAAAAATGCCATTGAGATTTGGATTGGGATTGCATAGTATCTGTAGATCGCTTTGGGTAGAACTGACATTTTCACAATGTTGAGTCTTCCTATCCATGAGCATGGTATGTTTTTCCACTTATGTAGGTCTCTTAGTTTCTTGTAGTAAGTGTTTTATAGTTTCCTTTGTATAGGTCTTTTACTTCTCTGGTTAGATTATTCCTAAATACTTTATCTTCTTGGGGGTTGGTTTTCTTTATGTTGAGGTGTAATCCATACTGAAGGCTGTACACTTTGATATTCAGCAGTAAGTGCTTCAAGTCCTCTTCACTTTCAGCAAGCAAGATTGTGTTATCTGCATATTGACAGTTGTTAATGAGTGTTCTTCCAATCCTGCTGCTCTGTTCTTCTTCATATGGCCCATCTTCTCAGATTATTTGCTCAGCATACAGATTGAATATATATGGTGAAAGGATACAGCCCTGACCTACACCTTTCCTGAATTTAAACCATGTGGTATCCACTTGTTCTGTTCAAATTGCCTGTTGGTCTATGTACAGCTTCTTCATGAGCACAATTAAGTGCTCTGGAATCCCTATTCTTCACAGTGTTATCCATAATTTGTTTTGATACACACAGTTGAATACATTTGCATAGTCAATAAAACACAGGTAAACATCTTTCTGGTATTCTCTGCTTTCAGGCAAGATCCATCTAACATCAGCAATTATATCCCTCATTCTACATCCTCTTCTGAATCTGTCTGGAATTTCTGGTAGTTCCCTGTTGATGTAGTGTTGCAAACATTTTTGAATTTTCTTTAGCAAAATTTTACTTGCTTGTGATATTAATGATATTATTCAATAATTTCTGCATGCTTTTGAATCACCTTTCTTTGGAATGGGCCCAAATATGGATCTCTTCCAATTGGTTGGCCAGGTAGCTGTCTTCCAAATTTCTTGGCACAGAGGAGTGAGCACTTCCAGTGCTGCATCTGTTTGTTGAAACGTCAATTTCTGGAGCCTCGTTTTTCAACAATGTCTTCAGTGCAGCATGAACTTTTTCCTTTGGTACTATTAGTTCTTGATCATATGCTACCTCCTGAAATGGTTGAACATTGCGCAATATTTTTTGGTACAGTGACTCTGTGTATTCCTATCATCTTCTTTTGCTGCTCCTTGCATCATTCAATATTTTGCCCATAGAATCCTTCAATGTCACAACTCAATGGTTGAATTTTTTTCATTCCTTTCCACTGGAGAAATGCTGAGCATTTTCTTCCCTTTTGGTTTCCTAACTCCAGGTCTTTGCACATTTCATTATAGTACTTTACTCTGTCTTCTTGAGCTGTCCTTTGAAATCTTTTATTCAGCTCTTTTATGTGATCATTTCTCTCTTTGCTTTCACTACTCTACAGAGTCTCTTCTGACATCCATTTTGGTCTTTTCTTTCTTTCTTATCTTTTTAATGACCTTTTGCTTTCAAATATGATGTCCTTGATGTCATTCCACAACTTGACTGGTCTTTGGTCATTAATGTTCCCAGTGTGGCAAATCTATTTTTGAGGTGGTCTCTAAATTCAGGTAGGATATACTCAAGGATATATTTTGGCTCTTGTGGGCTTGTCTAGACCTAATTGTCTGCAATTCCCACACATGTTTTCTTAATCCTGTGTGAATGAGGAGGGGGAAGGAGGATAAGGAGGATGTTAAGGTCCCAAGTAAGCACTTAATCCCAGCATTTATACTTTTGTTGTTTATATTTAGACCTTTGGAAACATGAGAATATGAGTATTTTTGATATGCAATATATTTTGTAGAATTAAAATAAGTCTACCCCGAAGTTAGGCTATCAATGGCAAACTACACAATTGTCCAATAGTCAGTCTATTTTGGAAGGAGCCAAATTGTTAGGGAGAATAGGAAGATAAAACTGTGACCTGGAAGCCTTGCCAATAAAGTGCTAAATTGGGCCTTCAGGGCAAAATAAACTTATGGCAGAGTGCTGTAAGGTCTGTCTTTTAAATATGTCACTAATGAATTGTCATCTGGTATAAATCATTCTTGACCAAAGACTTCTGCCCAGAGACCAGTGCAGGATTAAAAAGTCTTTCAAATAGCCAAGAAGGAGCCTAATTCAATAGTCCATACGAAATCAACTCTTGCTGTGTAATATTTATTATCTCCTATTTCAATTTGCCCTTCTTTCTTCATTAAAAGTAATTTCATTCTTTATTTTTGCAATGAGCAAAAGACCCCATATCTCTCGACCTCAAAACCAATGTGTACAGCTAGAAGCTGTAATTGATTCATATTACAGTTTCAAGCTTGCCTGTAGGTACTAGAGAAAGGGGGATCTGCTTTCAGGCCATGTAACCCAGACAAAGGAATAGAAGAGGAGATAATTTGAATGAATCTTTGTGATCTACAAAATGGGATTACAAAATTAGGACTCTACAGCAAAGATGGCTGAGGTGAGTGACTCAGCCCCAGCCCAAGAGACCATTTATAGGGGCCTAAAATCTCTCTGAAGTGAAATCTCTACAGTCTTATTTTTGTTCATTCAATGTGTGTTAAGGAGCCTTCAAGGAAGCAGACTCTGTTTGTCTCTCATGATACAAACTGACTGAAATACTGTCTATGCTGACATTGTGGCTGGGGACACAGGTAAGTCAAAGACCACAGTGCACACAGGACAGATGAGGGAGAGGCACCTGTCTGAAGCCAGGAAGCGTTGAGAGTGAATGGGTCTGTCTAGGCTTAATCCTGGAACCCAGGGTGAAAAAAGCCAGAATGGATTATGTGTCTTAGTGCCTTCTATGTGTTGAGGGCCTTGTTAGGAGCTGGGTGTTTACTGATGATTAAGGCAGACATTGTCCCTGACCTTGGAGAGCTCTGAGTATGGTAGGGAAGGCTGATATTATACAATATACAGATGGAAGTACAACTTCAACGAAAGAGAACAGGGGCTTATGAGAGGCAATACTAGAAAGGACGCTCTATCATTATGTGGTCATGGAAAGGCTTTCTGAATAAGTCACATCTTGACTCAAAAAGAAAAAAAAGCATTTCTGAAAACTGAGGCTCAGAGAGGCTAATAATTTGCCTGAGTTAAAAATGCTAACATTTATAAACCAGAATTCAAATGAAGTTAACTTGATTCCAGAATAATAGTTGCTGTTTAATTATTCAGTATTTCCCTCCAAAAGTAAACTCCTTGAGGGTAGAGACTATGTTTTTATTATCCTATCTTAAATTTGCACATAGTAGGCACTCAATGAATTACTGTTGAATAAATTTGTTTGAAATATTGAAACTTTTATAGGTGAAAAGAGTAGAACATTAAAAGCACTGTAACAGTAATGTTCCGGAAAGAAGCAGCCTTGTCTTAGGCTGTGTTCTCTAGAGAAGCAAAACCAGTGAAGTGTATATGTATAGAGGGAGATTTATATCAAGAAAATGGCTCCTGCAGTTGTAGAGGCTAGAAAGTCCCAAGCCCATGGGTCAGGCTGAGGGCTTCTCCTGGCTCATGTAGCTGCAGGGGCTGCTGAACCCAAGAACAGCAGGTAAGGGAGCAGAGCTCTGGCTCACAGGCTATGGAGGCTGATGAATCCCAAGATTGGTAAGTAAGCTGCTAGCTCAATTCCCAAGAACTGGAGATCAAAGGAACAGGAGCCAGCTGCACCATTCAGAGCGAGCAAAAGCCAAGGAGCTTTGCCAGAAAGTCCACTCATATTGGATGCAGGCCACACCCCCAAGGAAAGTCCCATTCAACTGATTGGCTGCTTACAACAGATCCCATCATACAGGAGATTACATTATATCAGATTTCATTATGGAGATGATTATGTCATTACATAGCTGCCAAACTACAACACAACTGCCAAGCCAATTAGAACTATGGCCCAGCCAAGTTGATACACAACCTGAACCATCACAGGCCTGTTTTTAAATCTTTGACAAATATGTTAGCCAATTTGGGATAGAAAGGAACTAAATGAATAAGGATACAGATAAAAGAGAATTAGGAGAGAAATACCTCTTTAGAGTGCTGTTTGGAGAAAATGTGTTACATGAAATAACACTAAAACAAACATTGAAAGAAGATCAAAATTAAATTTAAAGATGGAAGTTTTTTTCCACAGTCAACTGTTTTCCTTTGGAAGGGTGTGTGTGTGTGTGTGAGATTCATTAGCATGGTTCAAAATTTTCGAGTTATAAAAAAGATATACTCTCCCTCCCTGTCTTCTTTCCACAAAATATGAGGGTTTAAACTTTTCGTGTATATTCCTGCAGAATATTACATGTGTATTCAAGCAAATTTATTATTTTCCATCTTTTGCCCTTATAAAAATGCTCCAATAAATAATTTAGTGCATATGCTGTTTTATATTACCATGCATCTATTTTTATGATAAATTTCTGCAAATGGAATTGCTAGGTTAAAAAGCATGGACGTTGATAGTTGAAAATGTATCATCAAATTGCCCTCACACAGATCAGTGTGGTGTTCACTCTTACCCATCCCAAGATGGACGAAAATGTAAGTGTATTCTCTACACTCTCACCGATTGAGTATAAAATCAAAATTTAAACATTGCCAATCTGATTGTTGAAAATAGCATATCTGTATAGTTTTTTTTTTTCCTTAAAATAAACTTGATTATGTATAGCAGTTTTAGATTTACTGAAAAATTGTGAAGATAATACAGGAAGCTTTCTTAAAGCCCACACCCAGTTTTCCTTATTAGAAATATATTTGCATGGTATTTTTATCATCCATAATGAACCGACATTGATCCATTATTATTAACTAAAGCCCATACTTTATTCGTATTTCCTTAGTTTTTACCTAAAGTGCTTTTTTTGTTCCTGAATTCGGTACAGGATACCACATTACGTTTGGTGGACATGCTTCCTTAGGCTTCTCTTGGCTGTAACAGTTTCCCGGGCTTTCCTTGTTTATGGTGACCTTGGCAGTTTCGAAGAGTACTAGTCAGGTATTTTGTGATATGTCCTTCTATTAGAATTTGTCTGATATTATCTCCATGAATAGACTAGGGATATGGTTCTTTGGAGGACGATCATGAAGGTAAAGCGCTCATCTCATCACATCATATCAAGGATATATGCTATCAACACAACTTATTACTGTTGCTCTTGACCTTGATCACTTGGCTCAGGTGCATTTGTCAGATTTCTCTACAGTCAAGTTATTCTCTTTTTTCTTTCTTTCCATACTGTATTCTTTGGAAGGGAATCATTATGTACAGCAAATACTTAAGGAGTTGGGAATTATGTTTCACCTCCTTGTAGAAGGAATATCTACATATATTATTTAAAATTCTTCTTCATGCCACTATTATAAGATCTTGAGAAATAGTGTAAACTGAGAAGAACACATACTTTTGTGGTTACGAGGGGGGGAAGGAGGGAGGGTGGGAGAGGGTTTTTTACTGATTAATTAGTAGATAAGAACTGCTTTAGGTGAAGGGAAGGACAATACTCAATACATGGAAGGTCAGCTCAACTGGACTGGACCAAAAGCAAAGAAGTTTCCGGGATAAAATGAATGCTTCAAAGGTCAGCGGAGCAAGGGCAGGGGTTTGGGGACCATGGTTTAAGGGGACTTCTAAGTCAATTGGCAAAATAATTCTATTATGAAAACATTCTGCATCCCACTTTGAAATGTGGCGTCTGGGGTCTTAAATGCTAATAAGCGGCCATCTAAGATGCATCAATTGGTCTCAACCCACCTGGAGCAAAGGAGAATGAACACCAAGGTCACACGATAACTAAGAGCCCAAGAGACAGAAAGGGCCACATGAACCAGAGACCTACATCATCCTGAGACCAGAAGAACTAGTTGGTGCCCGGCCACAATCGATGACTGCCCTGACAGGGAGCACAACAGAGAACCCCTGAGGGAGCAGGAGATCAGTGGGATGCAGACCCCAAATTCTCACAAAAAGACCATACTTAATGGTCTGACTGAGACTAGAGGAATCTTGGCGGTCGTGGTCCCCAAACCTTCTGTCGGCCCAGGACAGGAACCATTCCCAAAGACAACTCATCAGACATGAAAGGGACTGGACAGTGGGTAGGAGAGAGATGCTGATGAAGAGTGAGCTAATTATATCAGGTGGACAGTTGAGACTGTGTTGGCATCTCCTGTCTGGAGGGGGGATGGGAGGATAGAGAGAGTTGGAAGCTGGCAAAATTGTCACGAAAGGAGAGACTGGAAGGGCTGACTCATTAGGGGGAGAGCAAGTGGGAGTACAGAGTAAGGTGTATATAAACTTACATGTGACAGTCTGACTTGATTTGTAAACGTTCACTTGAAGCTCAATAAAAGTTAATAAAAAAAAAATTCTTCTTCATGGAAGGCTACAGTAGAAGTTTTTTTATGCTAAAGTTTTAATTTCTTGATTAAGATTGAGGTGAGAGTCTTTTCATAAATTTAAGGGTCTTTGTATCCCTTTCTCTCTTGTATTAGTCTCCTCAGGTTGCCATAAAAAATCACCACAAACTCACGTGGCTTAAACCGCAGAAATTTATTCTCCCACGGTCCTGGAGGGTAGAAATTAAAAACCAGGGTATCCACCAAGGCCATGCTTCCTCTGAAAGCTCTAGGAGAGGATCCTTCCCTGCCTCCTCCAGCTTCTGGTAGTCCTGAGCATTCCTTGGTTTCTGGTGGTGTAACTCCAGTCTCTGCCTCCGTCTTCACCTGGCTGTCTTCCCTCCATGTCAGTACCTCTTCTCTTTTTATAAGGACAACAGTCATATTTGATTAATGGCCCACCTAGTATGACCTTAACTTAATTTAACTAATTGCATCTGCAACGGCCTTATTTCCAAATAATGTCTCAGTTTGAGGTTCTGGGAAGGACATGATTTTATTTAGGAGGTGGGGGACATTACATTTTCCAACTCAGGACATCTGTAAACTATTGGTTCCAATTTGTTGTCTATTTTTTCTATTGGGTTTTTCATGCTATTTGTTTTGTTTTGTTTGCCATGCCAAACTTTTTTGTTTTCATCTAGTTGAATTTATAAATCTCTTTTCTTCATGATTTCTTGATTTTCTGTCACATTTAGAAAATATTTCTTGCTCCCAAATTGTTTTTATATGTTTTTGCATATATATGAACATGTATATACGTTGTTATCTGCTCTCGAGTCAATTCTGACTCGTGGCGACCCCATGTGTTATGGAGTAGAACTGCTCCATAGGGTTTTCTTGGCTGTAAAGGTTTTTTTTTTGAATCTTAACAGATGGAGCCCTGGTTGCTCAGTGGTTAAAGTGCTCAGCTGTTAACCAAAAGGTTAGTGGTTCGAACCTACCAGCTCCATGGGAGAAAGATGTTAGTCTGCTTCCGTAAAGATTACAGCCTTGCAAAACCTATGGGGGCAGTTCTACTCTGTCCTACAGGGTCTCTATGAGTCAGAATCGGCCCGAAGCAGTGGGTGTATGTGTGTGCGAACCTTAAAGGAAGCAGATGGTCAGGCCTATCTTCCCTGGCACCGCTGACTGCATTTGAATCATCAGCTTTTAGGTTAACACTCAAGAACATACTCTTTACACCACCTAGGGACCTATACGTATATATATATATATATATATATATATATATATATATATATATATATATATATATATATATACGGTGGTGCAATGGTTAAGCACTTGGCTGCTAATGGAGAGATTGGCAGTTCAAACCCTACAGCAGCTTCATGGGAGAAAAGACCCAGCAGTCTGCTCCCATAAAGATTAAAAAACAGAAACAAAAACAAAAAACCTAAAACCCATTGCAGTTCACAGCCTAGGAAACCCTATGGGGCAGTTCTACTCTGTTATATAGGTTCAGCATGAGTCAGAATCGACTTGATGATACCTGTGTGTATATATAAAAATGGCGGGAGGGCCATGTCTGACCTTCTCTAACTTCACAAGGGGGAAGGAGAACCAAGATCAGCAGTACAAGGCTGAGTCCCACGAGGTGAAGGCCAGACAAGTCTCTCTTTACCACCTTTACCAAATCTGACACCAACCGTCCCTCCCACAGTACTGTCTACATCTCTGCAAGGGCCACACAGTATTCATAGACAATATCCACGATAAAGGGGCCTGTTAGGGCAGTAAAAGTTACAATTCAGGCTCAGAAACACTCAGGATACAGTTTTTCCATCAGGACAGCCCCCTCCCAGCTGTGCTCACAGGCACACCTCTCCCTGACCTTAGGCCTCTGCCCAAAGGCACTTAGCTTTCTCACTCTGTGGGCTGGGGAGCCCACTGCACCATCTCCTGCTGCTGGGTCTTTGCTGCTGGATCTCTACTGCCAAGTCGCTTCTACCACTGCTTCTCACCATCTTCAGGGTTACAGCTTGTTCTTTCTCCTGGTCTCCTGTTTTCAGGAGCTTCTCAGAGTAGGGATCCCGAGTCCAAAGGACGGTCCTGGCTCCTGGCTATTCTTCCTTGGTGATGGTGGGATCTTTCCTTCCTGTGTGTTGGCTCATTTGATGAGCAAAACTAACCAATCCTCTTGGTGGGCATAATCACCCTATCACACAGTCCTGCCCATTACTTGGCTGGAAGTTATAAAACCATGGCCAGAAAGGCCACACAAAAGTAATCAATTGCACTGCAACATAACACATGCGTACACACACATACATGTCCTTGGATATGTGTGTCACTTTGTTTTGGTTACTTTTTAGTTTCGTTTTTTAAATATTTAAGTCTGCTTCATTTGGAATTTTTTCTGGTGTATGGTTACTTTTTAGTTTCGTTTTTTAAATATTTAAGTCTGCTTCATTTGGAATTTTTTCTGGTGTAAGGTATGAGATATAAATTCATCTTTTTTTTTTTTAAATACCAAAAATGGTTCCTCAGTTGCAATAACACTATTTTAAATAATCCAGTTTTCCACTCTGAATTGAAATGCTACCTATTACATCCTAAATGTGTCTTACGTATTTGGGTCTATATCTGGGCTTTCTATCCTGTTCTATTGATTTGTATGTACATTCCTGAGGCAGTCTTTTTTAATTAGATTTATAATGTTTTAATATCTAAAAGAGCTATTGTTCCTTATTACTCTTTTTTTTTTTTCCTTTCTAGATTTTCCTCCTAATTATCATTTAGTTTATTTTTACATAAGAGCTTTAAAATAAATTTTTTTAATTCTGGGCAAGGGGGAGCGGGGGCTGAGGAGATGGCCTCTTGGAGTTTTTACTGGGACAACATCAATTTTATGGATAAATTTAGAGATACTTGGCATTTTTAGGTCTTGGAGTCTTCCTGTCCAAGAACGTGTTATATATTTACATTTATTTAAACCTTCATTTGTGACTTTCAGGAATATTCCACAAATTTCTTTATATAAATTGCTCACATTTAAAATTGAGTTTATTTCTCTGTATTTTATATATATATATGTATATATCTGTATATTCATAGAGACATATAGTAGAAATAGACAAAGATCACCCAAATGAGGACAAACAATGGCTATTTATTCAGTCACCCATCATCACTTGTGTTTGGCAGAGACCCAAAGGCAGGCAGGGAAGTGGGAAAGCTTTATAATGGAAGCGGGAAAGGCTTCCGATGTGCTCTGATTGGAGGGTATGGGTATGGGGAAGCCGAAGCAGGCCAGCTAGAAGTGTGGAATCCTCTGTAATTGGCTAGCAGAGCATATTTGGCTTATTCCGGTTGCTCCCAAAAGGGAAGCTGGGCAAAAATTAATGAAGTCCTGGCCATTTCAGGCCTATTGTTACAGGAGTTGTTTGGCTTACTGAACTGGATGCTGTAGGTTGTGGGCCATAATTCTATTTTTATGTATGGTCTGGCCGTTGTCTGATCCAAATATATATGTGCTTGTTCTTAGGTGGCATCAAGTCAGTTCCTACTCATAGTGACTCTACGTACAACAGAATGAAACACCGCCCAGCCCTGTGCCGTTCTCACAATTGTTATTATGATTCAGCCCATTGTTGCAGTCACTGTGTCAATCATCTCAATCTTATTCAGGGTCTTCTTCTTTTTTGATGACCCTCTATTTTGCCAAGCGTGATGTCCTTCTCCTGCAATTGGTCCCTCCTGATAACATGTCCAAAGTATGTGAGATGTAGTCTCGCCATCCTTGCTTCTAAGTAACACTCTGGCTGTAGTTTTTCCAAGACAGATTTGTTCATTCTTCTGGTAGTCCATGGTATAGTCAATATTCTTCACCAACACCAGAATTCAAAGGTGTCAATTCAGTCTTCCTTATTTATTTTCCAGCTTTCACATGCATATGAGGCAATTGAAAATACCATGGCTTGGGTCAGGTGCACCTTCGTCCTCAGAGTGACATCTTTGCATTTGAACACATTGAAGAGGTCTTTTGCAGTAGATTTGCCCAATGCAATACGTCATTTGATTTCTCAGCTGCTGCTTCCATGGGGCTTGATTATGGATTAAGTAAAATGAAATCCTTGACAACTTCAGTATTTTCTTCATTTATCATGATGTTGCTTATTGGTCCAGTTGTGAGGATTTCTGTTTTCTTTATGTTGAGGTGCAATCTGTATGGAAGGCTGAGTTTTGATCTCCATCAGTAAGCACTTCAAGTCGTCTTCACTTCCAGGGCCAGTGACGCAATGGCTACAACGATGGACTCGAACACGCCAGTGACCGTGAGGATGGTGTGGGATTGGGTGGTGTTTCATTCTTTGTACGTGGGGTCACCATGAGTCGGAGCTAATTAAGAACAATCTGTTTTAACCCTCGACCATCCTGGAGGAGGCAGTATCAATTTTCTTAATTAATCCCTCCTGTAATCCTGAAAAAAAAAAAAAATTTTTTTTTTTTTTTTGGGTAATCCTATCCTGCTTCCTCCAGGATGGTCAAGAGGGTTAAAATAGATTGTTCTTAATTAGGCAAAAGTAGACGAAAAGGAGTATTTGATTGAAAGATTAATTAGTTAAGTGGCTACTTAGGTTAGGCCTCAAGTGAGTGACCATCATGGTCAGAACTTCAGCCACATTCAGCTTCAAAGAGAATTAGTTTTGTTTACTTATTCTAAACTCAGGACTTGACTAGAATCTAAAATACAATGATTAATACAAGAGTGCAAAGATTACCAAGTATATTAGCTTCCTTTTGCTACTGTAACAAAATATACCAAGTCTCTGTGTTACGAAAATCCAACAGATTGAACCAACTCCTCCTACTCACTACAAACCCTTCAACACAGTCACCTTCACGTGCTGCACGTGCAGCTTTTAAATCACTGGAAAGGCTTCGAGCCCTTTCTTGCACTAAAACAAAACAAAACAAAAACTCCTTGCTGTAGATTCTGACTCACAGTGACCGCGTAGCACAGAGTAGAACTGCCCCAGTGGGTTGCCAAGGAGCGGCTGGCGGATTTGAACTGCCAGCCTTTTGGTGAGTAGTCATAGCTCCTAACCACTGGGCCTCCAGGGCTTTATTCTTCTTCCACGAAAGTAAGGATAAAGAAGAACGGTGAGCACTGTTTCAACTTACCTACAAATTCAACTTAAAGACACACTTAGGAACGAACTCGTTCCTAACCCAGGGACTGCCTGTATCACAAATTTAGTGGCTTAAATCACTGGAAATTTGTTATCTTACAGTTTTAGAGAAAAAACAAACAGCCAAACCAGTTGCCATCTAGTTGACTCCAACTCATGATGCCCCATGTGTGTCAGAGTGGAACTGTGCTCCATAGGGTTTTCAATGGCTCACTTTTCAGAAGTAGATCGCCAGGCCTTTCTTCCAAAGTGCCTCTGGGTGGACTGAAATCACTAACCTTTCCATTAGCAGCTGAGCACGTTAGCCACGCGCACCACCTAGGGACTGCTTCTAGAGATCAGAAGTCCTAAAATGAAGGTGTTGGCAGGGCCACGTTCCTCCTTGAAGTTCTAGAGGACAATCTGTTTCGTCGACTTTTCCAGCTTCTAGACGTTGCCTGCATTCTGTGGCTCATGCGTCCTTCCTCACATCTCCCTGTGTCTGACCCTACTGCCTTCCTCTTATAAGGACGCTTGTGATTACATTGGGCTCATCTGCATAATCCAGGATAAATTTCCTATCTCAAGATTCTCAATTAAATCACATCTGCAAAGTCCCTTTTGCTGTATGAGGTAAACATATTCACAGGTTTCGGGGATTCGGATGTGGGTGTCTTTTTGTGTGTGTGCATCAGATGAAACCTTACAGTGCAAATTAGTTTTCCATTCAGTAGTTTGTACACAAGATGTTCCATAACATTGGTTCCCTTCCGCATGATGTGCCTTCCCTCCCCCCATTTCCATCCTAAGTTCTCCATTGCCTTTCATCTTCAATTGCTACCCCTCCCTGCCTTCTCATCTTTGCTTTTGGGCAAATGTTGCCCTTTTGATCTCGTACAGTAGATTGTTCAAAGGAATGCATTCCTCTCAGTTGGTGTTGTTTATTTTATGGGCCTGTCTGTGGTTTGGCTGATGAGTGGTCTCAGGTAATTGCTTTAAATCCAGCTCGGAAGGATGTCTTAGGGCTATAGTCTTGGGGGTTCCTCCAGTCACTATCAGACCAGTAAGTCTGGTCTTTTTTGTGAATTTGTTTTTTTTTGTTCTGCAATTTTTCTCCCACTTTATCCAGGACGCTCTGTGATCCCGGTCAGAGTGGTCAGTAGTGGTAGCTGGGCATCATCTAATTCTTCTTGTCTTGGGGTCGTGTAGGCTGTGGTTCATGTGGTCCACTAGTCCTTTGGACTAATTGCTCCTTTGGGTCTTAGATTTTCTTAATTCTCTTTTGCTCTGGATGATAAGAGACCACCAAGAGCTGTATCTTAGGTGTCTGCTTATAAGCTTTTAAGGCCTCAGATGTTATTCACCAAAAAGTAGGATGCAAAACTTTGTCTTTATGAACTATGTTGTGCCAATTGACTCAGGTTTCCCTTGAGCCTATGGTCCTTTAAGATGTAGGTGTCTTTTGAAGTCATTGTTGCTGGTTGCCATTGAGTCCACCTCTGGCTCATGGTGACCCCACGTACAACAGGATCAGACCATTGTGATTCATAGAGTTTTCATTGGCTGATTTTCAGAAGTAGATCACCAGGCTTTTCTTCCCAGTCCATCCTACTCTGGAAACTCCACTAAAACCTGTTCAGTATCATAGCAACATGCAATCCTCTACTGACAAGTGGGTGGGAGCTGTGCTTGAGGTGCATTGGCTGGGAATCAAACCCTGGTCTCCCTCATGGAAGGTGAGAATTCTACTACTAACCCACTGTTGTCCCCTTGTGGATATCTTTGGTAAGCTATTATCCTGCCTATCACACTAAGATAAAATCCCTGCCTTCAAATAATTCAGTCTTGCAGGACAGATACCATAAAATAAGAACTCCACAGGCACTATGAGAATTCACAGAAATGTGCCTGTCCGAGCTTTGGGCACCAGAGTTGGCAAGGGCATTTCCCAGAGGGAGGGCTTTGGAACCAAGTGGTGTTTTAGATGGAAAGAAGAGTCGAGGGTGCTTTGATACAGGGAAGTACACATGAACCGTGAAAGTGAGAGAAATGTGGTTCATTTTACCAATTCTAGTAAGACCAGAACATGGTATATATATGATGATGATATAAGAGCTAAGAAGATCATAAGTTTTGTTCAGTGGGTCAATTTTTTTTTTTTTTTTTTTTTTATAATAACTTTTATTAAGCTTCAAGTGAACGTTTACAAATCCAATCAGTCTGTCACATATAAGTTTACATACATCTCACTCCCTACTCCCACTTACTCTCCCCGTCTTGAGTCAGCCCTTTCAGTCTCTCCTTTCTTGACAATTTTGCCGGCTTCCCTCTCTCTCTATCCTCCCATCCCCCCTCCAGACAAGAGTTGCCAACACAATCTCAAGTGTCCACCTGATATAATTAGCTCACTCTTCATCAGCGTCTCTCTCCCACCCGCTGACCAGTCCCTTTCATGTCTGATGAGTTGTCTTCAGGGATGGTTCCTGTCCTGTGTCAACAGGAGGTCTGGAGAGCATGACCGCCGGGATTCCTCCAGTCTCAGTCAGACCATTAAGTTTGGTCTTCTTATGAGAATTTGGGGTCTGCATCCCACTGCTCTCCTGCTCCCTCAGGGGTCCTCTGCTGAGCTCCCTGTCAGGGCAGTCATCGATTGTGGCCGGGCACCAACTAGTTCTTCTGGTCTCAGGATGATGTAGGTCTCTGGTTCATGTGGCCCTTTCTGTCTCTTGGGCTCTTAGTTGTCATGTGGACTTGGTGTTCTTCATTTTCCTTTGCTCCAGGTGGGTTGAGACCAATTGCTGCATCTTAGATGGCTGCTTGTTAGCATTTAAGACCCCAGACGCCACATTTCAAAGTGGGATGCAGAATGATTTCATAATAGAATTATTTTGCCAATTGACTTAGAAGTCCCCGCAAACCATGTTCCCCAGACCCCCGCGCTTGCTCCGCTGAGCTTTGAAGCATTCATTTTATCCCGGAAACTTCTTTGCTTTTGGTCCAGTCCAATTGAGCTGACCTTCCATGTATTGAGTGTTGTCTTTCCCTTCACCTAAAGCAGTTCTTATCTACTGATTAATCAATAAAAAACCCTCTCCCACCCTCCCTCCCTCCCCCCCTCGTAACCACAAAAGTATGTGTTCTTCTCAGGTTTACTATTTCTCAAGATCTTATAATAGTGGTCTTATACAGTATTTGTCCTTTTGCCTCTGACTCATTTCACTCAGCATAATGCCTTCCAGGTTCCTCCATGTTATGAAATGTTTCAGAGATTCGTCACTGTTCTTTATCGATGCGTAGTATTCCATTGTGTGAATATACCACAATTTATTTACCCATTCATCCGTTGATGGACACCTTGGTTGCTTCCAACTTTTTGCTATTGTAAACAGAGCTGCAATAAACATGGGTGTGCATATATCTGTTTGTATGAAGGCTCTTGTATCTCTAGGGTATATTCCGAGGAGTGGGATTTCTGGGTTGTATGGTAGTTCTATTTCTAACTGTTTAAGATAACGCCAGATAGATTTCCAAAGTGGTTGTACCATTTTACATTCCCACCAGCAGTGTATGAGAGTTCCAATCTCTCCGCAGCCTCTCCAACATTTATTATTTTGTGTTTTTTGGATTAATGCCAGCCTTGCTGGTGTGAGATGGAATCTCATCGTAGTTTTAATTTGCATTTCTCTAATGGCTAATGATCGAGAGCATTTTCTCATGTATCTGTTGGCTGCCTGAATATCTTCTTTAGAGAAATGTGTGTTCATATCCTTTGCCCACTTCTTGATTGGGTTGTTTGTCTTTTTGTGGTTGAGTTTTGACAGAATCATGTAGATTTTAGAGATCAGGCGCTGGTCGGAGATGTCATAGCTGAAAATTCTTTCCCAATCTGTAGGTGGTCTTTTTACTCTTTTGGTGAAGTCTTTAGATGAGCATAGGTGTTTGATTTTTAGGAGCTCCCAGTTATCGGGTTTCTCTTCATCATTTTTGGTAATGTTTTGTATTCTGTTTATACCTTGTATTAGGGCTCCTAGGGTTGTCCCAATTTTTTCTTCCATGATCTTTATCGTTTTAGTCTTTATGTTTAGGTCTTTGATCCACTTGGAGTTAGTTTTTGTGCATGGTGTGAGGTATGGGTCCTGTTTCATTTTTTTGCAAATGGATATCCAGTTATGCCAGCACCATTTGTTAAAAAGGCTGTCTTTTCCCCAGTTAATTGACACTGGTCCTTTGTCAAATATCAGCTGCTCATACGTGGATGGATCTATGTCTGGGTTCTCAATTCTGTTCCATTGGTCTATGTGTCTGTTGTTGTACCAATACCAGGCTGTTTTGACTACTGTGGCTGTATAATAGGTTCTGAAGTCAGGTAAGGTGAGGCCTCCCACTTTCTTCTTCTTTTTCAGTAGTGCTTTGCTTATCCGGGGCTTTTTTCCCTTCCATATGAAATTGGTGATTTGTTTCTCTATCCCCTTAAAATATGACATTGGAATTTGGATCGGAAGTGCGTTAAATGTATAGATGGCTTTTGGTAGTATAGACATTTTTACTATGTTAAGTCTTCCTATCCATGAGCAAGGTATGTTTTTCCACTTAAGTATGTCCTTTTGAATTTCTTGTAGTAGAGCTTTGTAGTTTTCTTTGTATAGGTCTTTTACATCCTTGGTAAGATTTATTCCTAAGTATCTTATCTTCTTGGGGGCTACCGTGAATGGTATTGATTTGGTTATTTCCTCTTCGGTGTTCTTTTTGTTGATGTAGAGGAATCCAAGTGATTTTTGTATGTTTATTTTATAACCTGAGACTCTGCCAAACTCTTCTATTAGTTTCAGTAGTTTTCTGGAGGATTCCTTAGGGTTTTCTGTGTATATAATCATGTCATCTGCAAATAGTGATAACTTTACTTCTTCCTTGCCAATCCGGATACCTTTTATTTCTTTGTCTAGCCTGATTGCCCTGGCTAAGACTTCCAACACGATGTTGAATAAGAGCGGTGATAAAGGGCATCCTTGTCTGGTTCCCGTTCTCAAGGGAAATGCTTTCAGGTTCTCTCCATTTAGAGTGATGTTGGCTGTTGGCTTTGCATAGATGCCCTTTATTATGTTGAGGAATTTTCCTTCAATTCCTATTTTGGTAAGAGTTTTTATCATAAATGGGTGTTGGACTTTGTCAAATGCCTTTTCTGCATCAATTGATAAGATCATGTGGTTTTTGTCTTTTGTTTTATTTATGTGATGGATTACATTAATGGTTTTTCTGATATTAAACCAGCCTTGCATACCTGGTATAAATCCCACTTGATCAGGGTGAATTATTTTTTTGATGTGTTGTTGGATTCTATTGGCTAGAATTTTGTTGAGGATTTTTGCATCAATGTTCATGAGGGATATAGGTCTATAATTTTCTTTTTTTGTAATGTCTTTACCTGGTTTTGGTATCAGGGAGATGGTGGCTTCATAGAATGAGTTGGGTAGTATTCCGTCATTTTCTATGCTTTGGAATACCTTTAGTAGTAGTGGTGTTAACTCTTCTCTGAAAATTTGGTAGAACTCTGCAGTGAAGCCGTCCGGGCCAGGACTTTTTTTTGTTGGGAGTTTTTTGATTACCGTTTCAATCTCTTTTTTTGTTATGGGTCTATTTAGTTGTTCTGCTTCTGAATGTGTTAGTTTAGGTAGGTAGTGTTTTTCAAGGAATTCATCCATTTCTTCTAGGTTTTCAAATTTGTTAGAGTACAATTTTTCATAATAATCTGAAATGATTCTTTTAATTTCATTTGGTTCTGTTGTGATGTGGTCCTTCTCATTTCTTATTCGGGTTATTTGTTTCCTTTCCTGTATTTCTTTAGTCAGTCTAGCCAATGGTTTATCAATTTTGTTAATTTTTTCAAAGAACCAGCTTTTGGCTTTGTTAATTCTTTCAATTGTTTTTCTGTTCTCTAATTCATTTAGTTCAGCTCTAATTTTTATTATTTGTTTTCTTCTGGTGCCTGATGGATTCTTTTGTTGCTCACTTTCTATTTGTTCAAGTTGTAGGGACAGTTCTCTGATTTTGGCTCTTTCTTCTTTTTGTATGTGTGCATTTATTGATATAAATTGACCTCTGAGCACTGCTTTTGCTGTGTCCCAGAGGTTTTGATAGGAAGTATTTTCATTCTCGTTGCTGTCTATGAATTTCCTTATTCCCTCCTTGATGTCTTCTATAACCCAGTCTTTTTTCAGGAGGGTATTGTTCATTTTCCAAGTATTTGATTTCTTTTCCCTCGTTCTTCTGTTATTGATCTCTAGTTTTATTGCCTTGTGGTCTGAGAAGATGCTTTGTAATATTTCGATGTTTTGGACTCTGCAAAGGTTTGTTTTATGACCTAATATGTGGTCTATTCTAGAGAATGTTCCATGTGCGCTAGAAAAAAAAGTATATTTTGCAGCAGTTGGGTGGAGAGTTCTGTATAAGTCAATGAGGTCAAGTTGGTTGATTGTTGTAATTAGATCTTCCGTGTCTCTGTTGAGCTTCTTACTGGATGTCCTGTCCTTCTCCGAAAGGGGTGTGTTGAAGTCTCCTACTATAATTGTGGAGGTATCTATCTCGCTTTTCAGTTCTGTTAAAATTTGATTTATATATCTTGCAGCCCTGTCATTGGGTGCGTAAATATTTAATATGGTTATGTCTTCCTGATCAATTGTCCCTTTTATCATTATATAGTGTCCTTCTTTATCCTTTGTGGTGGATTTAAGTCTAAAGTCTATTTTGTCAGAAATTAATATTGCTACTCCTCTTCTTTTTTGCTTATTGTTTGCTTGATATACTTTTTTCCATCCTTTGAGTTTTAGTTTGTTTGTGTCTCTAAGTCTAAGGTGTGTCTCTTGTAGGCAGCATATAGATGGATCGTGTTTCTTTATCCAGTCTGTGACTCTCTGTCTCTTTATTGGTGCATTTAGTCCATTTACATTCAGGGTAATTATAGATAAATAAGTTTTTAGTGCTGTCATTTTGATGCCTTTTTATGTGTGTTGTTGACAATTTCATTTTTCCACATACTTTTTTGTGCTGAGGCGTTTTTCTTAGTAAATTGTGAGATCCTCACTTTCATAGTGTTTGACTTTATGTTAGTTGAGTCGTTACGTTTTTCTTGGTTTTTGTCTTGAGTTATAGAGTTGTTATACCTTTTTGTGGTTACCTCATTATATACCCCTATTTTTCTAAGTAAAAACCTAACTTGTATTGTTCTATATCGCCTTGTATCACTCTCCATATGGCAGTTCAATGCCTCCTGTATTTAGTCCCTCTTTTTGATTATTGTGATCTTTTACCTATTGACTTCCATGATTCCCTGTTATGTGTATTTTTTTTTAATTAATCTTAATTTGTTTGTTTTTGTGATTTCCCTATTTGAGTTGATATCAGGACGTTCTGTTTTGTGACCTTGTGTTGTGCTGATATCTGATATTATTGGTTCCCTGACCAAACAATATCCTTTAGTATTTCTTGTAGCTTTGGTTTGGTTTTTGCAAATTCTCTAAACTTGTGTTTGTCTGTAAATATCTTAATTTCGCCTTCATATTTCAGAGAGAGTTTTGCTGGATATATGATCCTTGGTTGGCAGTTCTTCTCCTTCAGTGTTCTGTATATGTCGTCCCATTCCCTTCTTGCCTGCATGGTTTCTGCTGAGTAGTCAGAACATATTCTTATTGATTCTCCCTTGAAGGAAACCTTTCTTTTCTCCCTGGCTGCTTTTAAAATTTTCTGTTTATCTTTGGTTTTGGTGAGTTTGATGATAATATGTCTTGGTGTTTTTCTTTTTGGATCAATCTTAAATGGGGTTCGATGAGCATCTTGGATAGATATCCTTTCGTCTTTCATGATGTCAGGGAAGTTTTCTGTCAGAAGTTCTTCAACTATTTTCTCTGTGTTTTCTGTCCCCCCTCCCTGTTCTGGGACTCCAATCACCCGCAGGTTATCCTTCTTGATAGAGTCCCACATAATTCTTAGGGTTTCTTCATTTTTTTTAATTCTTTTATCTGATTTTTTTTCAGCTATGTTGGTGTTGATTCCCTGGTCCTCCAGATGTCCCAGTCTGCATTCTAATTGCTCGAGTCTGCTCCTCTGACTTCCTAGTGTGTTGTCTAATTCTGTTATTTTATTGTTAATCTTTTGGATTTCTACATGCTGTCTCTCTATGGATTCTTGCAACTTATTAATTTTTCCAGTATGTTCTTGAATAATCTTTTTGAGTTCTTCAACAGTTTTATCAGTGTGTTCCTTGGCTTTTTCTGCAGATATCCTAATTTCATTTGTGATATCATTAAGCATTCTGTAAATTAGTTTTTTATATTCTGTATCTGATAATTCCAAAATTGTATCTTCATTTGGGAAAGATTTTGATTCTTTTGTTTGGGGAGTTGGAGAAGCTGTCACGGTCTGCTTCTTTAAGTGGTTTGATATGGATTGTTGTCTCCGAGCCATCACTGGGAAACTAGTTTTTCCAGAAAATCCGCTAAAAAAAAAACTGCAGTCAGATCCCTATCAGAGTTCTCCCTCTGGCTCAGGCTATTCAGATGTTAATGAAGCCGCCTGGGGAGGGTGGGGGAGGGAACAGAGAGATAGGAGAGTAGCACTTCAGAATATAGCCAGAGTTGCTTGTCTTGCTTGGAAAGACTATTATATCTGAGATTCCCGCGGGCGCGTCGCCTATGTGTGCTGTCTGTGTGGAGATTGCCCCCGGGGGGTCTGGCCCGCTGGAGTCACGGTCAGATCCTCCGCTTCCAGCCCCACGCCCAGCGTCAAGGCTCCCCTACTGGGACGGTGCACTCTCGACTCCAAAATCAGTCGCTGCCTCCCGGGGACTTCTCGTCCCTCCAGCCGCGTGGCCGTGCCGTCCCCGTGAACCAGGTGGGCCCCCTCCCGGGGTTAGTTCAGATGGGTGGAGTAGCTCCCCGTGCTTGTGCCGCGACCGAGTGTCCTGGCTGGAACGCTGTTCTCCCCGCTCCAATACCAGTCGCTGCCTCCCGGGGACTTCTCCTACCGGCTGCGTCCCACGCCGCCCGCGCGACCCGGATGGTCACCTTCCCGGGGTTAGTTCAGGGGGTGGAGCAACTCTCCGTGTTTATGGCGTACCTGCGTGCAGTCCAAATCCCTGTGGGACGGTTCCCCGGCTCGGGTGCTGCTCTTTCTGCTCCAAGATCAGTCACTGCCTCCCGGGGACTTCTCCTAACGGCTGCGTCCCACGCCGCCCGTGGAACCGGCTAGTCCCCCTCCCGGGGTTAGTTCAGGGGGGTGGAGCAGGTCTCTGTGCTTGTGCCGTACCTGACTGGTATGCTGGCTCCAGGCTCTGGAAACAATCGCTGCTTCCCCGTATTAGTTCGTTCTCCGTCTCTAAATCTGTGTTTGTTGTTCAGGGTTCGTAGATTGTTATGTATGTGATCGATTCACTTGTTTTTCCGTGTCTTTGTTGTAAGAGGGATCCGAGGTAGCGTCTGCCTAGTCCGCCATCTTGGCTCCGCCTGCAGTGGGTCAATTTTTAAATGATTCCTGGGACCCAAATCCCTTTGATAACCTGATGAAATTTATACACCAGAAAAATGCAAATACAGGGCCTTGAGACAGTATAACTCCAATCGCTGCCTCCGTAAGCCCTCTGTGTCTGCCTCTGCTTTTTTTTCTCCTCTTCTTACAAGACAGTAGTCATATTGGGGCAGGGCTCACTTCACTTCAGTAAGACCGCATGTAAACTCAACTTATTACATTTGCAAAGATACTACAAATAAAGCCACATCCATAGATATCAGGGTTTAGGACTTCAAACTGTCTTTTGTGGGGGATACAATTTAATCCATAACGAGGTATCATGAAGACACTCAACGATAAAATGCAGCCATTCATAGAATTCCCACAATTTGATAAATTCCAGAGAGTCAAAGCTTTTATCTCGTGTCTTCTTCAGCATCCCTTAATTTTAAAAGTAGAATGAAAATAATATTGATGTTGGAGTTAAACAGAGCAGTGGTCAAAACCTGGATCCTCCACTTAACCAGCTGTGAGGAAACAGGAGTGATTCTTATCCTCCCTGAGCCTGTTTCCTCATTAGTAAAAGGGCAGTGAGGTTTCTTACCAGGTCATGTTGTTGTTATATGAGAGAATGTCTAAAAAGCTCCTAGCAGAAAACAGGTCTTTAATAAATGGTAGTTCTTATTGCTATCCTCAGTAGACAGGAGAAGGTTTAGAAAAGAAGGGAGAAACTACACCAGTAAGAGGCAGGAACATTGGAGGATTATAAAGGGCTTATAACGGGCTGAGAGCACTTTGTTTCCCACCTTCAGTAATAATTTCCTCTGATCTGTCCTGACTGTCAAATAAATAATCTTGAGCTTTTTTTCTCCTTTAACTCTCCTGCTTGAAAACCTCATTATCCCCAAGTGTAAGTCAACAGGTGTATGGAGAAATGAAATGTGGTATGTATGTACAATAAAATATTATTGAGTAGAAAATGAAGTTCTGATACCTGCTGCAACACTGAGGAACTTTGAACACATTATGCTGAGTGAAGTAAGTCAGACCCAAAAGGACAACTGTTGTGTAATCCCCCTTACATGAAATATCAAGAATGGGTGAATGTATAGAGACCAAATTTTATTAGGGATTACCAGGGCAGAGGGAGCGGGTAGTAGGGAGTTATTGCCTAAGGGGTTCTGGGTTTCTGTTTGGGGTAATGAAAAACACTTGGAAATTGTTAGTAATGATGGTTGTACAACATAGTGAATGAAATGAATGTCACTGAATTGTATACTTAAAACTAGTTAAAATGGTAAATGTTTTGTTACATATATTTTACCACAATTAAAAAAAATTAAGTAAAAAAAAAAACCAAAGCCAAAAACATCTTTACCTCTGTCATGGATTGAATTGTGTCCCCCGAAAATATATGCCAACTGGGCTAGGCCGAGATTCCCAGTACTGTGTGATTGTCCACCACCTTGTCATCTGATGTGATTTTCCTGTGTGTTGTAAATTCTACCTCTATGATGTTATTAAGGCAGGATTAGCAGCAGTAATGTTAATGAGGCAGGCCTCACTCCACAAGATTAGGTTGTGTTTTAAGTCAATATCTTTTGAGATACAAAAGAGAGAAGCCAGTGGAGAGACATGGAGACTTCAGAGCACCAAGAAAGCGGTACCAGGAGCAGAGTGCTCCCTTTGTACCTGGGGTCCCTGCACTGAAAATCTAGATCGGGGATCAGAGCCGACAGAGAGAGAAAGCCTTCCTGTGGAGCTAGCACCCTCCATCCGAATTAGTAGTTTACTCGACTGCAAGAGAATAAACTTCTCTTTGAAAAAGCCGTCCACTTGTGTTATTTCTATTCTAGCAGCACTGGATAACTAAGACAACTTCTCTACCAATATCTTAACAGGAAGTTCATGACTGTTCATATCTGATGTCACTTTCCTTTTTCAGATTTCTTAGTGCAAAATCTCTGTCCTTGCTGACTGCCCACTGGCACTGGCGAAGGTCTCACCCACTTCTCGGCCTTAGTTACTGCCGCCCTCCCACTCACTTTTCCCTGCCCCCAGCCCTTCCAGCTAACAGGCCAGACAGCAGTGCCCTCCCCCACCGAGAGGTGGGAGTTGCTGCTCTTGTTTTCTAAATCCGTGCTGGATATCATATTTTTTGTTGTAACTTTACATTAGCAAAGCATGGTACGTCTTTTCAGTAAGAGTGTTCCCTGTAGGAGGTGAGTGTACCGTACTGCTTCTCAGTGTCCAACCAAGATGGTACCATCTGTAATTCCTGTTTCTTAGCGTATTCTACAAAACAGGCCTGTGTGTCTCATTACCCCTGCACTGATAATTTTGATAATGTATCTAAGGAATTAGAGTTTTCTTATTCAAAAACCACCTGGGTTTGTAGTCCCTTCAGCTACTTTTGCAAAGTACCATTTTCTCCAGGTAATGCTTCCATTCTAAATCTATTTCAGGAGCGCCCCCTATCAAGCATGTGGCTTTAGGTTACATGCACTACCTGAAATTTAGCGATAGCACAATTTCTCTATACCAAATTTTCAGTCTACAAGCAAATATAGAATATCTGAAGCAATGGTGCAAGCCCAATGTCATTAGTAGTGTTTTTTGTTTTCTTTTTTTATCCCTCTTAATCTCATTGTGCCCCGATGGCTCTTGATTACTTTTTAAATAGAACAGTATTGAAATAATGTCTTAAAATGCACATGCGTACATGCACGCACACACAGATACACACACATAAACACACATGCATTCCTATCCTTATTTAATCTTTTTGGCTTCAAAAGTTGACTCCAGTAAAGGCAGGATTCCATTCTTACACTGCTCTTAGTTCTCTAGGACTACGTAGTCAATTAAGCTATGCTTTTAAGAATGCTAAATACTCAGTAACATTATTAGTCATTTTTAAAGTACCAGTGGTCTTATCTCCCTTGAGAAATGATGTGCACTGCTTTTCTCTGTGCTTCTCACACCGGGTCTGCTACATAAACCTTTCCTAGGGCCATATCCTTTAGCTCTGTTGTCAAGTGTGCCAAAGCTAACACTCTTCTGTTGGCAGGATGATAATTTTCGGTTTTAGATACAGTTTTGTGGTTTCATAAATCACTTGAGACTCAATGTCGGGATATGGTTCCTTTTTAAATAAATTTATTTTAGTCATAGCCGAGCATAAAAATGCTCAATGACTAGAGCCAGATTGTCTGAAAATGAGATACAGCATTTTTTTAAATTAATTTATTGTTGTTGATGAGAATATGCACAGCAAAACATACACCAATTCAACAATTTCTACATGTACAATTTACTGACATTGATTACATTCTTCGAGTTATGCAGCCATTCTCACCCTCCTTTTCTGAGTTGTTCCTCTACCATTAACATAAACTCACTGCCTCCTTAGGTTCTTATCTTTCAAGTTGGGGTTGTCGCTTTGATTCCATATAGGATAGTTCTTAAAAGAGCACAATGCTCAAGGCATTTTTTTTTTTTTTTTTTACCATTTAAGCTAAACTCTTGTTTAGTTTTAAGAAGACTTCAGAGAATAGTTTTTGTTTAAGGTTTAAATATTATCTCAGAGCAGTAGTTTCAGGGGTTCATCCAGCCTCTATGGCTCCAGAAAGTGTGGAATCAACGAGAATTTGAAATTCTGTTCTGTATTTCCCCCTTTTAATCAGGATTATTCTAAAGAATTTTTGATCAAAATGTTCAGTTATGGTAGGCACCATCCAATTCTGGTCTCATGGTAAAGGAGGCAGTTGTTCATGGAGGCAATTAGCCACACGTTCCACATCCTCGTCCTATTCCTGACTCTCCTTGTTCCTTTGTTGGCTTCAAGTGAATAGAGACCATCTGTGCCTTGGATGGCTGCTTGCAAGCTTTTAAGACCATAGCCACTACACAACAAACTAGGATGTAGAACAGAAGCACCAAACACCTTATTAGGCCAATTAACTGGGCTGTCCCAGGAAAACATGACCCTAAACCGTCAAACCAAGGAGCCAAATCCCATGAGGTGCTTGACTGTACCTGAACAGCCTCAGCAGCTACTCTTTTCTTTTTTTGTCATTGTTGTAAATATTACTATCATACAACTCTTGTCAATTTAACTTTTTACAGGTATACAAGTTATTGACAGCACTTACACTAATCAGCTATGTAACCCTACCCTTAATTAATTCTATTTTTCCACCACCATAAAAAGAAGTTCACTGCTCCATAAGCAATAAACTCACTTCCCTCATCCTTCCTGTACCTGGTAAGCACTAATAAACTTTGGTCTCTATAAATTTGCCTTTTCTTGTCTTTTTATGTAAGTAAGGTCATACAATATTTGTCCATTTGTGATTAATTTACGTCACTCAGCATAATGTCTTCAAGCTCCATCCATACTGTACTATGTCTCAAGACTTCATTTCTGCAACTTGTTGTATGTACTACATTTTGTCTCTCTATTCAGCTGTTATTCATCTGTTGATAAATAAGTTGTCACCACCTTATGGCTATTGTGAGTAGTGCTGCAATGAACATTGGATGCAAGTCCTTGTTTGAGTCTCTGCTCTTAAGTCTTTTGGGTATATACCTAAAAATGGAATTGGTTGTATGGTAGAGAGATACACCCTTTCTAATAGCAGCAAACACTCACATAGTCCTTAACATACATTAACTCATTTGATATTCACAACAACCTATGAGGTGTTGTGGTTGTCAGTTGTATGGGCTAAACTCATAATGACATGAGATTGCTGTTGTTGTTGTTGTTAGATGCCGTTGAGTCGGTTCCGACTCATAGCGACCCTACGCACAACAGAATGAAACACTGCCGGGTCCTGTGTCATCCTTACAATCGTTGTTATGCTTGAGCTCATTGTTGCAGCCACTGTGTTAATCCACCTCCTTGAGGGTCTTGCTCTTTTCCGCTGACCCTGTACTCTGCCAAGCATGATGTCCTTCTCCAGGGACTCATCCCTCCTGACAACATGTCCAAAGTATATAAGATGCAGTCTCGCTATCCTTGCTTCTAAGGGGCATTCTGGTTGTACTTCTTCTAAGACAGATTTGTTCGTTCTTTTGGCAGTCCATGGTATATTCAATATTCTTTGCCAACACCACAATTCAAAGGTGTCAACTCTTCTTCGGTCTTCCTTATTCATTGTCCAGCTTTCACATGCATATGATGTGATTGAAAATACCATGGCTTGGGTCAGGCGCACCTTAGTCTTCAGGGTGACATTTATGCACTTCAACACTTTGAAAAGGTCCTTTGCAGCAGATTTGCCCAATGCAATGTGTCTTTTGATTTCTTGACTGCTGCTTCCATGGCTGTTGATTGTAGATCCAAGTAAAATGAAATCCTTGACAACTTCAATCTTTTCTCCATTTATCACGATGTTGCTCACTGGTCCAGTTGTGAGGATTTTTGTTTTCTTTATGTTGAGGTGTAATCCCTACTGAAGGCTGTGGTCTTTGATCTTCATTAGTAAGTGCTTCTAGTCCTCTTCACTTTCAGCAAGCAAGGTTGTGTCATCTGCATAACACAGGTTGTTAGTGAGTCATCCTCCAATCTTGATGCCCCTTTCTTCTTCATATAGTCCAGCTTCTCGTATTATTTGTTCAGCCCACAGATTAAATAGGTATGGTGAAAGAACACAACCCTGATGCACACCTTTCCTGACTTTAAACCAATCAGTATCCCCTTGTTCTGTCTGAAAAACTGCCTCTCGATCTATGTAAAGGTTCCTCATGAGCACAATTAAGTGTTCTGGAACTCCCATTCTTCGCAGTGTTATCCATAGTTTGTTATGATCCACACAGGCAAATGTCTTTGCATAATCAATAAAACACAGGTAAACATCCTTCTGGTATTCTCTGCTTTCAGCCAGGATCCACTTGACATCAGCAATGATATCCCTGGTTCTATGTTCTCTTCCAAAACCGGCCTGAATTTCTGGCAGTTCCCTGTTGATACACTGCTGCAGCCGTTTTTGAATGATCTTCAGCAGAATTTTGCTTGCGTGTGATATTAATGATATTGTTCCATAATTTCCACATTCCGTTGGATCACCTGTCTTGGGAATAGGCATAAATATGGATCTCTTCCAAACAGTTGGTCAGGAAGCTGTCTTCCATATTTCTTGGCATAGACGAGTGAGCACCTCCAGCACTGCATCTGTTTGTTGAAACATCTCAATTGATATTCCATCAATTCCTGGAGCCTTGTTTTTCGCCAATGCCTTCAGAGCAGCTTGGACTTCTTCCTTCAGTACCTTCGGTTCCTGATCCTATGCCACTTCTGGAAATGGTTGAATACCGACTAATTCTTTTTGGTATAATGACTCTGTATTCCTTCCATCTTCTTTTGATGCTTCATGCATCCTTTAATATTTTCCCCATGGAATCCTTCACTATTGCAACTAGAGGCATGAATTTTTCCTTCAGTTCTTTCAGCTTGAGAAATGCCGAGCATGTTCTTCCCTTTTGGTTTTCCATCTCCAGCTCTTTGCACGTGTTATTATAATACTTTGTCTTCTCGAGAGGCCCTTTGAAATCTTCTGTTCAGTTCTTTTACTTCATGAATTCTTCCTTTTGCTTTAGCTGCTTGATGCTCAAGAGCAAGTTTCAGAGTCTCCTCTGACATCCACCTTGGTCTTTTCTTTCTTTCCTGTCTTTTCAGTGACCTCTTGCTTTCTTCATGGATGATGTCCTTGATGTCATTCTACAACTCGTCTGGTGTTCAGTCACCAGTGTTCAATGCGTCAAATCTATTCTTCAGATGGTCTCTAAATTCAAGTGGGATATACTCAAGGTCATATTTTGGCTTTCATGGACTTGCTCTGATTTTCTTCAGTTTCAGCTTGAACTTGCATATGAGCAATTGATGGTCTGTTCCACAGCTGGCCCCTGGCCTTGTTCTGACTGATGATATTGAGCTTTTCCATCGTCTCTTTCCACAGATGTAGTCAGTTTGATTCCTGTGTGTTCCATCTAGCGAGGTCCATGTGTATAGTTGCCGTTTATGTTGGCGAAGGAAGGTATTTGCAATGAAGAAGTCGTTCGCCTTGCAAAATTCTATCATTCAATCTCCGGCATTGTTTCTATCACCAAGGCCATATTTTCCAACTACTGATCCTTCTTCTTTGTTTCCAACTTTTGCATTCCAATTGCCAGTAATTACCAATGCATCTTGATTGCATGTTCGATCAATTTCAGACTGCAGCAGCTAATAAAAATCTTCTATTTCTTCATCTTTGGCCCTAGTGGTTGGTGCTTAAATTTGAATAATAGTCGTATTAACTGGTCTTCCTTGTAAGCATATGTATATTATCCTATCACTGACAGCACTGTACTTCAGGATAGATCTTGAAACGTTCTTTTTTGACAATGAATGCAACACCATTCCTCTTGAGTTGTCATTCCCAGTAGACTATATGATTGTCCAATTCAAAATGGTCAATACCAGTCCATTTCAGCTCACTAATGCTGAGGATATCGATGTTTATGTGTTCCATTTCATTTTTGATGATTTCCAATTTTCCTAGATTCATACTTTGTACATTCCAGGTTCCAATTATTAATGGATGTTTGCAGCTGTTTCTTCTCATTTTGAGTCATGCCTCATCAGGAAATGAAGGTCCCGAAAGCTTGACTCCACCCACATCATTAAGGTCGACTCTACTTTGAGGAGGCAGCTCTTCCCCAGCCATCTTTTGAGTGCCTTCCAACTGGGGCGGGGGGGCTCATCTTCCAGCGGTATATCAGACAATGTTCTGCTGCTATTCATAAGATTTTTACTGGCTAATGCTTTTCAGAAGTAGACTGCCAGGTCCTTCTTTCTAGTCTGTCTTAGTCTGGAAGCTCAGCTGAAACCTGTCCTCCATGGGTGATCCTGCTGGTATCGGAATACCAGTGGCAAAGCTTCCAGCATCACAGCAACACACAAGCCCCCACAGTACAACAAATGGACAGACACATGGGGGTGACATGAGGTATAACAGAACAAAACATTGCCCTGTCTTGTGCCATCCTGACAATTGTTGGTATGTTTGAGCCCATTGTTGCAGCCACCCTAGTTTTCACTGATTCTCCAGGTTACCAAACATGTTGTCCTTTTCTAGCAATAGATCTTTTCTGATGCTGTATCCAAGGAAGGAAGACAAACTTTTCCATCCTTGCTTCTAAGGAACATTCTGGCTGCACTTCTTCCAAGAAGTTCGTTCTGGCAGTCCATGATATATTCAACATTCTTTGCCAACACCATAATTCAAAGGCGTCAATTTTTCATTCTTCCTTTTTTCTTGTCCAGCTTCCACATGCATATGAGGCAATTGAAAAGACCATGGCTTGGATCAGTTTCACCTTGGTCAGCAAAGTGACATCTTTGCTTGTTAACACTTTAAAGAGATCTTTCACAGCAGATTTTTCCAATGCAATACATAGTTTGATTTATAAAATGGGGTATTACTACCCTTATTTTACTGATAAGGAAGCTGAGACTTGAAGAAGTTATATAATTCATCTAGATCAATTAATAAATAGCAGAGCCACAAATCAAACTACCAAGCAGCATGGACCTAGAGTTATTTCTCTTAAATCCTATACTACAACAATGTTATCTGTTTGTAAGATAAATTTTTAAAATCAAGATACATTTATAATTTAGTGTATACTACATAGAGGTAATATTGAGGTTATAGGCACCTCCCCATCTGTTGAGCAGATATTGAAGTAGTTATTCCTCTAATGGAACAGATTTAATTTAAAAATCTCTTGCTAAAGGCTATTGGCTCTCTGCAAGTACACACTTTTGGATATGCCAAATGACTATGTTAGATGTAAGTCTCTAGTTCTTACACATAACTAGAGATGAGGTTGAATAATTATATGACTCCTCTTTCTCTTCTACACTCAATATCCAACTAGCACATCTCTTCCCAGTTCTCCTGCTAATACTGTTGTTGAGATCTTGGGGTATGCAGAGCTTCATAGATAGTTTGTCCTTTGATATATCCAACTTCTATATTTGCTTATTATGTTATTTTAGGAGACTGTGGTAACTATGGAAACCCTGGCGGCATAGTGGTTAAGTACTATGGCTGCTAACCCAAAGGGCAGCAGTTCAAATCCACCAGATGCTCCTTGGAAACTCTATGGGGGCTGTTCTACTCTGTCCTATAAGGTTGCTATGAGTCGGAATTGGCTCAAGGGTAACAGGTTTGGTGTTTGGTTTTTTTTTGCTGGTAGTTATAGTAACTCTTTGTTATTTTTCCTCTGTAAAAGAATGTTTACAAAATTATATTACTCTAATTTTTTTTTTAATGTAATACCATGTAGCCATTATAAAAGATTGAGGTAAATATACACTCTACCACTACTATTACTACCACCTCCACTACTATTAGTAATTGCGAGTACTTAAGTAGTATCTGGTGTGAGTCAGACAGCATGCTAAGTGTTTCACATGTATTAACTCATTTAATCTATAGGCTATCCCTGAAATATACACAAGAAACTGGTAATTGTAGATGCCTCTGGAAAGGAGTCTAGGGCAACTGGAGTCTGGCCTGGGGACTTAGTTTTCACTGTATCCCTTTGTATTGTTTTGAATTTATTGGTATATGTATGAATTCCTTTAAAATATTGAAATAATATGAAAATAAATAGAATTTAGGTAAGTGGGAAGTAAATAAGCAGTACATGTATACTCAGCAAATTTGTTAAAAAGAAAGAAGGAAGGAAGGAAAGAAGAAGAAAGAAAGAAAGACAGGGAAAAGAAAGGAAAGAAAAAAGTAAGGAAGGAAAAAACAAAGAAAAATATATTGCACTGAAACCAGGAGGTGCAGTTCAAACCCCTCTGCCCAGCAGCTGGGGGTGTAGTTAGCTGACAGCCTCCAGCTCTTAGTCTTTCTTGGTGTCCTTCAGTGTTCACATCGAGGTCATTGAATTTTTTTGGTCGTTGAATTCCAAGCAAGGTTGTTGTACAAGGGCCCAGCCACTTCCTTTCCGTCTCCAACTCTCCAAGTTTTGTTCTGGAGCTCCTGCTGGTCTGGGGCCTTTTCCTTCATGGCAGTCTGACAGCTTCACCTGCACAGTCCTATGTCCTCACATTTGTTTTCACAGATTTTCCTTGTCAATAAATGAAAGTTCCTGCTTTCTAAAGAACTGAGCCAGCACAACTATCCATGAGGTCAAGAACTGGAAAGAAAAAGTAGATGGTTCCTTCCTGCCCTTAAAACTTCTGTTACACTGTCTTTTCTTTTTTATGATTTTATATTTAATCATGCTTCTGTAGAGTTTAAATACTTGTGCATACTTTAACTACATATGTATTGGGGCAGATTACCCAATAAGCAAGGTAAGCATGGGCTTACTTGTGCTTACCCACTAATCTGTTGTGAACAATTTCACCACATCAAAGATACGGTGTTCATTATGAAGAAATTCTTCACGACAGATTAGTAAGTAAGCACATGTAAGCCATGTATTTCAAAACTCATCTGTCGTTCCTGAGGCCTGTGTTCTTTGTCTGAGAATTAATATATTAACCTACTGCTTTTCAAAATGTTAATGTCTGGTAACAGCTAATCCCTTCCAGATATTATACTGAAATTTCATCAGGTGTCTTCTGATTACACAAGCCAGAGAGTGTCTATAATAGGAGAAATTATAAGGTCAGGGCATATGCTGCAAAGTAGGTGGTGAGGTAGTCATAGGAGCTAGGACAAATTTGCCATGCAGTTCCATGATTAAATATTCAGGAGTTATATACATAGTACAGCTCCAGAAAGTAAATGTTTCCTGAATGATCAGGGCAGTAGGCCTGATACACACACAAAAAAATGTTGCAAGAAAAGAGCTCTGTTAACCTGGAAATGGACTCAGGAAAGGATTAATCATCAATGATAAATGTTCCTGGTCCACGAAGAGCTGAATGTGTCGTGCTATTCTGGGCAAATCCTCTCCATCACTGTTGGCCCGTAATAGCTATCCATCTTTTATGCTGACTGGTAAGGATCTGCACCCTATGAGGTCAGCTTTGTGACTCGCTTGATCCCAAATTACCAAACAGCTGTTGCACCTGTTCGTATCACTATGCAAGTTTCCCTTCACCATAATTGCTCATGCACACACACACTTACACACATACACTCACATACATACTCACATACATGCACACACACACACACGCATGCTCACACACCAACACACATACATACACACACATAGACTCACACACACTCACATGCACACACACACAAAACACACACATTCACACGCACACTCATTTCTTCATTCAAAAGCACAAAAGACGTAGTGGAATGCCGCTTTAGATCTGCCAGCCAAATTTAACTGAGCGATTAAAGTAGAAGCTTTCAATTTCTTTCAAGTATTGAACACTGATCGAATACTGACTTTGTAAATGTGTTCTGTTAGGCCCCTTGGAGGAATATAAGACCTGGTTCTTCTCTTCACAGAAGTTACATCCCAATTTTTCTGATAATTGAGAACCCTTTGAAAAGTTCAACAGGAGCACTTAACCAAGTCTTGTCCAACTTTGTATTCCTAGTACCTAGGAAAAGTGACTGGCATCTATTAGGTGACTAAATGTGTACTGAGGAGTGACTATTCCATGATGAAATTAACCAGTGATTTTAGGCTATAACGAACAGCTCTCACAGAACATGATATGACTAATTTCAAAATGAGCTACACAGACAATGATCCGGGGACAATGTTTCTTTCGCTGGATCCACAGGTTTGCTTCAAAGATATTTATGATTTCATAGATGTATGAGAGGAATTTGTGTCTTGAGGAATTTATATCTCATTTTCTGTTTGTATAATTAAATGGTATAAGCAATATTAGGTATCCTCAGAACTATTGCTGTTTTAATAAAAAATTTTTCAATGCCATGTATGGATCTTATGTCCACTTCCTAAATTAGGTTGTCTGTCTTTTCATTTCATTATTGAGTTGTAGGAGTTTTTTATATATTCTGGGTACAGCTGCAAATATGTTCTCCTAATTTCTGGCTTGTCTATTTTTTGATTGTGTCTTCTGATGAACAGAAATTTTATGAAGTCAAATGTCAAATGTATGCTGACCTCATAAAATTATTTGAGACATGTTCCTTTGTCTCGAATAGTTTGACTAAGATTGGTATCACAGCTTCATTAAATATTTGTTTACTGTATATGTGGGTGTGTGTGTGTGTATATATATAGGTGTATGTATATGTATATGCATATGCATATGTGTGAGTATATATATTCATATATATAATAAAACACATGAGGGCACAGGTTATGGATACTTCTTAGACATAAGCAAAAACCTCATGCGATTGGTTTTCTGGTTTGCAGGTTTAGGACCATAGTCCTGTGGAACAACTCAGTCAATAAAAAAAAAAAAAACAATAGGCATAATAAAGTTCATAAACTTTATGTTCTGCATCTGGAGTCTTAAAAGCTTGCATTTGGCAATCTGTGGTACAACTGTTGGTCTCTACTCATTTAGAATAAAAGAGAAGGAAGGAAATCAAAGACTCAAAGGAGACATTAGTCGACAGGACCTCGTCTACCCTGAGATCAGAAGAACTAGATGGTGCCCAGCTATTGCTACCGAGTGTTTTGATCAGGCCACAATTGTTGAATCCTGATAGAATAGGAGAAAAATATGGCACAGAACCTCAAATTCTTAAAAATTCTAAACTTACTGGATTGATTGATACTAGAGGACCACTTGTGACTATTGCTCTGAGATACTCTTTAAACCTTGAACCAAAACAAGCCCCTGAGGTTACCTTTTAGCTAAACCACAGATTAGCTCAAAAATAAAGAATATTATCCATAAGTACTGTGCTCCTTTAAAAAAAATCATCTATATAAGACCAAATGATCAACAATTACTTTAAAACAAGGATAAGCAGGTAAGGGGACAGGCTAACTAGATTAATGGAAATGGAACAACCAGAGCTGTACTGAGAATGTTCACATATTGCAAAGAATGTAACCAACGTCACTGAAATAGAAATTGTTGAATGAGAAACTAAACTGCTGTGTAAACCTTCACCTAAAACACAATAAAATATCTTAAAAAAAACAAAAAACTCTGCACTAAAAGGAAGTTAAGAAGAAGCTCTACAGAGCACAATTTTCTCCTGGATGATTCAGGAGGTTTTTAATATCTTATGGTCCCCCACCATCATTATGAATATCAGATACAGGTTTCAGCATTCTTCTTATCACTAAAAATTCATTCATTCATCCACTTATTCATTCAATAAAAATTTTTTTGAGCACCAGGAGAACCAGGGGATCCTAAAAATCTCTACCAGCTCCAACGTTTTTTAAAATTCTACAATAAATGAACATGAGGCATTGGTGGTTCAGTGGTAGAAATCTCACCTTTCATGTGGGAGACCTGGGTTCGATTACCGTCCAATGCAGTTGTCTATCAGTGGAGGCTTGCATGTTGTTATGACGCTGAACAGGTTTCGGTGGAGCTTCCAGATGAAGATGAGTTAGGAAGAAAGGCCTGGTGATCTACTGCCAAAAATTAGCCAGTGAAAACCTTATGGATCACAAAGGTCAGATCCACAGCCAATCATGGGGATGGTGCAGGACCAGGCAGCTTTTTGTTCTGTTGTGCATGGGGTCACCATGAGTCAGGCTGACTCCAGGGCAGCAATGAAGATCAATGGACTAAAAAAAAAAAAAATTGTTTAAAGTCACCATTGAAACCAACAAATGTTATTTGTTTTTTTTTAATTACAAATTCAACATCTTTATTAAAGATAAAGAGCTATGCAAATTTTATATATTTATATGTATTTCTGTGTTAGTTTTATTAAGTTGTGTTTTTCAAGGATTTTGTACATTTCATACACATTTTTAAATTTATTGGCATAAATTTGGTCATAACATTTTCTCATTATGGTGGTGCAATAGTTAAGCACTCAACTGCTAATTGAAAGATTGGCAGTTCCAACCCAGTAACTTTGCAGGAGAAAGTTTCGGCAACCTGCTTCTGTAAAAAAAATTACAGCCAAGAAAACCCTATGAGGAGTTCTACTTTGTCACATGGAGTCTCTAGCAATCAGAGTCAACTCAAGAGTACCCAACAACAACATCCATTTAATATATGTAGCCCCTCTTTTATTCATGATATAACAAATCTGTTTTCTCCTTTTTCCCCCTTATTCAGTATTTCTAGAGATTTATCTATGTTATTCTTTCTAAAGAAACAACTTTTAGCTTCGTCACTTTTCTTTATTGTTTGTCGATTTAATATTTTACTTATTTCTGCACTCATCTTTTCTACTTACTTTGAGTCTAATTTCCCCTCCTTTCCTAGTTTGAGGTAGAAACTTAGGTAGTCAATTTACATGCCTTCTTCTCTAGTATAAGATTTAAAGCTTTAAAATGTCCTATAAACTCTGCTTAGATGCATTGTACAAGTTTTGTTGTATTCTGATTATATTTTCTCTTAGAGAACAACATTTTTTATTTTCCCTGTTTTTTTCTCATGGTTTATTTACTCATTTCTTGTTTAATTTCCAAAAGTATGACTTTCCTAATTATTTTGTTATTGATTTATAATTTAATTTTGTTGTGTGTAGAATATTAGCTCTGTAAGATTTTGATCATTTGAAATTTAATAATCTTTACTATATAACCTACATGTGATATCATTGTGAATGTTTCATGTAGTCTAGAAGAAAATGTGTAGTCTGAAATTATTGGTTATACCAAAACCAGAAACCCATTGTCTTCAAGTCGATTCCAACTCATAGCAACCCTATAAGACAGAGTAGAACTGCCCCATAGGGTTTCCAAGGAGTGCCTGGTGTATTTGAACTGCTAGCCTTTTGGTTAGCAGCTGTAGCTCTTAACCATTATGCCACCAGGGTTTCCTGTTGCTTATAGTGTTCTAAAAAAAATCAGTTGGGGAGATGGGGCCAATATGGCAGACTAGACAGACACTTCTGAAGAGACCTCTTACAAAAAGAACCCAAAATAGAAGTGAAATGAGTATATTTATTACAAGCTAGGAGCCCTGAACTTCAAAGGTAAGCCTAGAAAACGAACTGGGGGCAGGGGAGGAAGAGACGGTTCAGAAGCAGAGAGGAGTTACTGGACAGTAATCACCCAGATGCCTCAGGCACAATGCCTGGGACCTGCACCAAGCTGGTACTAGCATTCGGCCACAGTTTCTTCAGGGAGAAGCAGCCAGCCACACAGCCTGCTCACACCTCCAGAACCAGAGAATAACAGCACTATTAGCAAAAGCTAATCACTTGTGTATATTTTACAGTGCCCCTGGCCCCCAAGCTGGCTTCAATGGCTGTTGATTTCCCTGGGTCTAAGCCCTGTTGAGTGCCTAGACACATCCTCTAGGCCCTGGGGAAGGAATAAATTTGCAACTGGGGGAAAAGATAATTTTCCAGCTCCACTAACTGGGGGAGCTCAGGACAGGAGCAGTTCCTGTCCAGGCATAAATGGTCAGTGGACTTTGAGTAACTTTCCCCTCCGCATGGACGTGTGTGGGCCTGTTTCAGGAAAATAGGCCCTTGTTGACAGACTACATCTGTTTCAGCTGTGTGGTGGAGAGGTGGGTGTTTGATGTTTGACACTGCTTTGCCTATTAAACAGGGTCCTCATCTACCCACATTAGGGGTGTAAAGACTGGAGGATCCACTCAGGTCACCCAGGCATCCATGACAAGGGCCCAAGGATAACTGGTACCTCCCAGTCCTTGCAACCAAAAGCACTGGGTGCCCATGGTCCATCTAGAGAACCCACCCACCTTATGCTCTAGGGAAGAGGGACACGATTTCCTCAGGGATACTTGGGGGAAGATTCTCAGCCCCCTGCCTTGTTCAGAGCGTGACCCCTGCTGCAACCAGATACCGGTACCTAAACCAATCACCCCTGCCCCTCTAAGACTGTAGGACAGAGCCTGTACCACACACTTGATGATCAGCTACCTGGACATCTGAGCTGAATTCATACAAGAAAAGTGAATGGACTCCTAGACTGATATACCTGATAACAGCTCTAGCCATCTGGGGACAGGATGTCAGAACTCCAAAGGTGAAAATCATCAAGCTAGCTCACTCAAGCAACCCATTTGGGCATATAAAAACAAAACAAAGCAAGAAGTTATGACACAGTAAGCAAACATAAAATAAACTAATAACTTATAGATGGCTTGGAGACAACAGTCAATATCAAGTCACGTAAAGAAACAGAGCATGATCGCCACAACAAGCTCTCAAAACAAAGAATCAAGGGATCTTCTAAACGAAAGTGCCTTCCTGGAATTGCCAGAGGCAGAATACAAAATATTAATATACAGAACCCTTCAAGACATCATGAAAGAAATCAGGCAATATGCAGAACAAACCAAGGAATACACAGATAAAGTAGTTGAGGAAATTAAAAAGATTATTCAGGAACATAACGAAAAATTTAATAAGCTGGAAAAATCCCTGGAGAGATAGCAATCAGAAATTCAGAAGATTAACAATAAAATTACATAATTAGGCAACTCAATAGAAAGCCAGAGGAGCAGAATTGAGCACATGGAAGGAAGAATTTGTGAAGTAAAAGATAAAGCACTTGGCACCAACATATTTGAAGGAAAATCAGAAAAAAGAATTAAAAAAAATGAAGACCCCTTAAGAATCATGTGGGACTCTATCAAGAGAAATAACCTACGAGTGATTAGAGTACCAGAACAGGGAGGAATAACAGAAAATACGGAGAGAATTGTTGAAGTTTTCTTGGAAGAAAACCTCCCTGATATCATTTAAGATGAGAAGATATCTATCCAAGATTCTCATCGAACTCCATATAAGGTAGATTTAAAAAAAAAGTCACCAACACATATTAAAATCAAACTTGCCAAAACCAAAGATAAAGAGAGAATTCTAAGAGCAGCTAGGGATAAACAAAAAGTCACCTGAAAAGGAGAGTCGATAAGAATAAGCTCGGACTACCTGGCAGAAGCCATGCAGGCAAGAAGGCAATGGGATGACTTATATAAAAAACTGAAGGAAAAAAATTGCCAGCCAAGAGTCATATATCCACAAAACCGTCTCTCAAATATGAAGGTGAAATTAGGAAATTTTCAGATAAACCGTTTTAGGGAATTCATAAAAACCAAATCAAAAACTACAAGAAATACTAAAAGGAGATATTTAGTTAGAAAATCAATAATATCAGGTATCAACCCAAGACTAGAACACTGGGCAGAGCAATCAGATGTCAACCCAGACAGGGAAATCACAAAAATGAATCAAGATTAAAAAAAAAAAAAAAAAAAAAAACACTCAAAACAGGGAAACAGCGATGTTATTATGTAAAAGGAGACAATATTAAAACAATAAAGAGGGACTAAGAAATGTACTTAATAGATCTTTCACATGGAGAGGAAGACAAGGTGATACAAAGAAATAAAAGTTAGGTTTAAATTTAGAGAAATAGGGGTAAACAATAAGGTAATCAAAAAGGAGATAAACTATCCTACACATCAAAATAAAATACAAGAAAAAAAGAGACTCAGCAGAAACAAAATCAGCACAACAAATGTGAGGAAAAGGCAATGTATAAAGATAATCTACTTGGCACAAAAAATTAAATGGGTAAAAGAAACTGTCAACAATACACAAAAAAAGACATCAAAACGATAGCACTAAATTCATAAAAAAAAAAAAAAAATTTACCTACCCATAATTACGCTGAATGTAAATGGACTAAATGCACCAAAGAGAGACAGAGAATGGCAGAATGGATTAAAAAACACAATCTGTCTATACGCTGCCTGCAAGAGACACACCTTAGACTTAGGGACACAAAGAAACCAAAACTCAAAGAATGGAAAAAAATATATCAACCAAACAACAAATCAAAAAAGAGCAGGACTGACAATATTAATTTCTGACAAAATAGACTTTAAAGTTAAATCCATCATAAAGGATAAGGAAGGACACTATATAATGATTAAAAGGACAATATACCAGGAAGATATAACCATATTAAATATTTATGCACCCAATGACAGGGCTGCAACATACATAAAACAAACTGTATCAGCATTGAAAAGTAAGATAGACACCTCCACAATTATAGGAGGATACTTCAACGTACCACTTTTGGTGAAGGACAGGACATCCAGAAAGAAGCTCAATGAAGACATGGAAGATCTAAATGCCACAATCAACCGACTTGACCTCATACACATATACAGAACACTCCACCCAGCAGCAATCAATTATACTTTCTTGTCTAGTCCATATGGAACATTCTCTAGAATAGACCACATATTAGGTCATCAAGCAAGCCTTAGCAGAATCCAAAACATTGAAATATTAGAAATCATCATCTCTAACCATAAGGCCCTGAAAGTAGAAATGAATAACAGAAAAAGCAGGGAAAAGAAATAAAGCAGTTGGAAACTGAACAAAACCCTGATCAAAAAAGACTGGATTATACAAGACATTAAGGATGGAATAAAGAAAGTCATAGAATCCCATCAGAATGAAAACACTTCCTATCAAAATCTTTGGTATACAGCAAAAGCAGTGCTCAGAGGTCAATTTATATCAATAAATACACACATACAAAAAGAAGAAAGGGCCAAAATCAGAGATGTATCACTACAACTTGAAGAAATAGAAACAGAGCAATAAAAGAAACCCTCAGACACCAGAAGAAAACAAACAGTAAAAATTAGAGCAGAACTAAATGAAACAGAAAACAGGAAAACAATTGAAGGAATTAACAAGACCAAAAGCTGGTTCTTTGAAAAAATCGACGAAATTGATAAACCATTGGCTAAACTGACAAAAGAAAAACAGGAAAGGAAGCAAATAATCCAAATAAGAAATGAGATGTGTGATATTACAACAGACCCAACTGAAATTAAAAGAATCGTATCAGATTACCATGAAAAATTGTACTCTAACAAATTTGAAAACCTAGAAGAAATGGATGAATTCCTAGAAACACACACCTATCTAAACTAACACAAACAGAGGTAGAACAACTAAATAGAGCCAAAACAAAAGAAGAGATTGAAAAGGTAATCAAAAAACTCCCCCTCCCCCCAAAAAAGCCCTAGCCCTGATGGCTTCACTGCACAGTTCTACCAAACTTTCAGAGAAGAGTTAATACCACTACTACTAAAGCTATTTCAGAGCATAGAAAAGGACAGAATACTACCAAACTCATTCTATGAAGCCAGCATATCCCTGATACCATAACCAGGTAAAGACACCACAAAAAAGGAAAATTACAGACCTATATCCCTCATGAACTTAGATGTAAAAATCTTCAACAAAATTCTAGCCAATAGAAATCAACAACATATCAAAAAAATAATTACCATGACCAAGTGGGATTCATTCCATGTATGCAGGGCTGGTTCAACATTAGAAAAGTAATTAATGTGATCCATTTTATCATACAAATGGAAACCCTGGTGGCATAGTGGTTAAGTGCTACTACTGCTAACCAAAAGGCCGGCAGTTTGAATCCACCAGGTGCTCTTTGGAAACTCTACAGGGACAGTTCTACCCTGTCCTATAGGGTCGCTATGGGTCAGAATCAACTCGACGGCAGTGGGTTTGGTTTGGGTATCATATAAATAAAACAAAAGACAAGAATCACATGATTTTATCAATTGGTGCAGAAAAGGCATTTGGCAGAGTCCAACACCTATTCATGATACTCTCAGCAAAATAGGAATAGAAGGAAAATTCCTCATCATAATAAACGATATTTATACAAAGCCAATAGCCAACATCATCCTAAATGGAGAGAGCCTGAAAGCATTCCCCTTGAGATCGCGAAGTAGACAAGGATGCCCTTCATCACCACTCTGTTGATCATTGTGCTGGAGGTAGAGAAAGAAATAAAGGGCATGCGGATTTGCAAGGAAGAAGGAAAAGCATCTCTATTTGCAGCTGGCATGATCTTATACACAGAAAACCCTGAGGAATCCACAAGAAAACTACTGAAACTAATAGAAGAGTTCAGCAGAGTATCAGGATACAAGATAAACACACAAAAATCAGTTGGATTCCTCTACACCAACAAAAAGAACACGGAAGAGGAAATCACCAAATCAATACCATTTACAATAGCCCCCATGAACATAAAATACTTAGGAGTAAAACTTACCAGAGGTGTAAAAGACTAATAGAAACAAAACTACAAAACACTTCTGCAAGAAACCAAGAGACCTACATAAGTGGAAAAACACCCCTTACTCATGGATAGGAAGACTTAATATTGCTAAAATGTCTATTCTACCAAAAGCGATCTATAGATTTAATGTAATTCCAATCCAAAATCCAACAACATGTTTCAATGAGATGGAGAAACAAATCACCAACCTCATATGGAAGGGCAACAGTCCCTAGATAAGTAAAGCATTACTGAAAAAGAACAAAGTGGGAGGCCTCACTGTACCTGATTTTAGAACCTATTATACCGCCACAGTAGTCAAAACAGCCTGGTACTGGTACAACAACAGATACGTGGACCAATGGAACAGAATTGAGAATCCAGACATAAGTCCATCCACATATGAGCAGCTGATATTTGACAAAGGCCCCAAAACAGTTAAATGGGGAAAAGACAGTCTTTTGAACAAATGGTGCTGGTATAACTGGATATCCATGTGCAAAAAAATGAAACGAGACCCATACTTAACGCCATGCACAAAAAACAACTCAAAATGGATCAAAGACCTAAATATTAAATCTAAAATGATAAAGATCATGGAAGAAAAAATAGGGACAACGTTAGGAGCCCTAATACACGGCATAAACAGTATACAAAACATTACTAACAATGCAGAAGTAAAACTAGATAACTGGGAGCTCCTAAAAATCAAACACCTATGCTCATCCAGAGACTTCACCAAAAGAGTAAAAAGATTACCTACAGACTGGGAAAAAGTTTTTAGGTATGATATTTCCGATCAGCGCCTGATCTGACAACCCAGTTAAAAAATGGGCAAAAGATATGAACAGACACTTCACTAAAGAAGACATTCAGGTAGGTAACAGATACATGAGGAAATGCTCACAATCATTAGCCTTTAGAGAAATGCAAATCAAAACTACAATGAGAATCCATCTCACTCCAACAAGGCTGGCATTAATCCAAAAAACACAAAATAATATTGGAGAGGTTGTAGAGAGACTAGAACACTTATACACTGCTGGTGGGAATGTAAAATGGTACAACCACTTTGGAAATCGATCTGGTATTTCCTTAAAAAGCTAGAAATAGAACTACCATACCACCCAGAAATCCCACTCCTCGGAATTTATCCTAGAGAAATAAGAGCCTTTACATGAACAGCTATATGCACACCCATGTTTATGGCAGCACTGTTTACAATAGCAAAAAGCTGGAAGCAACCAAGGTGTCCATCAATGGATGAATGGATAAATAAATTATGGTATATTCACACAATGGAATACTACGCATCAATAAAGAACAGTGATGAATCTGTGAAACATTTCATAACATGGAGGAACCTGGAAGGCTTTATGCTGAGTGAAATTAGTCAGATGCAAAAGGACATATATTGTATAAGACCACTATTATAAGATCTTGAGAAATAGTTTAAACTGAGAAGAACCCATGCTTTTGTGGTTACGAGAGGGGGGAGGGAGGGAGGGTAGGAGAGGGTTATTTACTGATTAGATAGTAGATAAGAACTACTTTAGGTGAAGGGAAGGACAACACTCAATACAGGGGAGGTCAGCACAACTGGACTGGACCAAAAGCAAAGAAGTTTCCTGAATAAAGTGAATACTTCGAAGGTCAGCAGAGCAAGTGCGGGGGTTTGGGGACTATGGCTTCAGGGGACATCTAAGACAATTGGCAAAATAAATTCTATTATGAAAACATTCTGCATCCCACTTTGAAGTGTGGCGTCTGGGGTCTTAAACGCTAACAAGCAGCCATCTAATATGCATCATCTGGTCTGAACCCACCTGGATCAAAGGAGAATGAAGAACACCAAGGTCACACGGTAATTATGAGCCCAAGAGACAGAAAGGGCCACATGAATTAGAGACTACATCATCCTGAGACCAGAAGAACTAGATGGTGCCCGGCCACAACCGATGACTGCCCTGATAGGGAACACAACAGAGAACCCCTGAGGGAGCAGGAGAACAACGGGATGCAGACAACAAATTCTCATAAAAAGACCAGACTTAATAGTCTGACTAAGACTAGAAGAATCCCGGTGGTCATGGTCCCCAAACCTTCTGTCGGTCCAGGAAGGAACCATTTCCGAAGCCAACTCAGTAGGCATGGATTGGACTGGACAGTGGGTTGGAGAGAGATGCTGATAAGGAATGAGCTACTTGCATCAGGTGGACACTTGAGACTATGTTGGCATCTCCTGTGTGGAGGGGAGATGGGGGGGTAGAGGGGGTAGAAAGTGGCAAAATGGTCATGAAAGGAGAGACTGGAAGGAGGGAGCAGACTGACTCATTAGGGGGAGAGTAAGTGGGAGTATGAGGTAAGGTGTATATAAGTTTGTATGTGAGAGACTGACTTGATTTGTGAACTTTCACTTAAAGCACAATAAATATTATTTAAAAAAAAAAAAAGAGAACTACCATACAATCCAGCAATCCCACTCCTTGGACTATATCCTAGAGAAATAAGAGCTTTTACACAAACAGATATATGCACACCCATGTTCATTGCAGCACTGTTGACAATAGCAAAAAGATGGAAGCAATCAAGGTGCCCATTAATAGATGAATGGATAAATTATGGTATATTCTCACAATGAAATACTATGCATTGATAAAGTGATGAATCTGTGAAATGTGGAGGAATCTGGAAGGCATTATGCTTAGAGAAATTAGGCAGTTACAAAAGGACAAATATTGTATAAAACTGCTATTATAATAAAGAACAGTGACGAATCTCTGAAACATTTCATAACATGGAGGAACCTGGAAGGCATTATGCTGAGCGAAATTAGTCAGAGGCAAAAGGACAAATATTGTATAAGACCACTATTATAAGATCTTGAGAAATAGTAAACCTGAGAAGAACACATACTTTTGTGGTTACGAGGGGGGGAGGGAGGGAGGGTGGGAGAGGGTTTTTTATTGATTAATCAGTAGATAAGAACTGCTTTAGGTGAAGGGAAAGACAACACTCAATACATGGAAGGTCAGCTCAATTGGACTGGACCAAAAGCAAAGAAGTTTCCGGGATAAAATGAATGCTTCAAAGGTCAGCGGAGCAAGCGCGGGGGTCTGGGGAACATGGTTTGCGGGGACTTCTAAGTCAATTGGCAAAATAATTCTATTATGAAATCATTCTGCATCCCACTTCGAAATGTGGCGTCTGGGGTCTTAAATGCTAACAAGCAGTCATCTAAGTTGCAGCAATTGGTCTCAACCCACCTGGAGCAAAGGAAAATGAAGAACACCAAGCCCACATGACAACTAAGAGCCCAAGAGACAGAAAGGGCCACATGAACCAGAGACCTACATCATCCTGAGACCAGAAGAACTAGTTGGTGCCCGGCCACAATCGATGACTGCCCTGACAGGGAGCTCAGCAGAGGACCCCTGAGGGAGCAGGAGATCAGTGGGATGCAGACCCCAAATTCTCATAACAAGACCTAACTTAATGGTCTGACTGAGACTGGAGGAATCCCGGCGGCCATGCTCCCCAGACCTTCAGCTGACACAGGACAGGAACCATCCCCGAAGACAACTCATCAGAAATGAAAGGGACTGGTCAGCGGGTGGGAGAGAGATGCTGATGAAGAGTGAGCTAATTATATCAGGTGTACACTTGAGATTGTGTTGGCAACTCTTGCCTGGAGGGGGGATGGGAGGATAGAGAGAGAGGGAAGCCGGCAAAATTGTCAAGAAAGGAGAGACTGAAAGGGCTGACTCAAGACGGGGAGAGTAAGTGGGAGTAGGGAGTGAGATGTATGTAAACTTATATGTGACAGACTGATTGGATTTGTAAACGTTCACTTGAAGCTTAATAAAAGTTATTATAAAAAAAAAAAAAAACAAAAAAAAACTGCTATTATAAGAATTCGAGAAATAGTTTAAACGGAGAAGAAAATATCCTTTGATGGTTACGAGAGGGGGAGAGGGAGAGGGGTATTCAAAAAAAAATTAGAAGATAAGAATTACTTTAGGTGAAGGGAAAGACAACACACAAGACAGGCGAGGTCAGCACAAGTGGACTAAATCAAAAGCAGTTTCCTGAATAAACTGAATGCTTTGAAGGCCAGCGTAGCAGGGGTGGGGGTTTCGGGACCTTGGTTTCAGGGGACATCTAAGTCAATACGCGTAATAAAATCTATGAAGAAACATTCTGCATCCCACTTTGGAGAGGGGCATTGGGGTCTTAAACACTGGCCAGCAGCCACCTAAAATGCATCAATTGGTCTCAGCCCCCCTGGATCAAAGGAGAATGAAGAACACCAGGGACACAAGGCAATTATGAGCCCAAGAGACAGAAAGGGCCACATAAACCAGAGACTACATCAGCCTGAGACCAGAAGTACTAGAGGGTGCCTGGCTACAACTGATGACTCTCCTGACAGGGAACACAACAGAGAACACCTGAGGGAGCAGTAGAGCAGCAGGATGCTGACCTCAAATTCTCGTAAAAAGTCCAGACTTAATGGTCTAACTGAGACTAGAAGATCCCGGTGGTCATGGCCCCTAGACGTTCTCTGTTAGCCCAGGACAGGAATCTTTTCCAAAGCTAACTCTTCAAACAGGGATTCGACTGGACAATGGGACAGAAAAAGATGCTGATGAAGAATGAGCTTCTTAGATCAGGTAGACACTTGAGACTATGTTGGCATCTCCTGTCTGGAGCGGAGATGAGAGGGCAGAGAGGGTTAGAAGCTGGCGGAATGGATTCGAAAATAGAGAGTGGAGGGAAGGGGCGGGCTGTCTTATTGGGGGAGAGCAATTAGGAGTATATAGCAAGTTGTATATAAATTTTTGTATGAGAGACTTACTTGATTTGTACACTTTTACTTAAAGCTCAATAAAAATTAAAAAAAAATCAACTAGGTCAAGGTGCTTGAGACTGAAGTTCAAATTTCTTAATCCTTGCTGATTTTCTAAATCTAATTTTTCTATAAATCATTGAATAACGAGGGTTAAAATCTCTAGCTATAATTATGGATTTGTTTATCTTCCCCTCCGTCAGTTTTATTTAAGTTCTGTAAATAAGTACATACACATTTATTATTGTTACATTTTCCTGATAAATCGACCCCTCTATCGTTATGAAATGTCACTCTTACCTCAGTCATTTTTGTCATGAAATCCACTTTTTGGTAGTAATGTCAATGCCTTTTTAATTATCTTTTTAAATGTAATTCCTATGTTGGATTTTTAAAAAATGCCTCTTTCTGTTTTAGTGGTTGCTTAGGGTTTACAATGTGCATTCATAGCCTTTTTTTTTTTTTTTTTTTGGTTTTATTCATAGGTTATCACAGTCTACTTTGAAATAATGCAAGAAACTACGTTTCTATCTGGTGTCATTACCCTTTGGCCTGAAAATTTCCTTTAGCATTTCTTGCAGTATAGTGCTGTTTTTGGGTGCTATGCAGTGGATTCCCACTTGTAGTGACCCCATGCTACAGAGTGGAACTACCCTGTAGGCTTTTCTTGGCTGTGGTCTTTACTGAACCAGAGTGCCAGGCAGGGTTGGATAACCCAGTGAGCAAGGTAAGCACGGGCTTGCTCGTGCCACACTATAGGTTAGTAAGTAAGCATGAGTAAGTCTTGTTACTCGGTAGTCTGTCCCTGTCAGGGACTGTGAATTTGAGAGGCTTTGATTCTGTAGGAAGGTGCCGTAGGGTTGAGAGAGAGACAGATACCAGCCATGCGTAGAAGCAGAATCTTTGATGTACTGAGAAATTGTGCAACTGTTCACTACAGATGACCTGGTAAGTAAGGTAAACACTATCCTTACCTTGCCTGTTGGATAATCCACCCCGTCTCCAGGTCTTTCTCTTGCGGAGCTGCTGCATGGGTTCAAACCACCAACCTTTTGTTTAGCAACAATAAAAACGGTGTGGTGGAGGCATCTGACCTCTAACTTCACAAGGAGGAAGGAAAATCTAGATCAACAGTCCAAAGCTGACTCCTACGGGGCTGAGGTTAGACGTGCCTCCTCTCGCCACCGTCTTTACCACCTCTGACACCACCTGTCCCTCACATGGCACTCTCTGCTTCTCTGCGGAGTTTGATAATTCATTGCAATTGCTACACAGAACTCACAGACAATACTTATGATTATGGGGTTTATTAAGGAAGTAGCCGGTTACAGCTCAGGTTTAGGAACACTCAGGATATAGTTCTCACATCAGGACAGCCTCTTCTCAGCCATACTCGCAGGCACACCTCTCTCTGGCTCCTTGGCCTCTGCTCTGCTCAGGCAAGTGTTAACGAAGCTCTTTTAGTTCTGCCGATAAGTGTCCCAAGGCACCCCACTCCGACAGTGTGCCTCAGCCTGAAGGAGCTCAGCTCTCTACCAAGTGCCTGGAGGTACTCCTGCAGCAAGCCTCCTCTGTGGCTGGGAAGCCCACTGCGTCATCTCCTGCTGGTCTCTCCTGCCACTATTTCTCTGCCACTGCTTCTCAGCATCGTTGGTGTTAAAGCTTTCTCTCTCTCTCTCTGTAGATCTCCTGATTCCAGGAGCTCCTCAGAGCAGGGATCCTGTGTCCAAAGGATGCACTTCACTCTTGGCTCTTCTTTCTTGATGGTGGTGAGATCCTCTCCTTCCTGCCTCTGGGATGGCTTATTTTAAGCCTAATGGGATGGCAAAACAAACCAATCCCTTTGTTGGGGTTCCATAGACCTTATTTGCATGGTCCCACCCCCACATGGTGCCATGAACTTTATTTACATTATTACCAAGCTATTTAATCCCCTTGGTGGGTCACAATTACTTTATTTGCATAGTGCCACCCAGTCACTTAGGTGGGTGTTACAAGACCATGGCAGGAAAGGCCATATTAGAGTGATCCATCAGCACACCACAGCAGCCAAATGCTTAACCTTTATACCGCTGCTTGTGGTGAATTCTCTGGGGATTGTTGGCGGTGGTGGTGATGGTATTAGCACCCCCATATAATATTTACATATACGTACATATCTATAAACAAACAAAAAAAAACCTCAAAACAAACCCATTGCCATTGACTCAATTCCGACTCATAGCACCCTATAAGACAGAGTAGAACTGTTCCATAGGACTTCCAAGTGTAATCTTTACAGAAGCAGATTGCCACATCTTTCTCTCACAGAGTGGCTGGTGGGCTCGAACTGCCAGCCTATCAGTTAGCAGCTGAACAATTAACTACTGTGCTACCAGAGCACTCTCTCTCTATACATGTATAATCCGTATGTATGTGGATGTGTATATACTGAATACTAAATAAGACTAATTACTAAGAAATTATCTAGTGCAGTTTCCATAAGGGAAGTGGTTATTTTGATACTTTTTTCTGAAATTCTAAAGTTTTTTTTTTCAAGTATAAACTGAGGAATAGTTAACAGCAGCAAATTGGAATCAACTGAAATCATTTAAAAGCCATTTAAAAACCCCTGAAATTGTAGTAATGTCATGGAAAAATGTCATTCAAAGGCATGAAAGTAAAGGAGAAAAAAAAAAAACTAGGTCATTTTTGTTATCACTGTATCTAAACTTAGACTTAGTGATTAAGAATTATCACAATTGTTCTGACAAAGTTATTTTTAAAAAGCGGTAAGTGGTTACCAGTTTAAGGCTAAAATGGCAGGAAGATTCGTTCAATATGTTTACAATTTTTGAACTTCCTCAGCCAAACAGGTTCATGCAAATAAGAGATAATCAGGAATCCCAAATTGTGTGTGTGTGTGTGTGTGTGTGTGTGTGTGTGTGTGAGAGAGAGAGAGAAAGAGAGGGAAGGGAGGCGGGGGGCAGGGGGAGACTGCTCCTTAAATTTGGGTGGGTTAAAAATATCCCTACAGATCTTTGTTTCTAGGTTAAGAAAGTTTTTGTATTTTTTTAAATAAATGGATTTTTATAAATGTTTGAATCTTGTCCCAGTCTAGTCACTGTAGACAATGAAGAAATGTGTAAGAATCATAGAAACCAGTATCAATCTTTCTGGCCTGATTCTTTCTTAAGGCAAAAAGCCTGAAAGTATTTGCTACTTTATCTTGACAGAAACATTCCAGTTTGAGTTGAAACGCAAAAACTTCATGAAGCAAAAGTATCGATACATCATCCCAAGAATGCTGGCTGTTTGCCGCTATGGAAAATTTTAGGGATAAGAAGCGACTAGTCTAAAATTATGGCTAATGAAACTATAATCTAGATTTAACATGCACCCAACAATTATAGACACACGTTTTTAGTTTTCACCACATAGTCTGTAGTTTTAGAAGTATCCCTGTATTTCCTCCGTATTTTTATGATCATCTGATTATACATTCCATTATTTTTGTGAGAAAGTGTGCTGACAGTCTGATTTAATTTGTGCATAAAGACTAATTCTGAGTTTTCAAAAGGCATGCCCTCTGACATGCGGATAAATCATGCCTCCTAGTGACTGAAGATGGAACTAACCTAGGAAACAATTTGATCTAAGACCTTATTTTATTCCCAGAGGTTTTTTTCAATAACTTAGTCCTGAGTGATTAGCCCTAGGGGAGCCCAATATTGTACTGAGTGAATTCTGAAGTGTCCAGGCAGATCAGTTTTTATCAAGATCTTCTAGAAAGTCAGATCAGGTTTGTCAATCAACAATACGTAACTAGCATCTTCTTTTTGCCTAGCACTGTGTCAAATGATGTGGGAAATATGAAAATATCCATAAGACAAATAAAGGATCTACTATCATGCTGGAAAAACAATATACTTGTTAAGAACATCTAAATGCTGAATTTCATGGTAATATCCTAATATTGGTTCATTGAAGAGAGACTCATTGTGGATTGGAATAATTGATGAGATTTCACCAAAGGAAACTGGGGAGTTGACTCAAGCTTTAACGTTTGATCTACTCTCGGCAGGATGAATATGAAGCAAAAAACAAACAAGCAACAAAAACCCAATAAAACAAGCAAATACTTAACTTAGTGGTAGAAATACTTTTAAAAATCAAAGTAGTGATCCAAGTAGGGTCAGCTTCAGCCTTCCAGGCCTTGACCAATGCAGTTGCAGGATTAATTTCAAGAGGAGCTGGTCTCCATTGGGGCTGAAATAAAAGGGAAGAGGTGTCCAACAGATAACATTCTGGTCTGTGCTGAGCTACTGTGTTAGCTTTCTTCTGCTGTATAACAAATTGCCACAAATTTAGTGGCTAAAACAACGTACATTTATTAACTCACAGAGCCTGTGGGTCAGAGCCTGGGCAGTGGCTTAACTGATGACATTTTCATAGGCTCTGTTTCCAAATGAGGTCATGTTCACAAGTATGAGGGATTAGGACTTCCAAAAAATTTTTTGGTGAGGGGGGGACACAATTTAATCCATAATTCCTACCTTTTTTGCAAATTAACATTTTGTTTCATTTTATTATGTGCCACATAAAATAACTAATTTCTTTCCTCATACAATCACTGTGTACACTGAATAAAAACTCTGTTCTCTCAGTCTGCAGACCAAATGCACACAGCAGGTTCTAAACTCGGGGTGCAAGTAAACCATCAAGAGTAAATCCATGGCTACAATCACTTTATCTTAACTCTTAATCTTTCAGATTTTATTTTTAAATGTTATGGCCCGTTATTCTCTCCTAATACACTGTCCTTTTCTTTCATAAAACCCAAAACCAAACCCACCTCCGTCGAGTCAATTCCGACTCACAGAAACTCTATAGGACAGAGTAGAACGGCCTCATACAGTTTCCAGGAGCACCTGGTGGACTTGTACTGCTGACCTTTTTGCTAGCAGCCAAGCTCTTAACCACTGCAACACCAGGGTTTCCTTTCTTTCACAGTAGATGTAAAAATTATAAATAGAAATTTCATGTCTTAGTTTATTTTAGTGCTCAACTAAAACCCTCATGAATAAACTCAAACTAATATTCACCTTTGTACCCAGCACAGTGCATGACCATTACATCACTTAATAAATAGTTCCTGAATGTGTGAATGAATAAGTAAATGAATGAATGAAGTATTTAGGAAAGCTTAACTTTTCCTGGGGAGGGTAAGTCAGATAAGTTTTTCTAAAGAAGCTAAAAATTGACCTCTCTTGGGAGATGAGTCAAGATTTGTCTGGTGAATAAGGCATTCATTTTCAGAAATGAATGTTTTCATAAAACTAATTTATGGTGTATCTTTTCTCTGGAAGGTATCAGAGAATATGCTATTCCAAAAGGAAAAGTAAGCTAAGAAGAACATGGAACCCAGAATATCCAACACAAGCAAGATGGAAAAGGGTGGTGCTATGATGACAGTTGGGCAGTGGACCTAGAGAGTGAGCAGTCCCTACTGGATCAGGAGGGCAGGGTGCTGCAAGATGAGACTGATGGAACACACTTCTGCCATGGAAGGTGAGTCTGATGGGTATGGTACATAGAAATCCTGGTTAATTAAAAAGGACAGTTAGTAAGTATAGGCAAAATAAAACCTTACAAAAGAAAGAAACATAGCCTCAAATGTGAAGAGTGTTTACATAGTCATAGTAGTGCAAATTCTAAATAATGGAAGGACGAAAAAAAAAAGGAAAGTCTGTGCTTTGGGGAGGGACAAGCAAGGACGAGGCTAAATTCTCAGGTTCCATAGTAGAAATTCAATAAATAATACCTAAAGCTGTAAAAACATTAAGAAGCATTAAAAACATATTATTTAGAGATAAAGAGTTAAATGTTAAATGAAAAGGTCAAAATAGTTGAAATGGCTGCCTCTGTTGAAGAGATGGGGTGGGGGGAGATGCCAAGTGCTTACTTCCTTCCATAATAAATCATATAGAAGTATTTGGCTTAAAAATATGTATTGAAAAGAGTGTAATTAGGCAGAAGAAATTCAAATAAGCAAGCCAGTCTTTAACATTGGTTTCTTAGTGTTGTTGCCAAAAGCCCTAGTTCATTGTGGGGAAGTCTTAAAATAATTCGTAGAAAGGTTGAGGGCTTTGTATTTAATTAGTCTTTATATAAAAATAAAGCTCTGTCAATTGATGTAATATCAGAACTACTTTTTAGAAGGTGATGCTCTGATCATAGGCACACCTAGCTGGAAAAATACGGTACCTGGACCAAAATAAACGGCAGCTGGTAAACATTGCAATAGAGTTTTCAGGGCTATCTGCACTTCTCTCTTGTCTCAGAGACCACGTTATTAATCCAATCTGGTTCACAATAAACGTGTGTTGTGGGTTATAGTCACGCTTGTTGCAGGACAGTGTGTTTTAATAAAAATCCTCTGGGGAAAATCTGCGTTTTGCTGAAGAACTTTGTAATTTCATAGCTCTTATGTCACAGAATTCATTTTTAATGAGGAAAAAGTCATCCAGCAGAGGTAACCTATTATATAAAGGTACAATTTACCTAGAAAAGAGTGCCTGGTCCTATTATAGAAGCATTTCACGGGAAGATAATAACGTAGATGCAAGAGTGTAAGCTCACAGACTCAGATTAAAGCAACTGGCCTCAGATTCATGTCCAAGATATCTAGGGTAGAAAATCCCTTCTGTTTGAAGGGTTGCCTCAGGTGATGTGTGCTTTGCTTGGGCAGAAAATAATTTTTTATAGCCTGTTTATGTCTGTGTGACTCAGGTGTGGAGGTGTAATAAATTTGGAAGAGAGAGAATCATTCTGACTGGAGAGATGAGTCAAGATTTCTCTGGACAGAATTTCGCCTGGTGGGGGGGTTCTGCACAGATGATTTCTGTTTGGGGCAACACATCCATTTCCCAAATGGTTTTCTGGTTTGTTGCTTCCTAGGAGCCTCCTGGTTGCTGCTGTCAAGAGTCCCTAAAACACCGTTATTTCAGGATAGAGCCCTCTCTTTCCAGCCAACCACCTCTGTGCTTCGGGTCGGGGTGGGGGGTGGGGGTGGGGGGAGCAACCACGGAGCTGTTCACACTTTGATTCCTCCCGACACAGCCCCCACCTAACTTCTTCTCTCCCCCTGCCCCCCCATTCAGTTCTCTTTAGAGGATTGAGCATAGGCAGCAAAGAGGTAAAACTTTTCTAAATATTTGTGTAACAAAAATACTTTGTGCTTTTTTAAAAAATTTTTTCTCCCGATTTTTAAAAGTTATTCATTTAACAAACATGTGTTAAAGGGACCTCCTCATCCAAGAAATAAGCCAGATACCAGATACTGGGGAACCTGAGGCTAAGACACTTGGCATCTATAATCACGAGAACAGATGATGGTGCCCATTCAACTAATATTTACTATGTGCGAGGCACTCTGCAAGGATATGAAGTTAAGTCAGGTGTAGTCCCAGCCTCTGGGTTCTAAAGTCTCATAAAGGAGGGAAGATACTTACATCTTAAATAACTCGGGGCAACAATGGGTGGATGTGTTAGCAGAATAAGGTTCTTGCCTCTCACTGGTCAAGAATGAGCAGGTAAGGCACACACGTAGTTTTCCACAGGAGCAAAGCTTTAGTGAAGAGGCTTGCAAGCGGAGAGAAGGAGGGCCTAGAGCAATGCTTACCCTCACCTCGCAGAACAAAAGACAGGCCCCAGTTTTAAAAAGTTCTTGGGTGGGAAAAGATGTACGTTTATTCATAGACATAGGTGGGGATATGTTAACTAAGGTGTGCACGCAGCAGCTTTTAAAGATGGCTCCTGTCCTGGAGGCCTCTGGGATTCGTCGCAGGACTTGTTATGCGGTGTTGCACCTGTGCAGTCTCTTGCTCCCCAGGTTTGATTCCCCAGCTGGCGCTGTAGCCCCTCACTGCCCCTGGTAGAAGGTCACACAGCAGTCACAGGTGGATGTTCTGCGCGTGTCCCTGGGCCTGGTTTTTCTCCAGGTGCTTCTGAAAGGCAACTTTAAAGAAGCTTGTGGCTATTTTTAGACACCCTGCCCCACTGTTCTGGGAATGGCTTTATTTCTGTGCCCTGGCCCATTTATTTTTATTTCGTTTACAGATTTGGGGGCCCGTCTGTTCCTTGTCTTACTAAGTCGCTATGTTCCACACTCAACCCCCTCTTACCGCTCTGATAGTCTATTTTTCTTTCACTTGCTTCTCCTCTGACCACACCAGTCTCTTTGCTATTTCTCAAACAGGCACTCTCCGATCTCAGGCCTTTGCTCCCTGTCTTAGATGTTATCAATGGCAAGGTATTGTTTAAAAAATCTTTTCTGACTGAGGCCATTGCAGGGCTGCTTTGTGAAAATGGTAGCATTTAATTTGGGACATAAAGAACACAAAATAATTTTTTTTTTTTTAAATCTTTGGCTGATTCTCTAGGATACCGGTCCAGTGGATTCTCTAGGATCCAGGTCAGTCACCATCTTGGCTGAAATGCCATCTGACTCCCCTGATGCAGTCCACCCAGTCTCCTGTGAGCTAAAACACTGAGATTTCTCTATGTCAGCACTTAAAACCAAAAACTCGTTGCCACTATGTCAATTCCCAGTCACAGCGACACTACAGGTCAGAGTAGAACTGCCCCAGAGGGCTTCCAAGGCTGTAATCTTTACGGAAGTAGACTGCCACATCTTTTTTCTGAGGAGTAGCTGGTGGGTTCAAACCGCCGACCTTTGGATTAGCAGCCCCAGTGCTTAACCACGGTGCCACCTGGACTCCTTTTTCGGCACTAATTACATTCAATTGTGTGGATTTATTTGCACATCTTACTTCTCTAACTAGACTGTGACCAAGTTGTGAGTATGTCTGTGAGTGTATGTGGTCATTTTAATAGCGTGGCACCTGGTACATAACTGCTGCACCAGCACATAAAAGAAAGCGTGTCAGCAGGGATGGTAGGAGCACAGGGCCGTGCAGGTGGAAGAAATAGCGTGAACAGAGGCACACAGGGGAGAGAGAAACTAGGTGTCCACATTGCACACCAGCTTCCTTACAGTATTGCTGAGGCTGATCTGGCTTAAAAAACAGGTCGTTAAAGATGCCCTTCAGCTACCCAACCACAGTGGTTTAAAAATCAGAAGGCAAATCTATTAAAGAATTCAGATACAGGCAGCCAAGACTGTGTCATCAATGACCCACTCTCTCGTTCTCTTTATTTCATCATCCTTATAACTCTTTTTATCCTCAGAGTTTCTTCATAGCCACAGTCCAACTTCAAACATTCATTCTAGGCAGGACAAAGAAGCTAAAGAAAGCAAGGAGGAGGAATGGCCATGACTATACCAGGTAAACAAAATTGTCCCAGAAATCTCTTATTTCTGTCTATGTGTCATTGATCAAAACTGTATACGAGGCCACCTCTAGCTGCAAAGGAGGCTGGGAGATGCTGGTGTTTTTTTTTTAGTGGGACACTTTGCTTTAATAAACATTATTGGTATTCTGTTAATAAAGAAGATGTGGAAAATGAACACTGGATAGGACTAGTGTATTTGCTATAAAGTGAAGGGAAGACAGTGCAGGAATTTCATTGTTGGTGCCTAATGCTCAGGGTCAGACCCACATCAATCTGTCTGCAGCTGCCTCAATGTGTCGGGAGCTCTCCCAAGCCACCCCTAGCTCATGCTGTTCTCTCTATACTGAATATAGTCACCCAACTTCTTTGCCTGGTAAACTTCTCATTCTTCAAGAATTTTCTCACGTCATCAGATCCCTTAGATCGAGTTAGGCCTCTTTATTCCTTATATAAGAGCCCTGGTGGCACAGTGGTTAAGCGCTTGTCTGCTAAGTGAAGGGTCAGCAGTTTGAACCCATCAGCATCTCCACAGGAGGGAGACGTGGCAGTCAGCTCCCATAAAGATTACAGCCTCGAAAACCCTGTGAGGCAGTTTTACTCTATCCTATTGGGTCGCTATGAGTCAAATAGACTTGATGACAATGGGATTCCTTGTATATCTCTTCCCTGCCATGACTTCTGCCAAATCCTTTATTATAAGGAAAGGAGAGTTTAGCTGAGAGCCTACTACGTACCAGACATTAAGCTGTGCACTTATTTCTATTGTGCTAAATATCTAGGTAACAAACCATTTGCCATTTCAACAACTTCACATGTACAGTTTGGTGGCATTAATTTTGTGTATCATGTTGTTCAACCATCACCATTAATCATTTCCCAATTTTTCCATCACCCTTCAACTGAAGCTCAGTGTCCCTAAGCATTGTGTCTTCTTTTCCCCTCCTTACTACCTATGCCTGGTAACCACTAATAAACTTTGATCTCTGTACCTTTAGGCTGGGCACTTTTACAGGCTGTCTCATTTAATCCACACAACATTGCACTAGATAACTTATTACAGATAAATCCCATTTAGCACAGAAGGGATTCCATTTGACAGGGAAAGTCCGACTGAATCTGTACCGCAAAGGGGCATTGGATATATTTCTCGATATTGTATACTGACAATCATCACTTGCTTCTTTTCAAATCTGAAGTTGTGACATGTCTCCAGGCATAATTTCTGCAGGCAATTATCCAAAGAATTGTTGTTCACTTCCTCCAAGGCTGTAGAGATGTTTAAGGTGAACTTCATATGACACAAGTCCTTCACCAATCCCTGTTTCATTGCTGAACTCTACTAGCAAACACTGCCACAAGATTTTCAAAGGTGCTCACTTACTATAAAATGTGCACTTGAACAGCTGCTGTGAAACTGCCAGAGAGTTCTGTAGCATTTCCAACACTATCAATTTGCTTGCCATTTATCAGCCATTAAGAATCCAAACTGCTCGACAAAACATGAAATAATAGCAGAAAGAAAGATCACAACAGAGTAAGCAAATAAATTGGCTGGGAGCATTTAATATTGCTTACTCTGTGTGCTGGTTGATGGATCATGAGAAAAATACATATTAATTTTACTGCTCACTGGAGTAATAAATACATTTTTCTCTAAAAAAAATGTGGAACTGTTTTGGAGACAAATAGCCTATAAAAAATCAGCACTATGTAGGGCAGAACTGAATGCTGTGCTTATAGGAGGTATAATGGAGTCACTGAGGTAGACAACTGGTCCATGGCCATTTCACCAGGAATCAGTACAGCCAGGATTTGAACCCGAGTCTACCTAGCTTGCAGTAGTTCTTCTTTTCACTATACCACACTATCTCACTCATAGCACTTGATATATGCTGTTGTAATTTATTATTATTATTCAACTGTCTCTTCTCTTTGGAGTTGATCAAGGAAATCATGAATGTCAGTGTCTTTATAATAATAACCAAAAGATATAATCTTTAACATTTGACTACTCCACTTGTTAAAATTATATTAATATACATCATTACTATACTGTGTATGTTTTATTGCTGCAGAATTAATTAAAGGCCACCTTGAACTTGTCCTAGGATTAGGATCCTGACTTAGGGGAACAGAAGCGAGTTCATGAACAAGTCCAGAAAAAGACTCTTGTACTTTGAGCTACTTGACAGCCGATTTGTCAGTTATACCTTTCATTTATAACTGTTACATTGAACCTACAGGATTTAATCATAAAACCATTAATTTATCTTCAATTGCCCCATTAAATTTATTCAGTGGAGTTACACCTTTCTCATCCCCTGAATGAAATTTGGTTGCACTGAAATATTTCTGGCCACTTATTGGTAATACCGTCCAGAAATTAAAATGTCTAGTTCCATTTAACGGTAAAGATTCCAGACTTGATTTAAAATTGAGGGTTGTTCCCTCCCTAGGTAGGGTTTAGTTTCAGGCAGGAAGTGTAAAGTCAGGAAGAGGTACATGGTTGGCTTATTTTTTATCTTTTTTCCCCCATCTATATCTCTACTCTTCAATTACCCAATTAAAGCCCTGGGGGCTGAAGCATACAGAAGAAAGGAAAGTACAGAAAATAGAAAAGTTTATATTTGACTAGCACTCTCAAGGGTGACTTTCAAGGTCACTGGGGCCAGCAGAGGTTCCTGGGTAGTACAGGTGGTTTGTGCTTGACTGCTAACCTAAACTTTGGTGGTTTGAACCCACCCAGTGGCACCACAGAAGAAGGGCCCAGTGATAGCTTCTGTAAAGATAAGCCAGGAAAAGCCTGCAGCAGCTCTACTCTGTAACACGTGGGGTAACCATGAGTTGGAATCAACTCAACAGCAACAGGTTTGGCTTAGGGCCAGAACATTTTTTATTTCTTCAAACCTTTTTTGTTAACAGTTTTATTGAGATATGACTCACACACCATAAAACTGACCCTTTTAAAGTGTACAATTCAATGTTTTTAGTGTATTCACAGATGTACACAAGGTCACCTCTATCTAAGTTTAGAACGTCTTCATCACCTCAAAAAGAAATTCTATACCTTTTAGCACCCACTACTCATGCACACCTTCCCAAGCCCCAAACAACCACTAATCTACTCTGTGTCTCTATGAATTTGTCTATTATGGACACTTAATATAAATGTAATAATACAATATATGGACTTTTGTGTCTATCTCCTTTCACTTAGTGTATGTTCTCAAAGTTCACCCATGTTTTAGCATGTATTAATAATTTCTTTTTATTGCCAAATATTTCTTTTTATTGCCAAATATTTCATTTTATTGGTAGAACATATGTTCTCAAAGCTCATCCATGTTTTAGCATGTATTATAAATTCTTTTTATTGACAAACATTTCATTTTATGGATAGACCAAATCTCGTTTATCTATTCATCAGTTGATTGACATTGGGTTGTTTCCACTTTGGGCTGTTATTAATAATGCTCCTATGAGCATTTATATGCAAATTTTTGTGTAAACATACACTTTCATTTCTCTTGGGTGGATGTTTTTCCTATCGTTCCTGTTGTCAAAATGGTGAGGACAAATTCGGAGAACAGTTTGGCAGTACCTCCAAGTTTAAACACAGAGTTGCCATATGACTCAGCAATTCTACTCCTGTATAAATATACCCCAGAAGCCCTGGTGGCATAGTGGTTAAGTGCTACGGCTGCTAACCAGGAGGTCAGCAGTTCAAATCCGCCAGGCGCTCCTTGGAAACTCTATGGGGCAGTTCTATTCTGTCCTATAGGGTCACTATGAATCGGCATCGACTCGACGGCAGTGGGTTTGGTTTTTGGTTTTATATATATATCCCATTGCCACTGAGTGGATTTCGACTTATAGAGACCCTATGGGATGGAGTAGAGATACCTCATAGGATTTCCAAGGAGCAACTGATGGATTTGATCTGCTGACCTTTTGGTTAGCAGTTGAGCTCTTAGCCACTGTGCCACCAGGGCTTCAGGTATATATACACATACAGACACAGACACAGACACACACAGACACACACACACACACACACACACACACACATATGTAGATATACAGGAGTGGAATTGCTGAGTCATATGGTAAATCTACATTAAACTTGGGGGTCCTGCCGGACTGTTTTCCAAAATTGGTCTGCACTATTTTACATCCACACCAGTAGCGCATGACAGCTCTGATTTTCTGCATCCTTGTCAACACTTGTCACTTCCATCTTTTTTTTATTTTAGCCATCCTAGTTCATGTGAAGTACTTTTGATTTGCATCTCTAATGACTAATGCTGTTGAGCATCTTTTCATGTGCTTAATGATCATTGATATGTCTCCTTTGGAGAACTATTTCAATTGTGTTGTTTGTTTATTTTTTGAGTTTTAAGAGTTTATTACATTCCCTGAATAAAAGTCCCTTGTCAGATATTCTTCCATTTTTCCTCAAAGTTTTGTTGTAAAACATGTCAGACATTCTTTAAAAGTTGAAAAAAAAAGTACAATGATCATATACCCACCACCTAAACTCAACAGTGCTTACCATTTTGCCATATACTTTTCTTTCCCATCCATTTAAAGGTAAGATATAGACATTTTAACACTTTGCCCCAAATACATCAGCATGAGTGTCCTAAAAATAAGGATGTTTTCTTACATAATCCCAATATCATTATCAAACCTAAAAAGATGAAAATTTAGTATAAATTTCAAGCTATATTCACACGTACAATTATTCACAATATGATTTTATTGTCAAATAGAACCCAATCAAGTTTCCTGTATTACATTCAAATTTGGTATCTCTTTAATCTCTTTTAATCTTAGAAAAAGCCCATGTCCTATTTTTTTTCTTTACTATGGTAAATACATATGTAACAAAATATTTGCCATTTCAACACCGTTTACGTGTACAGTTCAGTGGCGTTAATTACTTTCATCATGTTGTTCAACCATGGCCACTATCTGTTCCTGATTTTTCCTCTCATTTTTTGTGACATTGGTTAGACATGTTGTCTTGTAAAATGCCCCCACATTCTGGATTTGGCTAATTGTTTCTTTGTAGTATCATTTAACATAATCCTCCTATTTCCTGAAATTGCCATAGCCTTGAAGTTAGTTCTAAAATGTATCATTTGATTTCAGATAAACATTCTGGGCAAGAATAACTTATAGGTGGTACTGAGTATTTCATATTTCTCCCTTCAGAAGGATATACTATTAGATGATGCTAAGTTTAATTATTTGATTAAGGTGGTGATGGTAAGATCTCTCCCTTATAAAAGTGGGTTTTTTTTTAATTTGTAAAAAGCAAGTAATCTGCAGGGTATCATGCAAGTATCCTGTTACCCGAAAACATTTAACCTAAGGGTTTTAGTATTTAGTAATGATAATTTTCTGTATCAATTGTTTTATGGTAAGATAGCCAATGAAAAATTTTAAATGTTATCATTATTTCCATATCAGCAGGTATTCTTCTTTAAGGAGGAACCCATTTTCTCTCTTTGCTTTTTTTCTTGCAATTAATATCCGTTACTATTCTTTTTTATTATTATTATTTTTTATTGTGCATTTAGGTAAAAGTTTACAGAACAAATTGTTTCTCATTTGATAGTTTGTATATGAAGTGTTCCATGACATTGCTTTTATTCCCCTTGATGTGTCAGCACTCTTCCCATCTCTGCCCTGGGTTCTCCCTTTCCTTTTTTCTGGATTTTCTACTCATTCCTGCTGTCTCATCTTGCTTTTAGGCAAATGTTATCCTTTCAATTTTGTATAATTGTTCTAAGGAACTCATCTCTCCTGGGTATTAATGTTTATTTTATGGGGCCATCTATTGTTTGGCTGAAAGGTCACCTCCAGGAATGGCTTCAGTTCCAGTTCAGAGGGAAATCTTAGGTCCATAGTCACAGAGGTTCCCCCAGTCTCTGTCGGGCCAGTAAGTCTGGTCTTTTTTGTGGATTTGATTTTTTTTCTACACTTTTCTCCCACTTTGTCCAGGACCCTCTGTTGTGATCCCAGTCAGAGTAGTGATCCCAGCCCAAGTAGTGGTACTTGGGCACCCTCTCATACTTCTGGTCTCAGGGTTGTGTTCGTGTAGTCTGTGGCTCATATGGTCCATTAGTCCTTTGGACTAATTGCTTCCTTGAGTCTTCGATTTTCTTCACCCTCCTTTGGTCTGCATGGGAAGAGACCAATAGTTGTGTCTTAGATGGCTAGTCAAAAGCTTTTAAGACCCCAGACACTACTCACCAAAGTAGGATGCAGAACATTGTCTTTATGAACTATATTGTACCAATTGTCGTAGGTGTTCCCTGAGTCTATGGCCCTTTGCCCTCGAGCCTAGCAATGTCATCCATTGAGGTGTTTGGTTATGTCTGAGAGGTTTCCATGACTGTGCCCCTTGCATACTCTATTGTCTGTATCAATATACATCCCCCCAAAAAAGCCCCAGTGCCATCGAGTCGATTCCGACTCATAGCGACCCTATAGGAACTACAATTACGTATGTAGAACTATCCACAACCAAACCTATATCTGCAGGTGGGTGTGCTCCCTCACACCCTCCCAAACCTCTTTAGCATACCTATCTACCTATGTATTGATTTTTAGATTATTGTCTGTTAATGCTATTGTCGGAGGATTGTCAATGTTACAAAAATTACCATAGTTGCCCTTTATTATTGTGTTCCTCTCAGTGTCTCCCTTTGCCTTGGCCATGTTGTGCTGACTTCCCCCATACTGTGTATTGTCTTTCCCTTTACCGATATTAACACATGTCTTCTATCTAGTTAGTAACTTTCGCTCCCTTCCCTTCCCATCCCTGGTAACCATGAAAGAATGTTTTGTGTGTGTGTTAATCTTTTCTTGTTTTTTTTTTATAATAGTGGTCTCATACAGTATTGTCCTTTGTGGTTGACTTGTTTCACTCAGCATAAGGTCCTCCAAATTCATTCATGTTGTGAGATGTTTTGTGAATTCATCATTATTTCTTTATTTTTGCATAGAATCCCGTTGTGTGTATGTACCACAGTTTGTTTACCCATTCATCTGTTCATGGGCACGTAGGTTGTTTCCATCTTTTTGCTGTTGTGAATAATGCTGCAATGATTGTGATTGTGCGTATGTTTATTCTTGTGACGGCTCTTATTTCTCTAGGTTGTATTCCTAGGAGTGGGATTGCTGAATCATATAGTATTTCTATTTCTAGCTTTTTAAAGAAGAGCCATACTGTTTTTATCATTTTGCATTCCCACCAGCAGTGTATAAGAGTTCCAATCTCCCTACAACCTTGCCAACATTTGTTATAACATTTGTTATTTTCTTTTTTTATTAGTGTCATTATTATTGGGGTGGGATGGTGTCTTATTATAGTTTTGATTTACATCTCTCAAATAGGTAGTGATTCCAACCATTTCTTCATGTGTTTGTTAGCCATCTGAATGTCTTCTTTGGTGAAATGTCTATTCACATCCTTTGCCCACTTTTTAATTTGGATTATTTTTTGATGTTGAAGTGTTGAAGTTTTCTATGAATTTTAGCAGTTAGACCCTTTTCAAATATGTCTTATCCAAAAATGTATTCCCAATCTGTAGGCTCTCTTTTTACTCTTTTGGAGAAGTCTTTTGATGAGCATAAGTGTTAAGCTTTTAGGAGGCCTCATTAATCTAGTTCACCTTCTGCTGTTTGTGCATTTTTAGTTATGTTTGCTATCATATTTATGTCATATATTAGGGCCCCTAGTTGGAAACCCTGGTGGCATAGTGGTTAAGTGCTACAGCTGCTAACCAAAGGGTCAGCAGTTTGAATCCGCCAAGCACTCCTTGGAAACTCTATGGGGCAGTTCTACTCTGTCCTATAGGTTCACTATGAATTGGAATCGACTCGACAGCACTGGGCTTGGGCTAGTGTTGTCCCTATTTTTTTCTTCCATGATGTTTACAGTTTTTGACATTATATTTAGGTCTTTGATCCATTTTGAATCACCTTTGGGTATGGTGTGAGGTCTGGATCCTATTTCATTTTTCTACAGATAGACATTCAGTTTTGTCAACATCATTTCTTAGAGAAACTATCTCTTCCCCATTTAATGGACTTCGATCCTTTGTCAAAAATCAGATGCCTCCCATTATTCTTTATAAGTAAAATTATAATTCAAAATTTCACAAATTTGATGAATAAAATAGGCATTTCTTAAGTTATTTTCTTTTGACATGACCTCATTGGTATTGGAACCCTTCTTTCCCTATGGCATAAGATATCCCAGGTTGACTTTACACCTTCCCTGCCCCAGAATTAAAATCTGCCATATTCAAGGAGATCTAGTTCCTTTTGGTAGAAACCAAAATCTGAACATTCGTTGTTCCTCGGATGCCATTGCTTCTTGGCTTTTTCTTACATGTGTGTTTTCACAGTCCAAGATTCAGCATTATTAATGTATACCCAATCTTTGCAACATTATAAACACTTATTTCATACTTTAATCATGAATATAGTTTACAAGTATTTAATGTCCCCTCTATGGTTTTTCTAAGAATGAGGAAAAAAAGTACATTATATATATAATGAAATACTCGTTAGTTCAAATACCAATAAATATTTAGTTAGCATAGTCAGTCTGATTGCTTCAAAATCTTCTGTTAAATTTACAAAGTTGTTTTCGATGATGAAAGAAGGTCTGAAAATCTCCATTGTTTTTTCATATTCCTGTAGGGTGAAATATGGACTCCATGCATGCTTACAATATCCCCTGGAATTAGTACTCGTTATGCAAATCTTTAAGATTATCCGTTGCTACCTAAGCAAAATGCGTATTTCTGTAAAAGGGGCCTAGAAGACAGATGATGTTGGGAGATTCTGTGAGTCTCCTGGCACTTCTTGACCAATCTGGTGGTTTCATTAAAGTTCTTTGGAATAGTTCAGTGTCTTTAGTGAAACTTTCACGTACAGTTCTTTGCATGTTGCTGCCTTCAATGTCATGGGCCTGCCCTGATTATTTCAAGTCCAAGCAGCCTGAATCAGTTTCTCTAACCTCCATGTCTTTTGCTACATCAAGTGGCCTCCATCTTTAAGTGATAGTATCTCCAACTCCTGAAAAGTTCTAGACTGTCTCTTGTTAGAACATGTAGTAAATTATCTATATTGCTTTTGTTGTTAGCTGCTGTTGAATTAGCCCCCAACTCATGGCAACCCCATGCACAATGGAATAAAATGCTGCACAGTCATGCACCATCCCCACGATCTGTTGTAGATCAGATTACTGTGATCCCTAGGGTTTTCATAAGCTGTGTTTTGGAAACAAATTGCCAGGCCTTTCTTCCTAGCCCATTAAGTCTGGAAGCTCACTGACACCTGTTCAGCATATAGCAACATGCAAGCTTCCACTTATAGACGAGTGACGGCTGCACTTTGGGTAGAATTGAACCTGGGTCTCCCACATGGAAGGCAAAAATTCTACCACTGAACCACCAGTTCCTCATAAATTATCTATATTGCATGTAAATAATCCTCGTATTAGCTCCTGAGTGTGGCTAAAAACTCACGGGTACTGAGATCACTTGGAATAACAGTATGAGGAAATGAATTTCTTTATGTGGCTTTTTGCCTTGGTTCTTTGGAAAAACAAAAATAAACAGCTTGAGAGATTTCCCCCCTAAGCCTTTGCCCTAGTTTCTACCTGAAAGGGTTTGTTACTTTTGTCCAGATTGATTGACATTTCCTGGGTAAGCTGTAAACATCTTGACTTTTTGTCTGGCACTGGACTGCAGCCTGCCTTGCGATTGGTCTGCACATTGCAGTGATTGGTCAATATACCCATGCAAATGAAGTGATTATGGACTATGCAAATGAGGTGACTATAGCTTACTCTGCAAGTGAAGTGTCTGTGGCCCACTGAGAGGGAACTGGTCAGTTTGTGGCCCCTGCTGGGAGGGGCCAAGCCTTGAAATTGACAATGAGTTTTGTATATACAGCCAGCCCCACAGAGCTTTTTCAGACAGAAAGAAGCAGGAACAGAAGCAGAAGGAAGAAAGAAGACAAGAAAGAAGAAGCAGAGAGAGAAGAGGGAGAAGGGTCAAGGGCTGTAACACTGAAGATGGCGACAGGCTCGGAAGGGGCCCAGCAGCAGACCTGGTGGTGACGGACAGCAGACCCAAGAGGAGCCTGTCCTGAGGTGGCCTGAAGGAGACCTGTCCTTAGGGGACTTAAAGGAGGCCTGTGCCAAAGGGGCTGAGAGGAGGCCTGTCCTGAGGGGGCTGAGAAGAGGCCTGTCCTAAAGGGGGCTTAGAGGAGGCCTGTCCTAAAGGGGCCCAAAGGAGGTCTGTCCTGAGGGGGCAGAGAGGAGGCCTGTCCTGAGGGGGTGGAAAAGAGGACTGTCCTGAGGGTGCTGAGAAGAGGCCTGTCTTGAAGGGGCCTAGAGGAGGCCTGTCCTAAGAGGAACTAAAGGATGCCTGTCCTGAGAGGGCTGAGAAGAGGGCAGTCTTGAAGGGGCTTAGAGGAGGCCTGTCCTAAGAGGAACTAAAGGATGCCTGTCCTGAGAGGGCTGAGAAGAGGCAGTCTTGAGAGAGCTGAGAGGAGGCCTGTCTTGAAGGGGCCTAGAGGAGGCCTGTCCTAAGAGGAACTAAAGGATGCCTGTCCTGAGAGGGCTGAGAAGAGGGCAGTCTTGAAGGGGCCTAGAGGAGGCCTGTCCTAAGAGGAACTAAAGGATGCCTGTCCTGAGAGGGCTGAGAAGAGGCAGTCTTGAGAGAGCTGAGAGGAGGCCTGTCTTGAAGGGGCCTAGAGGAGGCCTGTCCTAAGAGGAACTAAAGGATGCCTGTCCTGAGAGGGCTGAGAAGAGGGCAGTCTTGAAGGGGCTTAGAGGAGGCCTGTCCTAAGAGGAACTAAAGGATGCCTGTCCTGAGAGGGCTGAGAAGAGGCAGTCTTGAGAGAGCTGAGAGGAGGCCTGTCTTGAAGGGGCCTAGAGGAGGCCTGTCCTAAGAGGAACTAAAGGATGCCTGTCCTGAGAGGGCTGAGAAGAGGGCAGTCTTGAGAGAGCTGAGAGGAGGCCTGTCTTGAAGGGGCCTAGAGGAGGCCTGTCCTAAGAGGAACTAAAGGATGCCTGTCCTGAGAGGGCTGAGAAGAGGGCAGTCTTGAAGGGGCCTAGAGGAGGCCTGTCCTAAGAGGAACTAAAGGATGCCTGTCCTGAGGGGGCTGAGAAGAGGCAGTCTTGAGAGAGCTGAGAGGAGGCCTGTCTTGAAGGGGCCTAGAGGAGGCCTGTCCTAAGAGGAACTAAAGGATGCCTGTCCTGAGGGGACTGAGAAGAGGGCAGTCTTGAGAGAGCTGAGAGGCCTGTCTTGAGGGGGCCTAGAGGAGGCCTGTCCCAAGGGGGCCTAAAGGAGACCAGTCCTAACGGAACCTAAAGGAGGCCTGTCCTCAGGGTGTTGAGAAGAGGCCTGTCCTGAAGGGGCCTAGAGAAAGCCTGTCCTGAGGGGGCTGAGAAAAGGCTTGTCCTGAAGGGGCTGTTAGGAGGCTGCACTGCCCAGAGGAGCTGAAAAAGTTGTTCTCCACCAAAGTAGGGAGACCTTGCCTACATGCTTCTTGAACCTGATCCCTAGTTGTACCCTTTTACTTCCTTAATAATTCACTTACCTTTTAAGTATGGTCTGTGAGTTCTGTGTGGTCGTTGCAATGCATTATTGAACCCAGCAGAGAAGTAGTGAATGCTGTGGGAGGGCTGACTGGTGTCAGAATTGGTGAAAAGTTTGGAGAGGGGAGGTATGTCTGACCTCCCCTTCATGGGAATCAGCTTTGGCCTGATCCTAGTCATTATCCCCCCGAAGTCAGACAGGTTCTGACACTACCGTTACTATGATAGCTCGCATTTTACAAACAGTGTTCTCCAACAACTGAGTAGGTTAAATCAAAATCATTCTTGCTGAAATTTGCAAATATGGAGTCATAATGTGCTCCATAGAAACAATCACTAGAGTAACTCAGTTCCTTTATCTTCCTGCGAGTTGTTCACTCTAGACTGGGGCTTTTCAGTGGTCATTCTTCGCCTTACACAGCAGTAGCCTGGCTCTTCTGCCGCAGGACCCACAGAGTGGAAACGTCCCATTGTGGCTGTCCCAGCTGCTGCTTTTCTTTCAAACTCTGACTGTTAGGAAGTTTCTGGTCAGATTTCCTCCAGATTCTTTAACGATGTGATTAATCTGCTCCTATTGTCTTTTTAAATTACTGCTTTTAAATTTATCTTCAATCATATCTTTGCTTTTTAAATTTAATTTCTCTTATTTGGACTTTTGAAGACTTTGGCCCCATTATCTTTGTTATCTCCTCTCTAGTCTGCTGTGTTTCTTTATGTTTCTGCTTTTGAGTTTTTTTCCAAGTTTGCCATGATTTCCATGCTCTGTTTCAGGCTCTGTATTCTTTGGCTAAGAACTTTTACCCCTGCCTGCAATAGCCTCATGCAGCTTTGTAACAAATGGCCTCTGGTTTGCCGTAAACCAAGCATTTAGTACACATTAATTTGAAATTATCCTTTAGTTCCTCCATGAGTCATTGTTCTTGAGTTTCTGTTTCTTGGAACTAAAATCCAGTGGTTATTTAATGATCATGGAGTAATCGAGAGCAATAAAATCAGTCATAGGAAAGGAACAAAAATGAGTGGAATGTAGAATCCTTTCTTTGCAATGGGCTTGTCATCTGATTCAAAGTGTCTAGAACAGGGGTCTCTTCCTGTTGCGCCCCTAAGGAGCTCCCTTAGTCTCAGAGGAGCCTGACACAGGGGGTGTCTCCCTGCCTTGTGGTCCACACGACCTTGTTCTCCCTTCTTTTATGCTCCGTACTTTTCTCTACCTCTCCTGTCACCCTGCTTCTTTCCCTAAAACTCTTTCTATTTGTCTGTCTGTCTGTGTGATGATTATTTTTTGTCATCAGAAAGGTTTGAATCACATCCTGAGCTGCCAGGTCTTCTTTTCCTCAAGCTTTCAGCAGCTCCCCACCTCCTCAGTTCAATGCAAACTAAAACCAAACCCACTACCGGCCAGTTGATTCACACTCATAGCAGAGTAGAACTTCCCCGTAGGGTTTCCAAGGCTGTGATCTTTAGGAGGCAGACTGCCACATCTTTCTCCGGAGGAGCACCTGGTGGGTTTGAAGCTACGACCTTTCAGTTAGCAGCTGAGCGCTTTAACCACTGTGCTGCTGGGGCTCCATTACTCCAATACAGAGGGGCGTATATTTTAATAATATTTCATGGTCATATTTCCAATTCTAATGGTACAGTTTGCTTTTTCTTAACTGTTTTGATTTTATAATTGTATCTCCTTTGTATTACATTGTAAACCTGACTCTAATTATATTAACATGTTTTATTATATGCTTCATCCTACAATATACAGAAAATTGTTTCACAATTGCAATACCAATATCTGTACTAATAACAAGCCTATTAAGTTTAATATTTTTTTTAATTTTTATTGTGCTTTAAGTGAAAGTTTACAAATCAAGCCAGTCTCTCATACAAAAATTTATATACACCTTGCTATATACTACTAATTGCTCTCCCCTCCTAATGAGACAGTACACTCCTTCTCTCCAGCCTGTATTCCCCAAGTCCATTCAGCCAGCTTCTGCCCCCCTCTGCCTTCTCATCTCCCTTCCAGACAGGAGCTGTCTCATGTGTCTACTTGAGCCAAGAAATTCACTCCTCACCAGTATCATTTTCTATCTTATAATCCAGTCCAGTCCCTGTCTGAAGAGTTGGCTTTGGGAATGGTTCCAGTCTTGGGCAAACAGAAGGTCTGGGGACCATGGTCCGGGGTCCTTCCAGTCTCAATCAGACCATTAAGCCAAGTCTTTTTATGAGAATCTGAGATTTCCTTCCCTCTGCTCTCCTGCTCTATCAGGGGTTCTCTGTTGTGTTCCCTGTCAGGGCAGTCATCGGTTGTAGCCAGGCAAGATCTAGTTCTTCTGGTCTCAGGCTGATGTAGTCTCTGATTTATGTAGCCCTTTAAAAAAAAAAAAATTTTTTTTTTTATTGGGTCGCTATTTTTTTTTTATGAGTCAGAATCGACTCAACGGCACAGGTTTTTTTTTTTTTTTTTTTTTTCCTATCTCTTGGGCTCATAATTACCTTGTGTCTTTGGTGTTCTTCATCCTCCTTTGCTCCAGGTGGGTTGAGACCAATTGTTACATGTTAGATGGCTGCTTCCTAGCATTTAAGACCCCAGACACCACTCACCAAAGTGGGATGCAGAAAGTTTTCTTAATAGATTCTGTTAAGCCAATTGACCTAGATGTCCCCCGAAACCATGGTCCCCAGACTTCTGCCCCTGCTACTCTGGCCTTGGAAGAGTTCAGTTTATTCAGGAAACTTCTTTGCTTTTGGTTTAGTCCACTTGTGCTGACATTTCCTGTATTGTGCATTGTCTTTCCCTTCACCTAAAATAGTTCTTGTCTACTATCTAATTAGCGAAGGCCCCCTGCCTCACTCCTTCCCCACCCTTGTAACCATCAAAGAATATTTTCTTCTCTGTTTAAACTATTTCTTGAATTCTTATAATAGTGGTCTCATACAATATTTGTTCTTTTGCAACTAATTTCACTCAGCAGAATGCCTTCCTGATTCCTCCATGTTATGAAATGTTTCACAGATTCATCACTGTTCTTTATTGATCCATACTATTCCATTGCGTGAATACACCATAATTTATTTATCCATTCATCTGGTCATGGACACCTTGGTTGCTTCCATTTTTTCCTATTGTAAACAGTGCTGCAATGAACATGGGTGTGCTTATATCTGTTTGTGTAAAGGCTCTTATTTCTCGAGGATATATTCCAAGGTGTAGGATTTCTGGATTGTATGGTATTTCTATTTCTAGCTTTTTAAAGAAGTGCCAAATCGATTTCCAAAGTGGTTGTACCATTTTACATTCCCACTGGCATTTACCGGCAGTGTATAAGTGTTCCAGCCTCCCCACAACCTCTCCAACATTTATTATTTTGTGTTTTTTTGGATTAAGGCCAGCCTTTTTGGAGTGAGATGGAATCTCATTGTAGTTTTGATTTGCCCTTCTCTAATTGTTAATGATCATGAGCATTTCCTCAAGTATCTGTTAGCTGCCTGAATGTCTTCTTTGGTGAAGAGCCTGTTCATATCCTTTGCCCATTTTTTAGTTGGGTTATTTGTCGTTTTGTTGCTGAGTTTTTACAGTATCATGTAGATTTTAGAGATCAGATACTGATTGGAAATGCCATAACTAAAAACTTATTCCCAGTCTGTAGGTGATCTTTTTACTCTTTTGGTGAAGTCTTCAGATGAGCATAGATGCTTTATTTTTAGGAACTCCCAATTATCCAGTTTCTCTTCTGGTGTTTGTGCATTGTTAGTAATGTTTCGTATACTGTTTATGCCATGTATTAAGGCTCCTAGCATTGTCCCTATTTTTTCTTCCATGGTCTTTATCATTTTAGATGTTATATTTAGGTTTTTGGTCCATTTTCAGTTAGTTTTTGTGAGGTATGGGTCTTGTTTCATTTTTTGCAGATGGATATCCAGTTATGCCAGCACCGCTTGTTAAAGAGATTATCTTTTCCCCATTTAACTGACTTTTATTGAGTTTCTTTCTGGATGCTCTGTCCTTCACTGAAAGTGGTGTGTTGAAGTCTCCTACTGTTTTTGTGGAGCGGTCTATCTCACTTTTCAGTACTGATAGAGTTTGTTTTATGTACCTTGCAGCCTTATCGCTGTGTGAGTAAACGTTTAACATGGTTGTCTTCTCCTTTAATCCTTATCTAGTATCATTCCTTATCCTTTATGGTGGATTTAACTTTAATGTCTATTTTGTCAGAAATGAATATTACCACTCCTGCTGTTTTTTTTAATCATGGTTTGCTTGATGTATTTTTTTCCATCCTTTGAGTTTTAGTTTGTTGAAGGCTAAGATGTGTCTCTTGTAGGCATCATGTAGATGGATTGTGTTTTTTAATCCATTCTGCCACTCTCTGTCTCGTTATTGGTGCATTTAGTCCGTTTATATTCCGCGTGATCATGGGTAGGTATGAGTGTAGTGCTGCCGTTTTGATGTCTTTTTTGTGTTGTTACGGACAGTTTCTTTTTTCCACTTAATTTTTCACGCTGAGTAGTTTATCTTTTATATATTGTCTTTTCCTCTTGTTCTTTGTTGTTGATTTTGTTTTTGCTAAATCTTTATTTTCTTTTTTTTTTGTATTTTATTTTGATGTGTAGGATTGTTAGTTTCCTTCCTAGTTATCTTTATATTTACCCCCATTTTTCTAAGTTTAAACCAAACTTTTATTTCTTTATATCGCCTTGGCTTCCTCTCCACATGAAAGATGTATGACTACATTTTTTAGTCCCTCTTTATTGTTTTAATGTTGTCATCTTTTACATAACACATCTGTGTTTCCCTGTTTTGAGCATTTTTTTAATCTTGATTTACTTTTGTTATTTCGCTGTCTGGGTTGATATCTGGTTGCTCTGTCCTGTATTCTAGTCTTTGGTTGATATCTGATATTATTAATTTTCTAACCAGAGAACTCCCCTTAGTATTTCTTGTAGTTTTGGTTTGGTTTTTATGAATTCCCTAAACTTCTGTTTATCTGGAAATGTCCTCATTTTGCCTTCATATTTGAGAGACAGTTTTGCTGAACATATGATTCTTGGCTGGCAATTTTTTTCCTTCAATGCTTTTTATAAGTCATCTCATCGCCTCCTTGCCTGCATGGTTTCTGCCAAGAAGTCTGAGCTTATTCTTATTGACTCTCCTTTGTAGGTGGCATTTCGTTTATCCCTCCCAAAAAACCCAGCTGCTCTTAAAATCCTCTCTTTATCTTTGGTTATGGCAAGTTTGATTATAATATGTGTTGGTGACCTTCTTTTGAGATCTACTTTATGTGGGTTCAATGAGTATCTTGGATAGATATCTTCTCATCTTTCATGATATCAGGGATGTTTTCTACCAACAAATCTTGAACAATTCTCTCTGTATTTTCTGTTATCTCTGTCTGTTCTCATACTCTAATCACTCGTAGTTTATTTCTCTTTGATAGAATCCCACATGATTCTTAGGGTTTCTTCATTTTTTAAAAATTCTTTAATCTGATTTTTTTCTAATACATTGGTGCCAGGTATTTTATTTTTGCTGTCACTAATTATGTTTCCATTGCCTCAATCCTGCTGCTCTGTCTTTCTACTGAGTTGTCTAATT